>NW_012116043.1:5414709-5421781 GCF_000951035.1 Colobus angolensis palliatus | reverse complement strand
GCTTGCAGTGAGCTGAGATCCGGCCACAGCACTCCAGCCTGGGTGACAGAGCGAGACTCCGTCTCAAAAAAATAAAATAAAATAAAATAAAAAAGTAATCCAGCCTGGGTAGCAAGAGCGAAACTGTGTCTCAAAAAAAAAGTTATTATTCTAAATGAAAGAAGCCAGACACAAAAGGTCACATACGGCATGATGTCATTTATATAAAATACCCAGAATAGATAGATCATAAAGACAGGACTCAGGTTAGTGTTTGCCAGGGGAGAATGAGGAATGACTGCTTAATGAGTTCGAGGTTTGCTTTTGGGGTGATGGAAATGTTTTGGAAGTAGGTAGAGGTGGTGTTTGCAAACCATATGGAGATACTAAATGCCATTGAATTGTTCACTTTAAATGGTTAATTTTGTATTATTGTGCTGTTGTGTTACGTGAATTGCAACTCAATTTTAAAAATTATACATATATACTACATTTTAAAATCTGGAATACAAAAATTTGTACTCTGGAGTTAAGCTGCCTGGTTTAAAGTTAATTCTCTCGCTGAGTAGCTGTGAGATCTTAGGCAAGCTATTTCACCTCTGTTTCCTCATGTGTAAAACAGGAACAATATTACATCATTCTAATATGAAGGAAAAATGAGTTAATCTATGTAAAGTGCTTATAACAGTGCACCACACAGAGGAGGTGCTATGTACTACTACTATTATTATTATCATTATATGACCAAACTTCACAGCCCTCAGGAGGGAGAAACCTTCATGTTTTACTGTGTATGCTTCTCTATTGTTTGAATATTTTGCAAGAAGCATGTAATATTTTTACAATAAAAGACTAACATGCATTGTAATAAGACTCTCAGAGTGTCTGGGAGCACAGAATTAGAGTCAAGCTGATCCTCTGCCAGTGCTTTTAGTCCACTGAAAATCGACCTGTGGCTGGTCACCCCAGCTTCAACCAGTGAGATGCGTTTATGCTGATACTTCTGATACTCTGCGTCCCTATATGAGGGGGTCCTTGGTTTGACTAAGCAAAGACAGGTTTTGCTGCCTGACTTAACAAAGTGCTCATCTCATCCCGATAAAATTGTATCATCTTTTAAAATTAGTCCTCCTCTACGTTGAATGTTTATGCGCCTCTTGTGACAGAACTGGTTGTGTCCCTTGTCAGTCCTGTGCTGCAAGAGCAAATGACCTTATTAAACGTCTAATTTTTGGAGAAGCAGAACAGGTTGGTTTTCATTAACTGCTGCGGTGCCTGCTCCTCCCTCTTCATCTCAGTCTCCTAATCCTTCCCCCTTTGAGCAGGGCTTCCGGGATCAAGAGTGCAGATGATGGCCTATTTATATGTTGTTTTTGTCTTCCCAGCATCCAGGCACTCTACTTTGGCATTAGCATCCCGATTTTCCTTGGGCAACACATTCCTCCCTCACCATCCATCTCTGAGATTTGGGGGATTGGGGATTTGGTTCCATCCCTTGGCTCTAAAAATAGGCATGTCAATCAGATCATTCCATCCCTGTGGCCACTGTGATTGGCCCAGGGATGGGCAGGTGGCTCAAAATGCTAATGGGACATTCACCTGAGTTGTTTGCTAGAACTATTGGAAAAGGTAATCTCTCTTTTTTTGGGATTGCTAAACTAATAGAAAATAACCTAAGTATCTAAGGAGTAGGAAGAAAGAATAGTGATGGAGCCAAAAGCTGAAAAGAGATAGTAACCTTAAAAAAACAATACTGGCTGGGCGCGGTGGCTCAAGCCTGTAATCCCAGCACTTTGGGAGGCCGAGACGGGTGGATCACGAGGTCAGGAGATCGAGACCATCCTGGCTAACACGGTGAAACCCCGTCTCTACTAAAAAAAATACAAAAAACTAGCCGGGCGAGGTGGCGGGCGCCTGTAATCCCAGCTACTCCAGAGGCTGAGGCAGGAGAATGGCGTGAACCCGGGAGGCAGAGATTGCAGTGAGCCGAGATCGCGCCACTGCACTCCAGCCTGGGCGACAGAGCGAGACTCTGTCTGAAAAAAAAACAAAAACAAAACAAAACAAAAATACTTGTAAATTTGACATAATTTCAAATTTACAGAAAATCTTCAATAGTATGAAGAAACTCCCATGTATTTACCCAGAATCACCAAACATACACACTTTTCACATTTGCTTTATAATTCTCTGAGAGCAAGAGTGAGAGAGAGGTTCCAGAATACATTGTTTTATCTGCAGGATCCAACTATTCTTGAAACTAAGATCTATTTCCATACTCTTACTTTTTTTTCATTAAAAAAATTGTAATAGGCTGGGCGTGGTGGCTCATGCCTGTAATCCCAGCACTTTGGGAGGCCGAGGCAGGAAGATCACGAGGTCAAGAGTTCGAGACCAGCCCAGCCAACATGGTGAAACCCCCGTCTCTACTAAAAATACAAAAAAATTTAGCCAGGTGTGGTGGCACACACCTGTACTTCTAGCTACTCAGGAGGCTGAGGCCGGATAATTGCTTGAACCCGGGAGGTGGAGGTTGCAGTGAGCTGAGATGGCGTCACTGCACTCCAGCCTGGGTGACAGAATGAGACTCTGTCTCAGAAAAAAAAAAAAAATTGTTTAAACCACTTCGAACATCAGAGACCCAAGAAGAAGATGCTATATTCTTGAAGGATATCCACAAGACAGAAAGGTGACAAATAAAATTTCTATTTTCAGAAAAAGAATTATATGTTTTCAATTTAGACTAGAGCCAACAGGTGAAAAGCTGATTAGTTCTGATAGTATTTCATATAGCCTGGGAATACATGGAGCCCCATTCGCATCTCAGTTCTTATCTGTGGGGGCCCCAGTTCATTGGCATATTGGATTTGGTTGTATGTGTGGCATCCATCTGGGAATTTATTGCTAATATTATTATTATTGTTTTTCTTTTTAGAGACAGGGTCTTCACCCAGGCTGGAGTGCAGTGGCATGATCCTAGCTAGCTCAATGCAGCCTTGAACTCCTGGGCCCAAGCCATCCTTCTAGCTCAGCCTCCCGTGTTGCTGGGACTACAGGCACATACCACTGCACCTGGCTATTTATTGATAATATGAAGTTACAAGGCTTTGACATTTTAATTACTTAAACAAATTAGACAGATTGGACATTAGCCTTATGATAATTATCTCTGGGTTGGACCTTGTTTTAAATCCCCCAAAGTGCTTTATTATGTGGGAAAGAAAGGAATCAAGTGACAGCTATAGTCCATAGTGAGCAACCTTACAGATGTATTGTAAGTAATTGTGAAAATTACAGAACTGTAAAATTTGAAAATTACAAATTATTTTAGTGCTTTACATCCCCATAATTATTTTGGGGTTTCATCAGAATGTAGATTTGTTTATGAGACTGTGCAATGCAAGAGCGTAGCATCTACTGTGTGTCATACCAGAGGAAAACTGTTCAGAAACACTGGGTTAAAACAGGTCTTAACAAACCCTAGTAAGGACTGTCCTAGCCCTAACCCTATGTGTCCCTCAGGGCTAATTTGAGAAATAAATTCTTTTTCAAACTGGCTTACGCGTAAGTAGAAAATTGTTAACTTTCATAATTGAAAGGTCCAGGGTTAGAGCTGACTTCAGATATGGCTACAATCAGGGGTCAAACGATCTCCGTCTCTCAGCTCTCTGCTCTCTCCCATATTGACTTTATTTTCAGGCCACATGGTGGCAAGATGGTTGTCAGCAACTCTAATATGCATTCTCTGAAACACAATTCCAGTGGTAAAGAGAGAGCTCTTTTTTTTTTTTTTCAGGCTGGAGTGCAATGGTGTGATCATGGCTCACTGCAGCCTCGACCTCCCTGGCTCAACCAATCCTCCCAGCTCAGCCTCCCAAGTAGCTGGGACCACAGGCATGCGCCACCATGCCTGGCTAATTTTTCATTTTTTGTAGAGATGGGGTCTCAATATGTTATCCATGCTGGTCTTGAACTCCTGGGCTAAAGCAATCCACCTGCCTTGGTCTCTCAAAGTGCTAGGATTACAGGCGTGAAACACCATGCTCAGCTGAGAGCTTGTTTTTATTTTTTAAAATTTATTTATTGATCTATTATTATTTTTAGAGAGAGTCTCTCTCTTTCTCTCAGGCTGGGGTGCAGTGGTGCAGTCTTGGCTCACTGCAGCCTCTGCTTTCTGGGTTCAAGTGATTCTCTTACCTTAATCCCTGAGTAGCTGAGACTACAGGTGCATGCTGCCACAACTGGCTAATTTTTGTATTTTTAGTGAGACAAGCTTTCACCATGTTTCCCAGGCTTGAGAGCTTCTTTTCTAGAGCTCCCTCAAAATCTGCTGAGATTCACTCTGACTAATCTACCCTTGAATCAGTTCGTCACTGTTATCAGCAGAACACAATGTGCTGATTGGCTTAGATGGGGTCACACACATTCCGCCTCTGGCTGGGGAGTTGTGAAGGCCCAACAAGACCACATGGGTAGGGTGTAGGGGAGAGATGAACTCTTCCAACCAAAATGTGTCTGTTATTGAAAGTGGATGCTAGAAAGGCAATCAATGAATATCCACGTCACCCCAAGTGATCATCTTGAAAATGTCCAGAAAGAACCAAGCGAAAGAAAACGTCTGGCTCAGGACCCATCCAGCCCCAGGAGTAGAAAAATGAAACCCATGATTTCTTGAAAATCTGGACTACGTTATGATAAGGCATCAGATGTTTACGAGGTCACTTCCAATTCAAGCAGCCCAGAGCAAACCCATTCACTCTCTTTAACAGAAGCCTTCTCAGGAAGTGAGTCTCCAAATTGCCCTTCCTCCATGCTTCGCCTAAATGGCCGGTCTTGCAACATCACTTCCCCCATCATCCTTTAGCCTGATCTCACCTTCGTCTCCTTACCATCAGGCCTGCTTTGCTTGACCACAAGTTTCTCCATTGTGTTAAAGGAAATATCTGGCTTTCTGCTAGTATCAATTCGGAATGCATTCTGTGGTACAATAGAAAGCCCTACTGCATTGGTTTAAATAGCTAGGGGAGCACTTGTCTTTCACAGTAGGAACCTCCGAACAGAGAAAGTCAAGACTCAACAATGGTGACTCAACAATGCTATCAGGAACCCAGGCTGTTTATGTGTATCCAGTCCACAGTTCTCACCATTCAGATCTTCATTCTCAGGCATTTGCCTCATGGCTACAAGATGACTGCGGTACTGTTAGCCTTATTTTCATGGTCCATTCAGAGAAAAGGAAGAAAAGCAAAGGATTTTTTTTTTTTTTTTTTAAATGTGAGGACTTGACTTTTTACCTGGGAAGTGTTTTTTTTGTTTTTGTTTTTGCTTTTTTGAGACAGGTTCTCATGCTGTCATCCAGGCTGGAGTGCAGTGGCATGATCATGGCTCACTGCAGCCTCAACCTCCCAGACTCAGGAAATCCTCCCACCTTAAGCCTCCCGAGTAGCCCAGGCTACAGGCATGTATCATCCATCACACCTAGCTAATTTTTGTATTTTTTGTAGAAACAGGGTTTTACCATGTTGGCCAAGCTAGTCTGGAACTCCTGGGCTCAAGCAATAGGCCTGCCTCAGCTTCTCAAAGTACTGGGATTACAAGCACAAGCCACTGCACCTGGCCTGGGAACACTGCACCTGGCATTAAGTGATAAAAAGTAAAATAAACATGTTAAATATTTTATTTCACTCATTAATTGGTAAGGGAATCAGTAAGATGTTAAAACCAGCTAAAAAAACAACTTTAAAAAGTCCATACATGGGCCGGGCATGGTGGCTTATGCCTGTAATCCCAGCACTTTGGGAGGCTGAGGTGGGTGGATCACCTGAGGTCAGGAGTTCAAGACCAGCCTGGCCAACATGGTGAAACCCCGTCTCTACTAAAAATACAAAAAATTAGTTGGACGTGGTGGCGGGCGCCTGTAATCCCAGCTACTCGGGAGGCTGAGGCAGGAGAATCACTTGAACCCAGGAGGCCGAGACTGCGGTGAGCCAAGATGGCACCACTGCACTCCACCCTGGGCAACTAGAGCAAAACTCCATCTGGAAAAAAAAAAAAAGTCTGTACACATAGGTAATCATATTGATATACATGCATACATAAGCAATCAGGAATGCAGAGATGAATTTTCAAATAGCTGGAAAACTAGTAAATATCAACAGATACTTAATCAATTGCAGCTCCTCTAGATGCAATTCATTTGCATTTCTATGGACAAGAACTGCTTGCATTACTATCCGTTTTTTACAACTTTCAAAATTGTAAAATAGGGCCGGGTGTGGTGCCTCTCGCCTATAATTCCAGCATTTTGGGAGGCCAAGGTAGGCGGATCACCTGAGGTCAGGAGTTCGAAATCAGTCTGGCCAACATGATGAAACCCTATCTCTACTAAAAATACAAAAATTACATAGGTGTGGTGGCATATGCCTGTAATCCCAGATACTCGGGTGGCTGAGGCAGGAGAATTGCTTGAACCCAGGAGGTGGAGGTTGCAGTGAACCAAGATGGCACCAGTACACTCCAGCCTGGGTAACAGAGCAAGATTCCATCTCAGAAAAAAAAAAAAATTTGTAAAATAGCTCAAAGACAGTGAAAGATGGAGACGGCACTAAGGGGTGTGCTAGAAGGAGACCCAATACCCTTTTTTGCCCATTTCAAAATCTTTCGCAATGCTTCCTGATGAAAGGGATGCCCTTCTCAGGAACTTCTACCTATGGCTCCTTGACCAGACTGTGCCCTTTTGTTGCAAGGGAAGCTGGGAAATTGAACATCTTCTGCTGGACACACTATATCAAGTAAAATGGAATTCTGTTAGTCAGGAAATTGGCCTCATCTATAAACCCACTTGGTGTGTTAAGGGTGTTAGATTGTTTAATAATTTTTAGCATATGTGATTATGAGTCTTCCAGTAGTGCACATCTGTTGTTTTTGATATCTTAGTATCACTCTCTTTTCTGGTAACAGTATCTCAATTTTCCTCTGGGATTGTATCCTCTCACCAGTCTCCAAACTCAGGTCCACGCATGGACACTTGACTCAGGGCTTGATTAGTCAGGATGGTTAATTTAGGAATGGAGGCCGGGTGCGGTGGCTCAAG
>NW_012116043.1:5396481-5409269 GCF_000951035.1 Colobus angolensis palliatus | reverse complement strand
TGAGACAGAGTCTCGCTCTTTCGCCCAGGCTGGAGTGCAGTGGCCGGATCTCAGCTCACTGCAAGCTCCGCCTCCTGGGTTTATGCCATTCTCCTGCTTCAGCCTCCCCAGTAGCTGGGACTACAGGCGCCCGCCATCTCGCCCCGCTAGTTTTTTGTATTTTTTAGTAGAGACGGGGTTTCACCGTGTTTGCCAGGATGGTCTCGATCTCCTGACCTCGTGATCCACCCGTCTGGGCCTCCCAAAGTGCTGAGATTACAGGCTTGAGCCACCGCACCTGGCCCCTCAACTTGGATTTTCATTGCACCAAAACTGCAACTTGCACTAGAAAATAGTAATACTTATGTCTGAAAGATATTTAATCAATCTACTTGGTGTACAAGTGGATTCCTGTATCCTTTGCAAAAATTCCACTGCCTCTCCAAGAGTCTGTGACCACTGGGATATTTCTTTTTTTCATACATCATTCCTCCTCTTAGTACCTGAGAGCTGAAAGACTGTGGAGTGTGATAGGAAATGCAAATCTGGGCTTCAGTGCCAGCTGTGAAGGTAGAGTTCACCCAGAAAACAGAACCCCATCTCAGTATGTAAAGCAAATAATTTAAGGCTGGGAATTGGTTACACAAGAATGGAACTGTTGAAAAGCTAAACAAGAGGTGGTGAGACAATGCAGAGATTAGCAACAGCAGGAAGTCATCACCACCCTTAGGCTAGAGACTAGATCCAGGGAATGTGCTCTGTTTTAGGAGTCCAGGGACTGTGATCCTCTAACATTTCAGAAGGAGACCAAGTTACCGCCAGAAATGCAGCTCAAGTGGTGAGGAGGGGTGGAAGGTAAGGGGGCTGCTGCCATGCCTGCCTCCCATTGGCTGATCATAGCTGGAAGCTAGGAACAAGGAAGCTTGAGACAGCAATCTACAGAGGTCAGCAACCCTTTCCATACAATGTACAGTGGGAAAAGCATAATGAGTGAAACTGAAGACACTGGTCTGTTACGCAGGACTGGCTACCTGTCCAGATTTCATCACATCCAAGATGCCATTGTTGGTAAGATGCACCATAATTTGTGCATTATTAAGAAAGAGAATTGCCGCCAACTAAATGATGACACCATGCTAAGATTCCATCTATTGCAATGCAACAACAAAGAAATGTTGAAATGCGGAAAATATGCACCTTAAGATTAATAAAATACACTATTTGCCATGTGATCTTAAGCACATGAGAACCTAATTCATTTCCCCTGTTGAGCTTTGATTTAGACATCTGGAAATTACGGAGAGTTATACCTACTTCACAGGGTTTTTGTTTTGTTTTTGTTTCCTTTTTCTTTCTTTTTTTTTGAGATGGAGTCTTGCTCTGTCGCCCAGGCTGGAGTGCAGTGGCGCAATCCCGGCTCACTGCAAGCTCCGCCTCCTGGGTTTACACCATTCTCCTGCCTCAGCCTCCTGAGTAGCTGGGACTACAGGTGACTGCCATGCCCGGCTAATTTTTTGTATTTTTAGTAGAGACGGGGTTTCACCATGTTAGCCAGGATGGTCTCGATATCCTGACCTTGTGATCCGCCCACCTTGGCCTCCCAAAGTGCTGGGATTACAGGCGTGAGCCACCATGCCTGGCCTTGTTTTTGTTGCTTTGTGAGACAGGGTCTCATTCTGTTGTCCAGGCTGGAGTGTAGTGGCACCATCACACCTCACTGCAGCCTCGACCTCCTGGGCTCAAGTGATCCTCCCACCTCAGCCTCCTGAGTAGCCATGTCCACAGGTGTGCACCACCACACTCAGCTATTTTATTTTTATTATTATTTGTAGGGATGCATTCTCTCTATGTTGCCTGGGCTGGTCTCAGACTTCTGGGCTCAAACCATCCCACCTCACCTCCCAAAGTGCTAGGATTACAGACATGAGACACTGCACCTGGCCCTTTGTAAGGATTCAATCAGCTAGCATGTCTAAGACTGTTAAACTTAGAATAGGAACTTTATCTCTTTTGTTCACTGTAGTATTCCTGGTGCCTAGCACAGTGCCTGGTACATAGTAGGAACCTAAGAAAATTTGGGGGGATGAATTCAGCTGGACTCTGTTCCCCTAAATGAGCATGGTTTCTGGCATATAGTGGGGAGTGGGTATCAATACATGGAAGCTATTATTATTGGAATCAAACATGCTTTGGTGGGGACAAGATCTTTTCTTCTTTCACTAGTGTGGTGTTGACTCTCTTGCGAGGGGGGATCTCCTCTTTTATTTAAGAAAGGTCTCAATGGGGAGGCCACATGCGTGAATCTCTGGTGGAAAAGATTGTACCACATGGCTTAGTGCACACATAAATAAGTTGTAAACAGAAAAAGTGGTGGTAGTAGCAGTGGTGAATGATGTTGGCAGGGAAGGAGGGGAATAAATAAAATGGATGTGAGTGAAGGATGAAGCACAATAGAAAAGAACAACATTCACCATCTATAGAGCATTTCTGGGGTCATCATTCCTTTAACTCTCACATCCCTGCAAGCGTTGTAGTGTTGCGGGAAGTCAGGGACCCTGAACGGAGGGACCGGCTGAAGCCGTGGCAGAAGAACATAAATTGTGAAGATTTCATGGACATTTATTAGTTTCCCAAATTAATACTTTTATATTTCTTACACCTGTCTTTACTGTAATCTCTGAACATAAATTGTGAAGATTTCATGGACACTTATCACTTCCCCACTGAATATCCTTGTGATTTCCTATGCCTGTCTTTACTTAGAATCTCTTAATCCCGGCCGGGCGCGGTGGCTCAAGCCTGTAATCCCAGCACTTTGGGAGGCCGAGACGGGCGGATCACGAGGTCAGGAGATCGAGACCACAGTGAAACCCCGTCTCTACTAAAAAATACAAAAAACTAGCCGGGCGATGAGGCGGGCGCCTGTAGTCCCAGCTACTCGGGGGGCTGAGGCAGGAGAATGACGTAAACCCGGGAGGCGGAGCTTGCAGTGAGCTGAGATCCGGCCACTGCACTCCAGCCTGGGCGACAGAGCGAGACTCCGTCTCAAAAAGTAAAAAAAAAAAAAAAAAAAGAATCTCTTAATCCCGTCATCTTCTTTGTAAGCTGAGGAGGATGAATGTCGCCTCAGGACCCTGTGATTGTGTCAACTGCACAAATTGTTTGTAGAGCATGTGTGTTTGAATATGAAATCTGGGCATCTTAAAAAAAGAACAGGATAACAGCGATGTTCAGGGAACAAGAGAGGTTAACTTTGAACTGGCCGCCGGTGAGCTGGACAGAACAGAGCTATATTTCTCCTCTTTCATAAGCAAATAGGAGAAATATCGCTGAATTCTTTTTCTCAGCAAGGAACATCCCTGAAAAAGAGAATGCGCCCTGAGGGTAGGCCTATGAATGGCCCTCTCAAAGCGTGCTTTTATGGTCTTTTATGGTCGAAGCTAAAGGGATGAAATAAGCCCCGTCTCCTATAGTGCTCCCAGGCTTATTAGGATGAGAAAATTCCCGCCTAATAAATTTTGGTCAGACAGGTTATCTGCTCTCAAACTCTGTTTCCTGATAAGATGTTATCAATGACAATGCCTGCCGAAACTTCATTAGCAATTTTAATTTCACCTCATCAGGTGGTCCTGTGATCTCTCCCTGCCTCCATTTGCTTTGTGATATTTTATTATCTTGTGAAGTATGTGATCTCTGTGACCCACACCCTATTCGTGCACTCCCTCCCCTTTTAAAAATCGCTAATAAAAACTTGCTGGTTTTACAGCTCGGGGACATCACAGATCCTGCCAACATGTGATGTCTCCCCCGGACACCCACCTTTAAATTTCTCTCTCTTGTGCTCTTTCCCTTTATTTCTCAACCCAGCCGAGACACTTAGGAAATAGAAAAGAACCCACGTTAAACATCGGGAGTGGGTTCTCCTGATATTGCAATGTTATTCCCATTTCACAAACGGGACTCAGGCTGAATAGGAAGGGATTTTCTCAAGATGAAACGAGACACAAGGTATGTGGTTAAGTCTACCAGGCTTCAGCCTCCTGAGAAAGTCTGAGATAGGGTAGATTAACTCCAATTTAGAACACCTATAAGGATAGGTAAACACAAAGGTGATAAAAAATTATTGTTAGGGAGTGAGACTGTGGGCAATGAAAGACACATAGATAGCATTGATAGTATCTTTTCAAGAGTTTCCCCTGGGCTGGGTGCGGTGGCTCCTGCCTGTAATCCCATCACTTGGGAGGCCAAGGCTGGCAGATCACCTGAAGTCGGGAGATTGAGACCAGCCTGATCAACATGCAGAAACCCCGTCTCTACTAAAAATACAAAATTAGCCGGGCATGCGCAATCCCAGCTACTCAGGAGGCCGAGGCAGGAGAATCGCTTGTGGTTCCGACTACTCGGAAGGTCGAGGCTGCAGTGAGCCGTGTTTGTGCAACTGCACTCCATCCAGCCTAGGTGACAGTGAGACCCTGTCAACACATAAAGGATGAAGAAAGGAAGGGGGAGGGAGGAAGTAAGGAAAGAAGGAAGAAAAGGAGGGAGGGAAGGGGAAGAGAGAGGCAGAGACAGAAAGAAAGAAAAAGAAAGAAGAAAGAGAGAAAAGGAGGAAAGAAAGAATTCCTTTAATTTAGTGTATGGTGTTAAAATGCAACCACACGCTCTATCCGGCAGAGAGGAAGGAAAGAAGGAAGGGAGGGTGGAAGGGAGGAAGGAAGTGAGGGAGGGAGAAAACATTCCTTTAATTTAGTGTATGGTGTTAAAATGCAACCAAAAGCTCTATCCGGCTGCGATCTCCCCTCACAGGAGTGATTTATGCAGTAGTTGGAGGTTAGTCAGAACTCCAGGATGCACCGCAGACACCGGGGCGATGATCCTCCGGCTCATTAATAGGGAGTCATTTCTGACTCACGTGCACTCTCTGCGTTTCCAAGTCGCGTTCCCCTCGGCGCGCCCATCTCGAGGATTCATCTTCTCCAACGGGTGACTAGCACCGCCTACCGGCGGCCCACCTCTTGGCCTCTTGGCCTCTTGGCCACGCCCCCGCCCTGGAGCGCAAGGCGCATGCTCCCCAATTTTTCTCCGCCCCCGTCTTCCGGCTTCTCGCGACATCCGCCCAGCGGCGGTCGGAGTCCCGCGATAAAGGCTCATTGTCTCGCGGGAGCGCTGCTGGCGGACTGGCTTTCGGGCGGCCCTGGCCGGGGAGACGAGTTGCATGTGTCGGTTCAACTGGCGATAGCGGCGGGAGCGGAGCCGGCGGGGCCTGTGCGACCGCCTGGGTAACGACACCAAGTGCTTCTCCCGCTCCCGAGAAGCTCGTAGAGAGTGTGGGGGAAGCTGAGATGCTGCCTGGCGGAAGGGGGCCGGGCCGGGCGTCTCCACACCCCCGCCCACAAGGCCCCCTTCTGGTGTCCCCGGGGTTGCTCCTTCGCCTCAGACCTGGTCGCCCTGGTCCCCTCAGTGCTCTTACATTCTGTCTTCCTTTTCTGTTCACATCCTCCTTAGGCTCTGGTCACCCCGCCCCCTCTCATGCCCTTTTTAGAGTCCCCAGGCCCTTCCCGTGGCGTTTAGCTGCCCCCACACCGTGCACCCCGGGGTCCTCTGATGACCCACCCCTTGTTCCTAGGCATTTCCAGCCTCTGCATTCGGCACCTTTGTAGCCCTTCTCTCTTACTGCAGTTTGCATCCCTCCCAGACCACCCTCAGACCTTTTTGCTCCGTGTCTGCCTAGGGTACTCACCCCATCTTTCCTTCCCCATTGCTTCCTCTTTTTTACTAGTGAGTCCCTCTGCCCCATCCTTCATGGTCCATTTGCTGCTTCCTTCCCTGTAGATCTGTGGACCAAGGAGATCTTGTGCCTGGGATTGCTCATATTTTATGAGTCGAATGCAGCTTGTATCCCCCACTCAACAGCAAAATTGAAACAGCTTTGGGCTGGGGGGATTTCTATTGAGAGGAATGCTATTCTTCTGGGGTCTTGATTGTAAAATAATGAGGGTGTGTTATTTTCCTTGCTTACAGGTTTGTGAAATGGCTGCTGACATTTCTGAATCCAGCGGGGCTGATTGCAAAGGAGACTCAAGGAACAGTGCCAAGTTAGATGCCGATTACCCACTTCGAGTCCTTTATTGTGGAGGCAAGTGTTGGTAGCCACAGAATGACTTTTACTCACTATATTTTTATGCATTATAATAATAGTTTGACATTTGGTGGCATTA
The DNA here is from genome assembly GCF_000951035.1 of Colobus angolensis palliatus. Classification (NCBI taxonomy): domain Eukaryota; kingdom Metazoa; phylum Chordata; class Mammalia; order Primates; family Cercopithecidae; genus Colobus; species Colobus angolensis. The sequence goes on along the minus strand of NW_012116043.1, from coordinate 5,403,072 downwards.
AGCTTTTCTCCACATCTTTTTCATTTGGTGAATTTGTGCTGGGGGAGAGGAGTGCTGGGGAGGAGGAGGCATGAATTAACAGCTTCCCAACCTGAGTGATTTGTGTCTGGCTACTCTGACTGAAGAAGCTTACAGTCCATTTGGAATAGAGATGTGCAGCTAGGTTATTTCAGCCTGCAGGTCCTCAAGGTGTACGCTAGTCTAGCTATCAAAGGAGGGCTTCTTGGAAGATCCTGAGTTAAGGATGGCAAGGACTGGATGAGAAGGTGGGGAAGGGCGTCCCAGACAAAGCGAACGACTATGTAAGGAAAAGCTTGATGGTGGCCGGGCGCGTGGCTCACGCCTGTAATCCCAGCACTTTGGGAGGCCGAGATAGGCGGATCACGAGGTCAGGAGATCGAGACCATCCTGGCTAACACGGTGAAACCCCGTCTGTACTAAAAATACAAAAATTAGCCGGGCGCGGTGGCGGGCGCCTGAAGTCCCAGCTACTCGGGAGGCTGAGGCAGGAGAATAGCGTGAACTCGGGAGGCGGAGCTTGCAGTGAGTGGAGATTGCGCCACTGCACTCCAGCCTGGATGACAGAGTGAGACTCCGTCCCAAAAAGAAAAAAAAAACTTGATGGCTGATGGCTGTCTGTGAAGAAGCAAGCAGCTTTGAGTTTGTATGGTGTATCATATAGGGAGGGTGCCCGTTAAGGAGTGAGAGAAGGTGAGGTTGGAGTGTTGGGTGGTAGGACAGTTAGGAAAGTCTTCTTGGTTTGAATCATGATATATGTATTAGGTTTAATCAAGATCTTTTTCACTTTCGAGTGTTTTTCTTCATTTTCAATATAGAAATATTTGTGAGTTGTAAATGCGGTATGTATTCACATCTTGGAAACTTTCAGAAAAATTTGAAGATACAGGACAGTAAAAGGGCAAGTAAATATTTTTTCAGTAAATATTTCTCAGAACTTACTGTGTGCTTAGTGATGTTTTAGGTGCTGGGGCTTGAATAGTGAATAAGTCAAAAGATCCTTGTTCACATGGACCTTACATTCTGTGACTATAGTAGAGACCTCATCTGACATTTAAGTACTGTAGAAGGAGAAATGATGTCATTGATTTAAAAAATTCTAACAATTCATTATTTATTGAGTATCTTCGATAATGAAATAAACTTAGCACACAGTACCTCAGCAAGAGAGTAGGCGGTGGAACTTTTTGTAGGGCTCATTGTTTCCCAGGTTGGAGTGCAATGGCGCGATCTTGGCTCACTGCAACCTCTTGCCTCCCAGGTTCAAGCGATTCTCTTGTCTCAGCCTCTGAGTAGCTGGAATTACAGGCATGTGCCACCACGCCCAGCTAATTTTGTATTTTTAGTAGAGACGGGGTTTTTCCATGTTGGTCAGGCTGGTCTCGAACTCCTGACCTCTGGTGATCTGCCCACCTCAGCCTCCCAAAGTGCTGGGATTACAGGTGTGAACCACCGCGCCTGGCAAAACATTTACTCTTTTCGTTTCCTTCTCTACTTTGTATTGGTATATAGGCAGCAGGATGGAGAAAAGGATACTTTTTCATTAAGGAGTTTAAGGTCTAGTTAATGAGAAGCATCGAGGGAATATTAAATGGTATTGACAATAACAATGAATTAGACATTCCGGAAAGGGGGAGGTCTTTGTTCAGAGGGAAGTAGAGAAGTTTTCAAGGAAGTAGGGTTTGAGTTAAGCCTTAGGCGATGGGTAGAACTTGCAAAGAAGGGATTCATAAAAACAATATAGCAGCAAATTTTATTATAGTATCTTCAGGAGAGAGAGAAGAAAGGGCAGATGGTAGCAGAATGCTGTACCAGGATAGGCAGGATGAAGTCATTTCGTCTTCAGGGTTGAGACCTCAGATGCTGAAGTCTATCTCAGTTTAAATCCTGGCTCTGCCTTTTACTGACATTGTGACCTTGACCAATTCACTCATCCATGAAATGGGGCATAATAGTAGAGACTACGTCAGAGAGCTCTTGAGAGGAATAAGTGAAGTAACACAAGGAAAATGCATAACAATGTTTGGCACATGGTAAGTTCTTGGCAAATGTTATATGTTATTATCCCTGAAAGTCAGATGAGAAATTCAGAGTATTCTAGAGAATACTAGCTTAGAGAAGTTCAGATTATTGCTATAGTCTCCATCATCTATGAGGGACTTAGGTTGATGCAAAAGTAATTGCAGTTTTTGCCATTAAAAGTAACAGCAAAAACTGCAATTACTTTTGCACCTATTTAATCGGGTTTTGTTTTTTGTTTTTGTTTTTGTTTTTGTTTTTTGAGATGGAGTCTCACTCTGTCTCCCAGGCTCGAGTGCAGTGGCGCGATCTTGGCTCACTGCAAGCTCTGCCTACTGGGTTCACGCCGTTTTCCTGCCTCAGCCTCCCGAGTAGCTGGGACTACAGACGCCCACCACCACTCCCGGCTAATTTGTATTTTTAGTAGAGACGGGTTACACCATGTTAGCCAGGATGGTCTCAATCTTCTGACCTTGTAATCCGCCCGTCTCAGCCTCCCAAAGTGCTGGGATTACAGGCGTAAACCACTGCACCCAGCTCCTAATAGTTTTTTGAGCAGGAAAATAAAGTGACAAGAGATTAATATGCTGCATCATTTGGAGGAAATAGAAACCACAAATTTGAAGGCCACTTTCAGAAATGTAGGTTTGAGGTAAATAAGTGCCTTGCTGAGAGTGTAAGCAGTATAAAAGTAAATAAAGAGGATTAATCAAAGAAAAGGTAAACTTTAATGGTGAAAAAGGAAAAAAATTTAGGTGAATTCCATGTTTTGCAACTGAGAGAGTTGAAAAACCAGAACACCACTAAAAATGATGACTTTGAGAAAGATTAGATTTGGAGATAGATAATAGGCTGACTTCCAATACAGTGTATTTGAGTGTCTCCGAATGGAAGAATCCAAGTATGCCACATTTGGCAGCAGAGAGAGACAGTATATGAGCTTTTCTAAGGCAAAAAGAGAGAAAAGCCAGAAAGATTCTTGGGGTGTACCTGGAGCGAAGTGAGCTGGGTGGATTTTATCACATAGAGAATTGCTTAGTTGGTGAGAAGTTTGAAAGCTTGGTGAAAATGTCAGTCTCTAGAAATCTTGTTTTAGTTTTCTGTAATTATGAATTAAAACCAAGGGGTTGGGTGCGGTGGCTCATACTTGTAATCTCAGCACTTTGGGAGGCTGAGGCAGGCAGATCATGAGGTCAGGAGTTCAAGACCAGCCTGGCCAACATAGTGAAACCCCGTCTCTACTAAATATACAAAAAATTAGCCAGGCATGCTGGCAGGCACCTGTAATCCCAGCTTCTTGGGAGGCTGAGACAGGAGAATCACTTGAACCAGGGAGGCAGAGGTTGCAGCCAGCTGAGATCACGCCATTGCACTCCAGTCCAGGCAACAGTGCGAGACTCCGTCTCAAAAAAAAAAAAAACAAAACTGAAGATGTGAGAAAAACTGATAAATTTATTTTAGCAAGATGCTCAGAATATGGGTTTCTGTTACATTTTTATATGATGATTACCTGTGAAACAACACTTTAAATATGGAAACCTATGTGAGTAAAGGATAATATCTATTCCCTGTGACCTCAAAGGGTCAGTGAATTAGGACTAAAGTGGAAGCTACCGAAAGGTGCCTTTCTACCTTGTCGACTCTCTCCAGAACAATACAGGCTTCCACTTAATGTAAAAACTTCTTATGCTTAATTGAAGAAACCAGTAGTGGAGATGGGATTAGACTGTACCTTTTAGTTTCTTTCTAACATTACCTTTTTGTAAAAGGAGTGGATTTTGTTAGCCAGCTTGGTAAGAAAGTATGATGACATTGTTAATAGAGTCCACATCATAACCAACAATTTACGGAGACTATGAACATTTTTTTTTTTTTTTTGTGAGACGGAGTCTCGCTCTGTCGCCCAGGCTGGAGTGCAGTGGCCGGATCTCAGCTCACTGCAAGCTCCGCCTCCCGGGTTTACGCCATTCTCCTGCCTCAGCCTCCCGAGTAGCTGGGACTACAGGCGCCTGCCACCTCGCCCGGCTAGTTTTTTTGTATTTTTTAGTAGAGAGGGGGTTTCACCGTGTTAGCCAGGATGGTCTCAATCTCCTGACCTTGTGATCCGCCCGTCTCAGCCTCCCAAAGTGCTGGGATTACAGGCTTGAGCCACCGCGCCCGGCCGACTATGAACAATTTTTACTTAGTATCTCTGATGTATAAGGTCCTCGGCTAAGTTCTGTGGAGGCATGTAAATTGGCAGAGGCCCTGTGTGTCTACACATAACTTACACAGGGAAGATGATGAATGCTGAAAGAAAGAGACAAGAAATAGGTCAGGCGCGGTGCCTCACACCTGTAATCCCAGGACTTTGGGAGGCCAAGGTGGGTAGATCACCTGAGGTCAGGAGTTCAAGACCAGCCTGGCCAATATGGTGAAACCCTGTCTCTACTAAAAATACAAAAATTAGCTGGGCGCGGTGGTAGGCGCCTGTAATCCCAGCTACTCAGGAGGCTGGGGCAGGAGAATTGCTTAAACCTGGGAGGCAGAGGTTGCAGTGAGCTAAGATCATGCCACTGCACTCAGCCTTTGAGAGCAAAACTCCATCTCAGAAAAAAAAAAAGAAACAAGAAGTAAAGATTAAGGACTAATAGCTGCAGTGTCAGTACAGGAGGGGAGAGATTTGTAGGAAATTAGGGGGAGACTTCATAGAGGCAACCACAGCTAAATGGGGATTTGAAGGAAAGGTTGCATTCAGGCAGGACAGGAGGGCTGAAGGTTGGACTTGCCGGTCAAAGGTGTGGAGGTAGGAAAGTATTTAATAGTGGGTAGTGTAGAGGGAGTTTCGAGTGTTACAGTTTGGTTGTTTGGTTGTAATGTGGAATTCATGAAGAGGGGCAGCCGGAAATTACGGCAATGTGGTTTGGGGTCAAGTTCTGGGGCACTTGAGTTGTAGATAATTGTAAGTCATTGAAAGTTTTGGAGCAGTGAAGTTACATGAAGATGAATCTGGCAGCAAGATAACAGTTGAAGGAGGCAGACTTATTAAAGCCTGGCTATAATAAGACTTTAGACAAAATTAATGAGCATTTAAACGAGTGGCATAAGTGAGGAAGAGAGGTTGAAAAATTATGATGATAGGATCAACAGTATAAAGCAGTTAATCACATTTGAGGACAAGGGAGAGGGGAGAAATAAACTGGATGTGGCTGTGGCAGACATGTCATATTGTTGGAGTGCTTAGAGAAGAGGGAAAACCCTCCAATAGAATACCTAACTGATTAAAGAGAAAAGTAGAAGCGATAGTGACATAGGCATTTTTCTTATCATTCCTTCCCCCTCCCTCCCTTTACCTTTTTGCAAAAAGAAGGATGGAAATTAGAGAATTTGCTCTCAGCTAAAGTCTGGGGTTTCAGAGAGCAGCTTGAATTCATTGAGGAAACACGTTTTAAGCGTCTACTCTGTGGCAAGCTTTGTGCTCCATATACAGAAGTAAGACATAAATATCTCCTGGAAACTTAGCTTAACTGGAAGACAAACGTTTTAACAGGTGAGTTATAATGTACTAATTGTATACTAGAGGGCTGATCAGACTTCAGTGAGAATAAAGAACCAACCAGTTCTACTTGGGAGAACTGAAAAAAGGGAAAGTTAAAGTACTGAGTGGATTTTATGTTTGTATATTTAATCTTCAAAACTGAAATATTACGATTTTATTGATGATAAGTTTCTCAACTGTATAAGTGGTGGGGCCGGGATTAAAATCTAACACAAGCCCTTATAACATCAGCTTCAAGGAAATTTTGCAGAATCTTGAAGGATGAGTAGGTGTTTGCTGAAAAGAATGGCATGGATAGAAGTTCATTGTGGTTGGACCATGGGGTGTTTGGAGTTGAGTCTGGAGAAGTACCATAAGATGTTTGAAAAGTTCTTAATCTGGGAAGTGATGTGATTGGTTATATCTTTTTGGATAATAACTGTTTGGAAGGAAGGAGGAAGTACCTGAAATGGGTTGAAACTGGCCACAGAAATCAAGTTTAGGAGACTTTATTTTTATTTTTATTTTTTTCCACCCTCCTCCCCAAATTTAGAAGACTTTAAAGTACGAGATGATTGAGGCTTAGTGACACTGTGTGCGAAGTTAGTGATTTTGGTGACTGTTGACAGTGAAATTTGTAATTGAAAATACTGACTTTCAGGAAATTATTTGATTGTGGCTATTCATTCTCTGTTATAGAAAGGCATTTTTTTGTTTGTTTGTTTTTGAGACAGAGTCTTGCTCTGTTGCCCAGACTGGAGTGCAATGGTATGATCTTGGCTCACTGCAACCTCCGCATCCCCAGTTCAAGCGATTTTCCTGCCTCAGCCTCCCAACTCAGCTGGGATTACAGGCGCCTGCCACCGTGCCTGGCTGATTTTTGTATTTTTTGTAGAGACGGGATTTCACCATCTTGGCCAGGCTGGTCTCAAACTCCTGACCTCGTGATCCACCGTCCTCGGCCTCCCAAAGCGTTGGGATTACAGGCGTGAGCCACCACACCTGGCTGCTCTGATGTATTCTTAAGACTAGATTTA
>NW_012116043.1:5378874-5388558 GCF_000951035.1 Colobus angolensis palliatus | reverse complement strand
ATGTGAGCCACCACACCCGACCTAGAGGCTTAATTAGATTCAAGTTAAACAGATTTTGCCAAGAAGGTTCTGTGGATGATGTTTTGTTCGTCATGTTGCATTGCATCCAAAGCTGATAATGTCTGATGTTTCACTATTAGTGATGCTAAGTTTGAAGGTGATGGCTAGATGTTTGCATTGAAAAGGTTTTCCCTTTCCAAATAAGTAAGTGATCTGTAGAGAGAAATTGACTTTTTTAAAGAACTTAAAGGAGCTGCCCCAATTTTTATTGCATTAGACTTTTGCTGAACCAGGCCAGGTGCATTGGCTCACACCTGTAATCACAGCACTTGGGAGGCTGAGGCCAAGGTGGGCAGATCACTTGAGGCCAGGAGTTCAAGACCAGCCTGGCCAGCATGGTAAAACCCTCTCTCTACTAAAAATACAAAAATTAGCTGGGTGTGGTGGCACACACCTGTAATCCCAGCTACTCGGGAGGCTGAGCTACGAGAATCACTTGAACCCAGGAGGTAGAGGTTGCAGCCAGCTGAGATGGTACCACTGCACTCCAGCCTGGGCAATAGAGCAAGACCCCAATTTATTTATTTTTTTCTGAACTAAATATTATTTGAAATTGTGTACAAAATTTGTAGCTTTAGTATTTGCTGTATTGGTATTTAACCAATTGTTATATAATTATATCCTGAAAGTGTGGCTGAACAACTGTGCCTAGTATTTGAACTTGAACTGTGAGGAATATGGGGCTGTAGCTAACCAGGGAGATCTTTGGTGGAAAGAACCCTAAACTATAATAGACACGACTGGACAAAACCACTGGATTCCAGTTTTCTTCTGCCACATACCATCTTTGTCACTGAATGAGCTATTTAACTCTTTTAGTGCCCCATCTATAAAATAGTGATTGTGTGGTAGCATGGTGAATGTTAGTAGGGTAAGGTGAAGGGAGATCATTTTCAGCTGTCTGGTGCCACTAAGTTGCTTGTTTACTTTGTGTAATCTAAGTTAGTGGTTAATCACATGAGCGTCAGAAACAGGCAGATTCAAATCCTATTATCCAGATGCGAGTGGTTACGTACACTAAGCCTCATTTTCATCATCAGAATATAGATATGGTACTTCTTATCTTACAAGGTTGTGACAAGTAAACATAATAATGGATGCAAGGCATAGTAAAGCATTTGGCACATACTAGGTGCCCAGTGTGCGGTAATTGCTGTGATTACATGGTATACCACCTTCCTCTCCCTCAAAAATCTCAGGATATTGGACACACTGAACTATTGCATTCTAAACCTTAAAAATAAACAGTGGACCCAGTATTAGAATTACAGTTAAAATTGGGAAGCTTTTTCAGTTCTTCTAGTCCATTACTAGCCTGTACAGGCTGTAACACCGAATAACAGGATTGAACCAAGATTCCTTCTAGCTTTACACTTTCGTGATCTTGTGTAGCATAATATGAAAAAGCTTTGGCAGCATAGCGAGATCCTATCTCTACAAAAATAAAAAATTTGCCGGGCGCAGTGGCTCACGCCTGTAATCCCAGCTACTCGGGAGGCTGGGGCAGGAGAATTTCTTGAGCCTGGGAGACAGAAGTTGCAGTGAGCTGAGATCGTGCCACTGCACTCCAGCCTGGCGGAAAGAGGAAGACTCTGTCTCAAAAAAAAAAAAAAAGGAAAAATGTATTGCAAAAAGATGGTAGTGAAAATGCTGCTAAAGTTTATAAATTTGTCAGTATGAATAAAAAATAGTGGCTGTTTTGGTAAACTATCAAAAGAAATAACCAGGCTGGGAAGAGTGCTTCACGCCTGTGATCCCAGCACTTTGGGAAGCTAAGGTAGGTGGATCGCTTAAGCCCAGAAGTTTGAGACCAGCCTAGGCAACATGGTAAAACCTTGTCTCTACAAAAAATTAGCTGGGCATGGTTGTGTGTGTCTATAGACCCATTTAGTTGGGAGGCTGAGGTGGGAGGATCGTTTGAGCCCCCAGAGGGGTGGAGGCTGCGGTGAGCCATGATTGTACCACTGCACCCTAGCCTGGGCAACAGAGCGAGACCATGTCTCAAAAGAAAAGAAATAACCAGTTTCCTTCAAACTCTGTTGTATGGGGGAATTGTTCTTGTCTTACTTAATTTTTGGCTCACTGAAATGATTATGGTAAGACCTCACTATATACAAAATGGCATACTTTGATGTTCCATCAGCTGATGGAGACACTCTTTAGATGAAGAAATCAAGATAGTATCATCTCATAACCATGTGCCTTTTACCTCAAAAACACTGAAGAGTGGCGTTTGAAAAGTGGTATAGAAAACTTATAGGAAAAATGTAAAAATGAAGCATTTTCTCAAGTATAAAAGTTAAGGATAAGCCCTGTGTGTGTGTGTGTACATATAGGTTTAACATTTCAAATATTTTTTCTTTTTATTTCCTCAGTCTGTTCGTTACCAACAGAGGTAAGTCCTTTATTTATTTATTTATTTTTTTACCTTACATATTTGAAGTTATTATTGGTTTTAAAGCTACCTTGAGAACTTTTTTTTATTTTTCATTTTTGATTATTTGATAGTAAAGCTTTAACCTTTTATAGAGAGCTTTGATTTAGAATAAGTTTATGGTCTTATAAATTATTTTCTAAATTTAGACCTTAAATCATACATGTGCATCTTTTGCACATGGCTGTGCATTTTGGATTTTTGCATAGGACTTATGAATAGTCAGCTAATAAAATAAGAGTAACCTTAATGCCAAAATCTACACGAATGAACAGAGGAAAGAAAGAGCAATATAAATTGTGTGTAAGACTTTCTAAGTCAGGCTCTGTGAGCAAGTCATGAAAATGAGGCACTTATGTGCTCAAAGCAAGAAATAGAGGGAGAAGAAATAAACTGATACTGTGAAGAGGTACCTAATCCTTCTTAATATCTAATTTCTTATGGGACATATTCTGGTTGAATACAGATTTCCTGTGGATAAGAAGTCAGATGGGAATGGTTTGTTTTATTCGTTGTGTTAACGGTATAGGGAGTGATTTTTAATTAGGATGTATTGTTTGGAAATGTTTTGTTGTGACTCAGTTCTTTTTTTGTCTCCTAGTACTGTGAATATATGCCTGATGTTGCTAAATGTAGACAATGGTTAGAGAAGAATTTTCCAAATGAATTTGCAAAACTTACTGTAGGTATGAAAATTCTTTTTCTTGCATTAAACTTCTGTACCTGAGACAAATGCATGTATGGCATTATTCTAAAGATACAAAAGTCCTCCTTTAGTAGGATATTACAGAATTAACTTTTTTTTTTTTTTTTTGGAGACGGAGTCTAGCTCTGTCGCCCAGGCTGGAGTGCAGTGGCGCGATCTCGGCTCACTGCAAGCTCCGCCTCCCAGGTTTACGCCGTTCTCCTGCCTCAGCCTCCCGAGTAGCTGGGACTACAGGCGCCCGCCATCTTGCCCGGCTAGTTTTTTGTATTTTTTAGTAGAGACGGGGTTTCACCGTGTAGCTCAGGATGGTCTCGATCTCCTGACCTTGTGATCCACCCGTCTCGGCCTCCCAAAGTGCTGGGATTACAGGCTTGAGCCACCGCGCCCGGCCCAGAATTAACATTTATCTCTGTTAGCTGTTTAAGTTCTCTCTGAGATAGGATAGGTCGGAATATCAGCTTTCTTATATAAAAAAAGTAAATGGGCCGAGTGCAGTGGCTCACGTCTGTAATCCCAGCACTTTGGGAGGCTGAAGCAGGCGGATAACAAGGTCAGGAGATGGAGATCATCTTGGCTAACATGGTGAAATGCTGCCTCTACTAAAAATACCAAAAAAAAGAAAAATTAGCCAGGCGTGGTGGTGGGCGCCTGTAGTCCCAGCTACTCATGAGGCTGAGGCAGGAGAATGGTGTGAATCCAGGAGGCGGAGCTTGCAGTGAGCCGAGGTCGTGCCACTGCACTCCAGCCCAGCCTGGGCGACAGAGCGAGACTCCTTCTCAAACAAACAAACAAAAAAAGTAAACGATTGGCTGGGCACAGTGGCTCACGCCTGTAATCCCAGCACTTCTGGGAGGCTGAGGCGGGTGGATCACCTGAGATTGGGAGTTCAAGACCAGCCTGAGCAACATGGAGAAACCCTGTTTCCACTAAAGTACAAAATTAGCCCAGCATGGTGGCGCATGCCTGTAATCCCAGCTACTCGGGAGGCTGAGGCAGAAGAATCACTTGAACCCAGGAGGCAGAGGTTGCGGTGAGCCAAGATGGCACCATTGCACTCCAGCCTGGGCAACAAGAGCAAAACTCTGTCTCAAAAAAACAAAATTGAAAAAGTAAATGATTTAGGGGCAAATATATATTGATTTTATTGTAAGCGTACTATGTGCTATACACTGTTTCAGATTCTGAGGATAAGCCAATAAATAAAAGATTTCCTACTCTTGTGGCAATTACATTCTAGAAAGGGAGACAGATTAAATAAGCAAAACATATAGTATGTAGACAGTAATAAGCAGGAAACGGGGAGATAAGAATTGGTGGGAAGGAATTTGAAATATTAGGTAGTACCCAGGGAAGATTTTGCTGAAAAGGTGGCAGTTGATTTTTTTTGGAACTGAGGGAATGAGTCATTTGGGTATCTGGCAGAATATTTCTAGGCAGAGGACACAGCCTGAGGAGAGGCCCTGAGCAGAAGCTCTGCTAGTATATTCAGGAAACAACAAGTAAGCCTTTGTGTCTGGAGCTTATTGAAGGACCACAGAAGAGTTTGATACGAAGTAAGAGTAGATCACACTGGGTTGGGCATTGTGGGCCGTTTTGGCTTTTGCTTAGTTAGATGAGGAGCTCTTGGAGGAGTTTAAACAGAAGAGTGATAAGGTCCGACTTGTTTCAGCAATATCACTTAGGCTGCTCTGCTAAGAATAAACCAAAGAGGCCGGGAGTGGTGGCTCACACCTATAATTGCAGCACTTTAGGAGGCTGAGGCAGGTGAATCGTTGAGTCCAGGAGTTCGAGACCAGCCTGAGCAACATGGTAAAGCCCTGTCTCTACAAAAAATACAAAATTATCTGGGCATGGTGGCACATGCCTATAGCCTCAGCTACTCGGGAGGCCGAGGCAGGAGGATTGCTTGATCCCAGCAGATTGAGGCACCCCAGCGTGAGCAACAGAGCGAGACCCTGTCTCAAAAAAACAAACAAACAAAAATGTCAAAAGAGGGTCATAGGCAGAAAAGCAGGGGGAGACCAGACAAGAGGCTTTTGTGATGACTGAGGTCAGAATGGTAGTGGGGAGGTGGTGAAAAGTGGTCAGGTAGGAGTATATTTTGAAGGTAGAACTGACAGGATTTTCTGATTTGTTGGGCATGGTGTGAATAAAAGGGGCATCTAGGGTTTTGGTTTAAGCAACTAGAAAAATGGAGTTACTGGCTGGGCATGGTGGCTCACGTGTGTAATCCCAGCACTTTGGGAGGCCGAGGCGGGCGGATCACAAGGTCAGGAGATTGAGACCATCCTGGCTAACATGGTGAAACCCTGTCGCTACTAAAAATACAAAAAATTAGCTGGGCATGGTGGTGGGCGCCTGTAGTCCCAGCTACTTTGGGAGGCTGAGGCAGGAGAATGGAGCGAACCTGGGAGGCTTGCAGTGAGCCAAGATTACACCACTGCACTCCAGCCTGGGTGATAGAGTGAAACGCCGTATCAAAAAAAAAATGGAGTTGCCATTGCAGAGGTGGGAAGACTATGGAGGAACAGAATTCCTCAGTTTGCTCATATTGATGGCTTCTCTTGCAAGATTGGTAAAAATGAAGGCAGTCGCAGGAAGAAGAGAAAGCCTGGTCTGGGAACAGGCCTGCCCAGAGACACCCAGTACTGCCCCACTCTTTGCTCCTTGACTTTCAGGTGATTTCCCTGACACACAAATCCCTAACTTGATAAGTCCCTTTTGGCTGGTAGCTACTCCATCACTGTCAGTGGTTGAATAAGAACCCTCAAGTCTGGTTTTATATTCAGTCTACATGGTTGGCCCTGAACAGGACCTTACTGGGACAGAATCATGTCTGAGCAGGTGCGGAGCTCTTCTCCAGATGTTAACAAAATTAGTAAGTTTAGATGCTAGAGCACTCCTGCAGAGCCCAAGTGTTTTATGCTCCTTTCTTGTGGCTAAAAATTTTAGCCCTCACATATCAAAAGACTAGGTTTTCTCTTCTGTTACCATACGCGTACCATAATGACTTTAGAACTAGACTTGAATAGGAATCTAGCAGTGTAATCCATTGCTTTACAAAATGTCATGCTCAGCTGTTGGTAAGATGCGTTATTTGTATATGAGGTTGCTCAAAGGTGATTTCTTTTTTTTAACAGTGTGAGATGATGTTCATGCTTTTGTATTTCATTTTTATATCTAGAAAATTCACCCAAACAAGAAGCTGGAATTAGTGAGGGTCAAGGAACAGCGGGGGAAGAAGAGGAGAAGAAAAAACAGAAGAGAGGTAAGACCTAAATTCATATCTTGATTTGTACAGTCATATCGTCACTGCGATAGAAGATGTAAGTAATTAAAAGGGTTCCCAAAGCTAGGCGCAATGGTGGGTGCCTATAGTCCCAGCTTCTTAGGGAGCTGAGGCAGGAGGATCACTTAAGCCCAGGAGTTCAAGGCTGTAGTGTGCAATGATCGTTCCTCCAAATAGCCACACACTCTATCCTGGGCAACATAGTGAGACCTCATCTCTTACAAAAAGGAGGAGGTTCCTAGTGTTAATGCCGTGTACGTGTTACTGTAGTTCCCCATGTATATCATACAGAGGGGCACATACTAATAGTCTCAGGATCATGGTTGGATGTGGTATGATTTGGGCTTTGTCAGTAAATTGGACCTGGGAAAACATGCTTATTTGCCCTGTTTGTATGTAAAAGGCAGACAGCTAAAATTCCTGTGTATTCTATTTAAGTAGAGTGAGGACATTTATATAAAAGATGTTATCTTCTCGGCCGGGCGCGGTGGCTCAAGCCTGTAATCCCAGCACTTTGGGAGGCCGAGACGGGCGGATCACGAGGTCAGGAGATCGAGACCATCCTGGCTAACACGGTGAAACCCCGTCTCTACTAAAAATACAAAAAACTAGCCGGGCGAGGTGGCGGGCGCCTGTAGTCCCAGCAGCTCGGGAGGCTGAGGCAGGAGAATGGCGTAAACCCGGGAGGCGGAGCTTGCAGTGAGCTGAGATCCGGCCACTGCACTCCAGCCTGGGCGACAGAACAAGACTCCGTCTCAAAAAAAAAAAAAAAAAAGATGTTATCTTCTCATTACTTCTGATAGCTCAGTTGAAAACTCTGTTTTACAGCTGTTGGCATACACTTGACTCACTCCTTCTTCTCAGACCAATTCCTGATGCTGTGGATCCTGTACCTGCCTGTTTCATTTTCATTCATTGTTCTCCCTATGACTGAAACTCACTTACAAATATATTCAGGACTTTGTGTCTTAAAAAAAAAAAAAACTCTCCCCAAAGCTTATGTCTTTCTTTGCCTTATCCCTCTCCTTTCCTTAGCCAGATTTCTTTACTAAGGCCAGACTCACTATCCCCTGTTCTGTTCTGTGGTTCACTCTTCATTCCTCAGTCCATCCTAACCTGACTTCCTGGCCACTGCAGCTCTTCCGGTAAGGGTCAGCAGTGGCTTAGTCATTGCTAAATAATAAGCACAGATGCACTCCCTCTTTGCTGAAACATTGTCACTCCTTGGTTTCTGTTCCTTCCTAGCTCTCCTATCACTCCTCCTTAGTCTTCTGTGTGGACTTCTGTTCCTTCTATCCTTTAAAAGTCGGTGTTTTTCAGGATTCTGTCCTAGGCCCACTTACTTCTCATTCTGCATGTTCTTGTTGGATGATTCTATCACATTCCTAACTTCTGCTGCCCACTATACACTTAAAATCCCCAAATCTGTATCTCTGAATCTGGCCCGTGTCTCTAGCCTAGAAATGTGCTTGATCCCAGAAGCACCTCAAACACTGCACTTTGGAAATTAAGCTTACTGAGTCTCAAGTCCCACATTGATTCTTTTCTTCTTCTTCATTTTGGTTAGTGACCACACAGTTTATTCAGTCATCTAAACCAGAGCCCTGAGAACCATCTTACTTTCTCTGTCTCCCTTCACTCAGTTCAAGCTTCTGTTCTTTCTCCTCCCTCCTCTCCTGCCTGTGGCTTAGTGGCCGTTACTGTTGGCACTGCTTTACTTTCAATTTTTTGCCTGAGCTAATGCAGGAACCTCTGTAGAGGCCTTTCTATCAGTCTTACTCTTCACAGATCCACCGAAACACAGATCCAGTGACTGCTATGTATGTAATCTTTTGTTTTTCTAGCTTCATCTGCTACATATTCATAAGCATTCTTCAATCAAGACAAGTGAAGTTCCCAAATATAACGCCTTTTCTTATCTCTATACTTGTTCCCTTTCCCTGGAATGTCCTTTCTTATGCCTCTCCAACCTTTTTCCTTTTATCTGGACCTTTCCTTATTCTTCAAAACTCCACCTAGATGTTACTTCCTCTCGGAAACTTTCTGTATCCTCTGGAAGCGGACTAACTTGTTGCTCTGCAAAGCTATCATAAAATCTTATTCATGGATCCTATTATTGTATATATCAGGTTGCTGTAATTTTTTTTTTACTCCCTTCATTAGACTGTGAGTTCCTAGAGGGCAGGGGCTATGGTTTGTTCATCTTTGTATCCTCAGCCCTTAGCCCAGTGCTGGGCACATAGTAGGTACTTAATACACGTTTATTGAATGAATACCTGGATGTGTTTAGTAATTTTGTATTAGAGAAAAAGAAACTTAAACCTTTTGAAAATTAATAAATTTAAAGACAGTATTCTCTTATTATGTCAAAAACAAAACAACTAATGCTAAACTCTTTCTTAATGAATAAAGGTGGAAGGGGTCAAATAAAACAGAAAAAGAAAACTGTACCACAAAAGGTTACTATAGCCAAAATTCCCAGAGCAAAGAAGAAATATGTGACAAGAGTGTGTGGCCTTGCAACTTTTGGTGAGTTCAGGGTTAAGTATATTTAAAATGTGTGAACTATTTTCTCTCTCTGTCTCTCTCTCTCTCTCTCTCTCTCTCTCTCACATACCATGAAAACTTCACAGGTCTATTTTTTGCTAAGAAGATAAATTTTGCATTTCTAATTACACCTTCAAAATCAAATTTTAGAGAAATGTCAAAAATCTTCTATAGAGGGTACTTTTTACTTTCTGGAATTCCTGCTTAGGCACATTTTATGTGGGATGAGGAGGGCGGGGGAGGATTTTGTTTGAAACCAGCCAGTGCTGCTCCTCTGTCCTCTGCAGGCATGGTGGCAGAAGGTTGCAAAATGGCTCATCCCCTCTGGGAATGACAGCAGAGGGTGAGAAAGGTGGCAGAACATCCTGCTTTAGAACCCCTCAGTTCCTGGAAGCCTTGAATGAGTAGTGAAACTGGGTGAAAATCTAAACCATGATCCCTCTGTAAGACAACACAGATTGAAAAACAATCAATAGTCCGGTCTGAGTGCAATGGTGTTTACAACTAAATGATCACAACCCCACTTACAGATTTCTTTGTTCCTTCTTTACTCCCACTGCTTCACTTGACCAGCCTTAAAAAGAAAAAAGAGGCTGGACGTGATGGCTCATGCCTGTTATAATCCCAACACTTTGGGAGGCTGACATG
>NW_012116043.1:5374709-5377344 GCF_000951035.1 Colobus angolensis palliatus | reverse complement strand
CACCACCACGCCCAACTAATTTTTGTAATTTTAGTAGAGACAGGGTTTCACCATGTTGGCCAGGCTGGTCTCGAACTCCTGCCCTCGCGATTGGCCCACCTCAGCCTCCCAAAGTGCTGGTATTACAGACGTGAGCCACCACGCCTAGCCTGACTTTCTCTTTCTCTCTTTTTAACTTTAGTTTTTGAAAAACCCGGTAGACTTTTTGTGGGGAGCATTTTTGTTGATTATTTTACTGGTCTAAAGCAGAGTGATTTTTTTAAAAGAACTTGGATTTGGCTTCCTCACCAGTAATATGTCTCCTTGCTTCTTTGATGTGATAGTGTTGAGATGGGTGAGAATCTAATCGATTTGTGGTTGAAGGTGAATTTGCTTTGTTGTTGTGAAGTCCACCCTATGGGCACAATAACATACTGTTGGTAGGAGTTGTTCGAGCTATTTTGGAGATTATTTGGTAAAGTATACTAAAAGCCTTAAACCATGTATGTGCACTGTTTGAACCAGTAAGCCACTTCTTTGACATTAGAAGACATTAGAAGAAATAATGAGCCTTGCATAAAACTTACGGATGAAAGTATTCATCACAATATTATTTATAATGAAAAATTGCAAATGTTATAAATGAACAATTAGAAAATGGTTAAAGAAGTGATGGTGCATTGTGTGGTAGAATATTATGCATATGTTTAAAGAATCATATTTTCTAAGATTATTTGGAAACATGTTTGGTAATGTCAAGTGGAGTACCCCAGATACATTTTAGACATTTATCATCATCATTGGTCTGAGTGGAAGGCCGTTCGGAGAGGCTAGAGCCTCTTACTCTGGCTATAAATTACGTGAGTAAAATTCTGCTAACCATTAAAAATACTGTACACCCATCCTCAATATATAGTCCTGGAAATAGCAATTGAAACATGTCTTCTCACAAGAGAAAATGACAGTTTTAATGATGCATTAGATGAATTTAAACTTTAAGTCAGGTGCTGCAAATTGGAAAGAAGAATTATGGTGTTTTTAAATTGCTGTGGACACTTAAACTTAGAACCCATGGAACCCTTGTTTATTGCCATGCAAATTACAGTCTTGAATGAGTGTTTTTTTAAAAATAAAGTATTAGAAAAATGTGTAATAAAGATGTAAAATTAAAAAATGGAATTCTGCATTAACTGTGGATTTTACTAAATAGAATTACTGGTGAAGCTAATTTATCCATCGAGACTATCTGGTATATGTTACGTATGTAGTCTGTTGGTGCTGAAAGATGTCTGTGTGCCTGTATCAACATGTGACATGTAAAGTTTCTTCATGTTCACAGTTCTTAGCAAATGCAGTTTCAATCCATAGATAGCCAGCAATGGATGTTACTACAGGAACATGCAGGATTAAAATTGTCCTTGTGTATAACGTGTGTGAATCATTTTTTTTAAACTGAAACTTAAAATGTAACATAGTCTAATCTCTGATTAAAATGTACTAATAGGGCCAAGCTGCTTTGTTGCACGGCTGTAATCCCAGCACCTAATGTACTAATAGGGCCAAGCTGCTTTGATGCACGGCTATAATCCCAGCCAAGGTGGGAGGATAACTTGAGCCCAGGAGTTCAAGACTAGCCTGGGCAACGTGGCAAGACCCTGTCCCTACAAAAAATACAAAAATTAGCCAGGCATGGTGGTGGGTGCCTGCAGTCCCAGCTACTTGGGAGACTGAGGTGGGAGGATCACTTGAGCCTGGGAGGTTGAGGCTGCAGTGAAGTGAGATCATGACACTGCAGTCCAGCCTGGGCAGCAGTGAAACCTGGTCTCAAAAAAAAAAAAAAAAAAGTACTAATAGTTCAAAAATTGACTTTACACATTCTCACAGTCTACCATTTTTAGTAAAAAACATGAAGCTTTAAGCAGCCTTATAAGAGATTTCCCATGATTAAGCCGGCAACTTTTAGTGCAAATACTTTTTGCATATAGTTTTGATAAGTAATATTTCATTCATTTTTAAAAACATGACAATAAGTGATGTTAAACTTTTTATTATTACATAAAAGCCAGTCTGGTAGCTTTCTCACTCTTAGTTTAAAAGTTGATAAATTACTGTTTTAAAGGTGAATTTTACCTTTTAGTTCCCTGTTCTCATTATTTACTAAATTCAAGAAATCAGATAGGGAGACTGGGAAAAGTTCATTGGGAACTTCAGTTTGGATTAGACTGTGTGAGTATAAAATCAGATGCAGTGTCATTCTTGTAGCTTTCACCTCTGTCATTTTTTTAAAGTTACGTATTATTTTTAAATTTGTTTGTTTGTTTTAAAGAGAAAACCTTTGGGGAGTGAAGGTAAAATTATTGAGATTTTTAATTTGTACCTAGTCATCATAATCCTTTTACCATACTCAGTTACTATTTATGAACCATAATCAAAATGAGCCTAAGTTCTTACTAGTCTAGATACATAATTGTATTCATTTTTGAGACTGGGTCTCGCTCTGTTGCCCAGGCTGGAATGCAGTGGTGTGATCATAGCTCACCGCAGCCTTGACCTCCCAGGCTCAAGTGATCCTCCCACTTCAGCTTTTGGAGTAGCTGAGACTGAAAGCACATACCACCATACCTGGCTAATTTTAAATTTTTTTTTTTTTTTTTTT
>NW_012116043.1:5371675-5373588 GCF_000951035.1 Colobus angolensis palliatus | reverse complement strand
TCAGCCTCCCAAGTAGCTGGGACTACAGGCACGCACCACCACACCTGGCTAGTTTTTGTTTGTTTGTTTGTTTTTTGTATTTTTAGTAGAAACGGTTTTGCCATATTAACCAGGCTGGTCTCGAACTCCTGATCTCATGGTCCGCCTACCTCGGCCTCTCAGTGCTGGGATTACAGGCATGAGCCACCACGCCTGGCCTTGTTTTTGTTTTTTGAGTCAGGGTCTCACTGTCGGTCAGGCTGGAATGCAGTGGCATGATCACAGCTCATTGGAGCCTCCATCTCCCAGCTCAAGTGATCCTCCTGTCTCAGCCTCTTGAGTAGCTGAGACCAGAAGAGTGCACCACCACGTCCAGTTAACTTTAAAAAAAAAATTATACCAGGCAAGGTGCCTCATGCCTATTCCAGCACTTTGGGAGGCCAAGGCAGGTGGATCACCTGAGGTCAGGAGTTCCAGACCAGCCTGACCAACATGGAGAAACCCCGTCTCTACTAAAAATACAAAATTAGCCAGGCGTGGTGGTGCATGCCTGTAATCCCAGCCACTTGGGAGACTGAGGCAGGAGAATCGCTTGAACCTGGGAGACAGAAGTTGTAGTGAGCTGAGATCAAGCCATTGCACTGCAGCATGGGCAACAAGAGTGAAACTCCGTCTGAAAAAAAAAAAAATCATTTTTTGGCCAGGTGCAGTAGCTCATGCCTGTAATCCCAGCACTTTGGGAGGCCAAAGTGGGTGGATCAACTGAGGTCAGGAGTTCGCGACCAGCCTGGCCAACATGGTGAAACCCATCTCTACTAAAAATACAAAAAAGCTGGCATGGTGGCGGGCACCTACCCAGCTACTCGGGAGGCTGAGGCAGGAGATTTGCTTGAGGCGGGAGGCAGAGGTTGCAGTGAGCCGAGATTGTGCCATTGCACTCCAGCCCGGGTGACAAGGGCAAAGGAAAAAAAAATGTGTTTTAGAGATAGTGAACTCCTGAGCTCAAGAGATCCTCCCACATTGGCCTCCCAAAGTGGTGGGACTACAGGCCACTGCGCCCAGCTTTCTTGATTTTAAATTCTAAGACATTGTCTTGGTCTCCCAGACATGAGCCTGTCAGTAAAGCTTCAAAGTAAGAAATCTTAATTTTGTTTTTCCATTTTCAGATTGTCTTTTTTGAACACAAGGGCATGTTTTGCTATTTCCTATTCAACCAAAAAGTAAAGTTGAAACCCTGTAAGACCGTATTTAGTAATTGTCTTGCTGTCTGATGAGTTAAGCATTCAGGGATGGGCAGCCAGGGCTGAAGTGTGATAAGCCTTATTTTTTCCTAGTCCCGTTCCCACATTTTAGGAAGAGTGAAAGGGGGATGAAGAGGTGGCTATAGAAGGACAGGTGAAAAAGCTTAGATTCAACCCAGAATATCGTAGATTTTGTCAGGACAAAGTACCGTGGTTCTCCTCATTGCTTTTCAAGAGCCCCCCAAAATCAATTTCCCCCTCTTCATCTGTGATTCTTGGTTTAAAGTATCAAAGGTGCTAGGGTGGCTCGCAACTGTTACCCCGAGGGCTGGGCTCTGCCTCCACGCATTCGAGTGTCAGGTCCTGTTCTTGGAGCCAGCTACACAGGAGCGAGCACTGCCGAGCTCACGGTTATTAGGGTGAAGATGGAAGATAGGGGAGTGAGCAATTCAAATGTCATAAACCAGGGTGCTGGGGGCGGCGCAGCAGCCTTTCTTCACTTCTTCATTCTCTGGGTAATGGTGAAGAGCCAGTTCTTCAAGGCCTTCCAGCGCCGGAGCCTCGGGCATGGGCAAAAAGCGTCCATACTCAGCCTGAGCCACTTGGGAGCCCCCAGTCTCCGAGGTGGAAGAACAGCGCCCACCAGCGCGGCGGGGCTGCAGCCAGGAAACCCTGGGTGGGAGCCCCGAGCCC
>NW_012116043.1:5368850-5370820 GCF_000951035.1 Colobus angolensis palliatus | reverse complement strand
GCCTTTGTATTCTCGGCTTACTGCCTGTTTTCCTGGAGTGGAATATGTGCTCCTTGCCTGGCGGGCTGTGGCCCAGCCACTGGCGCTCAATAAATTATTTGTTGAATGCATGAATGAAGGGCTAAGCCAACACTGGAATTCAAGCCTTGGGACTTGAAATCCCTTGACTCCAAATTCCATTTTCCTTTTTAAGACTAGTAACTGTAATTTATTCATCATTCTTATTTATTTTTGAGACAGGATCTGGCTCTGTCCCCAGGGCTGGAGTGCAGCAGTGACGCAATGTCGGCTCACTGCAGCCTCTGCTTCCCAGGTTCAAGCGATCCTCCCACCTCAGCCTTCCAAATAGCTGGGATCACAGGCGCCCACCACCATGCCGAGCTAATTTTTGTATTTTTAGTAGAGAGAGGGTTTTGCCATGTTAGCCAGGCTGGTCTCGAACTGCTGACCTCAGGTGATCTGCCCACCTCAGCTTCCCAAAGTGCTGGGATTACAGGTGTGAGCCACTAAGCCCCCCTCATTATTCTTGTTTATTTACAAATCTTATTTTTCAAAAAGCAGTAAGGGAGTACAAAGGGCCACTGGTGAACTTTTAATTACTGTCTTTAAGGTGGAACTCTATTAAAGTAACACTTTTAGTTCTTTATTGCATAGGCAGGGATAGCACCATGATTTGAAATGTGGTTTACAGTGTTAATGAGAGCTGATGTTTGTTGAGTGATTACTACGGGCCAGGCTTTGTGCTCAGTACTTTACAGAGTTTGTCTTGTTTAATCTTCAGCACTCCAAGATGTTAAAATGCCGTTGCTATCATTTTACAGGTGAGGAAACTAATGCTTAGAGAAGTTAAGTAACTTGCCCAAGGTTATGTAGCCACTAAGTGGCTAATTCTGGGATCACAATTTGGTCAGAACAACTTGTTAGACTTTCAAATGCTGTATACTTAAAAGGAATTATTGTATTAATAGATAATATTGTTAGGTATAAAAATGGCATCATGGTTATATCGGAAATGTTCATTTTTAGAGATGCATTCTGAAGGATGTAAGGGTGAAATGGTATTTTTTTAATCAATAAAAGAAAAGGAAATTGAAGCAGCTGTAGTGAAATCTCGATAATGGCAGAACCTAGGTACTGAGTATATGGGAGTTTATCATACTATTGTCTTTGGGTATATGTGAAAAATTTCCTTACAGAATTTGGTTTTTAATTACGTATGTTGTATTTGGACCAGTTACAATATTAAATTGTCCTTAATAGATTGAGTATGTATAGATGCCTTAGATGTTGTAGTTGTCATGAATATTGAATACTGGAAGACTTAATTTTCTTTTTATAGACTAAAATTCCCATTCCTTAGTAAGAATCATTTACATTTAAACAGTAACTATTTCATGGTTTTTGTTTTTTGGTTTTCTGTTTGTTTGTTTGAGATAGAGTTTCACTCTTGTCGCTCAGGCTGGAGTGCAATGGTGCGATCTCGGCTCACTGCACCCTCCGCCTGCAGGGTTCAAACAATTCTCCTGCCTCAGCCTCTTGAGTAGCTGAGGTTACAGGCATGTGCCACCACACTGAGCTAATTTTTGTATTTTTAGTAGAGATGGGGTTTTGCCATGTTAGCCAGGCTCGTCTCAAACTCCTGAGCTCAGGTGATCAACCCACCTTGACCTCCCAAAGTGCTGGGATTATAGGTGTGAGGCACCACACCTGGCCACTATTTCATGTTTAACCTGTACTTGGTTACTCAAATTGCTGGGGCAAGGTGGGAGATAATGTTATTGACTGGCAGAGAAAAGGGTTGTTGACAAAGGGGGAGAAAAAGTGCAGAAATAGGTTTATTTGTTTACCCAGCGGGTTTTAGAAACAGTCCCACTTTTTAGGCATGGCACGTATGGCATGACAGAAAATTGTAGAGAGGCAGAGTGCATGGTAGGTTTTAACTTGAATATGTTTTTTTTTTTTTTTTTTTT
>NW_012116043.1:5366166-5367445 GCF_000951035.1 Colobus angolensis palliatus | reverse complement strand
ATATAGCTGTCTCAAAAATGATTGCAAAAAGTTTATTTGATACCATATTTTCATTCTGTCATTCCTTTAGTGCTGCCCTAAATCTGAATGTTCCATTGACTCTAGATTGTTAGTAGAAGGCATTAGAGGAGAAAACACTAGATCTGTGTAATAGAAAGATAACCTTTTTTAAATTAACATTACTCAAAGGATTCTGTAAATGTGACAATCCAAATCTGTCATTTTTGGTGGGGCACGGTGGCTCATGCCTTTAATCCCAGCACTTTGGGAGGCTAAGGCAGGCCGATCACTTGAGGTCAGGAGTTCGATACCAGCCCAGCCAACATGGTGTACCTTATCTCTACTAGAAATACAAAAATTAGCAGGGCATGGTGGTGCACGCCTATAGTCCCAGCTACTCAGGAGGCTGAGGCAGGAGAATTCCTTGAATCTGGGAGGTGGAGGTTGCAGTGAGCCGAGATCGCACCACTGCCCTCCATCCTGGGCGACAGAGTAAGACTCTGTGTCAAAACAAAGAAAGAAACAAACAAAAAACCCAAATATATTCTTTTTTTTGTTTCTTTGATGACCATCTGGTTTTACTCTGACCACACCCACACGCGTATACCCACACAGCGTTTAACATGGTTGCTGATTAAATGCAGTCTAACATCTTATGGCTCTTATATAAACATGTTAAAAGAACAAAGATAATACATATAACATATGTAACCCACATTACACGTAGCCATCAGTATTTTATTTTAAAATGAGCAAGATTTGAATAGGCACCTCATGGAAAGAGGAAAATTGAATGGCCAATAAATATATAAAAAGTTTCCTATTCTCATTAGTAATTAGGGAAATGCAAATGAAAACCAAATTGAGATGCTATTTTACCTTTACCAGCCTGGCACAAATTATCGGGTTTTGGTAAAGTATGGTGCCAAGGGAAAGCTGAGACGCTGCTGGCGGGAGTCAGTTGTTACTGCTCGTGTGCAAAATCGTTTGGCAGTATCTGGTGAAGCTGAAGATGTGCGTATCCTACAGCCCAGCAAAGCCACTTCTAGAATATTCTCACCCTATAATAGACACATGAATCACTTAAAGGGCTTGTTAAAATTTAGATTCTGATACAGTAGGTCTGGGGCCCTAGGGTCTGCATTCATCCCAGGCGATGCCACTGCCACTGCTGGTCCAGGGACCACATTTTGAGAAGCAAGGCTCTCGAGAAACTCTTGAAAATATGCACCAAGATGCATGTAAAAAGGCCTGGCGCTGTGGCTCACGTCTGTGATCT
>NW_012116043.1:5363182-5365911 GCF_000951035.1 Colobus angolensis palliatus | reverse complement strand
GTCTCGATCTCCTGACCTCGTGATCCGCCCGTCTCGGCCTCCCAAAGTGCTGGGATTACAGGCTTGAGCCACCGCGCCCGGCCAACAAAGGAAATCTTTTACTAATACAGTTCTCATTCATTCATTTTCTTCCCTCTTCCCAACCCAAAATTACACATAAAAGATATTAGGAAATAGACATGTTTACAAGCATCATCAACATAATTCAGTAGGGCAAATACAAGTCTGAGAGGATGGTAGAATTAATAGAGAAATACATATTTGTATTATTTTTTGATGACTGCTTTCTTAACCCACTTTGTTACTAAAACAATGTGGGTTTTATTAGCCCACTTCATTACCAACTCTTTTTCTGTTACTAACGAGTCAAGCAAGGAAAAAACAAAATGGAGAAATAAGCACAGACTATGGCTAGCGAGCGTAGTGAAAGCTTTAAAAGGACTCAAGCAGTATCATCTATGTTGTTTTCTTGTAGGCTAGAAACGAAACTCTCAGCAACACGTTAGTGGAACTTTCTGCTCAGGTAGGACAGTTACAAGCTCGAGAACAAGCTCTCACGACCATGATAAAGCTAAAGGTAATTAAAAATAAGAATTCTTCCATTTGCCAGAGTGCTTGGTGGTTTATATTCATATTCATTATCTTACCTAAGTCCCTAGCATCCCAGAAATGTGAAGCTACCAATCAATGTTGCTCTTGTTTTTAAAACGCCCATTTAGAAATGAGGGAAACAAGTTTAAAATGATGTTCCCAAGGCATGAAGAAAGGAGGCAGGACTCTGCTTCTGGTCTTCTGTCTCCAAGGCCCATTCCATGGGCTGGCAGGTCTAAATTAACTTATTTTCTTCCCTGGTATCCATTATTAGGTCTCGTAGAGTTATTGGCAGTTAGATTGCTTGATAATTTTTTTAATGGAGAGGAAAACCATTTGCAATCGAGCAGTTGATATAGTCACTAACATGCAATATACAACGATACACAGTCTCCTGCTGTTATGCGTGTCTTTGACAACTGGTATATAAGGGAACGATATTGGTATAATGAAATGCTTACCCTAGTAAAGATGTGATTTTTCTCAGCACATTGTTTTGAAGTGATTGGGGCAAGTGCTCTTAAAATTAAATAGAAAATATTAAAATCTACAGTCATGTCTTTAGTCAAGTAGTAGCCAGTTTAGTGGCTTCAGCAACCTCTCTGGTTTCCATCATAGCAAACTCTGGCAAAGCTGTAGGTATGTGTGAAGGTGCTGCCAAGGCATTCCCCCACCATTAAAACAGTGGGTGCATTAGGAAGGGTGTGCTCCTGGAGGCTGGGTGCAGTGGCTCACACCTATAATCCCAGTACTTTGGGAGGCTGAGGCGGGTGCATTGCTTGAGGTCAGGAGTTTGAGACCAGCCTGGCCAACATGGTGAAACCCGTCTTTACTAAAAATACGAAAAAATTAGCTGGGCATGGTGGCACGCCTGTAATCCCAGCTACTCTGGAGGCTGGGGTGTGAGGATCCCTGGAAGCTGGGAGGTGGACGTTGCAGTGAGCCGAGATTGCACCACTGCACTCCAGCCTGGGTGACACAGCAAGACTCTGTCTCAAAAAAAAAAAAAAAAAAAAAAAGAAAAAAGAAAACTTAGATTTAAATGTTTCATTAAAAACGCATGTGAGGCTGGGTGCAGTGGCTCGGTGGCTTATGCCTGTTATCCCAGCTCTTTGTTTGGGAGGCTGAGGTGGGAGGATTGCTTCATCCCAGGAATTCGATACCATGCTTGGCAACATGGCAAATGCCTGTCTCTGGGTGTGGTGGTTTACTGCTGTGGTCCCAGCTACTTGGGAGGCTGAGGCAGGAGGATCACTTGAGCCCAGGAGGTTAAGGCTGCAGTGAGCTGTGATTGTGCCACTACACCCCAGCCTGGGTGACAGAACAACAACAAGGAAAAAGCACATGTAAGCCAAGCACAGTGGTGTGTGCCTGTAGTCCCAGCTTCTGGGGAGGCTGAGGCAGAAACATCGCTTGGGCCCAGGAGTTCAAGTCCAGCCTGGGCAACACAGTGAGACTTCATCTCGATAAAAAACAACAATCACAACAAACAACCAATGCAAAAATACATACGTGTGTGTATGAAGGTATCTACATCCATCCACCCCTTGTAGTTCTGTGTTTATCCTACAGTTCTGGTTAGCTGCACAGCACTGTTCTGTCTTAGAGATTGAGCTATTCTGTCTTAGAGATTGAGTACAACCCTTTTTAACTGTTATGCCCTTTGGTTTAGTAGCATCTACCATTTAATCAGCAATGGGTTATTTTAGAAAGCTTTCCTCAAAGATGAGAGGGTATCATCAAGTTTTGGTAGCTTCAATGATGTTTTCTAAATTATTGCGTCTTTTTATTTTTGAGACGGAGTTTCGCTCTTGTTGCCCAGGCTGGAGTGCAATGGCACAATCTCGGCTCACCGCAGCCTCTGCCTCCTGGGTTCAAGCGATTCTCTTGCCTCACTCTCCCGAGTAGCTGGGATTACAGGCATGTACCACCACGCCCAGCTAATTTTGTATTTTTAGTAGAGACGGAGTTTCTCCATGTTGGTCAGGCTGGTCTCGAACTCCCGATATCAGGTAATCCACCCGCCTCGGCCTCTCAGAGTGTTGGGATTACAGATGTGAGCCACTGTGCCCAGCCAATTATTGTGTCTTATAACGTTAGTGGCATATTGGGAATAAAACCTCTAAGACTGGTTTTTT
>NW_012116043.1:5354455-5357056 GCF_000951035.1 Colobus angolensis palliatus | reverse complement strand
CTGTAATCCCAGCACTTTGGGAGGCTGAGCAAGGCGGATCATAAAGCCAAGAGATTGAGATCGTCCTGGCTAACATGGTGAAACCCCGTCTCTATTTTTAAAAATATAAAAATTAGCTGGGCGTAGTGGCACACGCCTATAGTCCAGCTACTCGGGAGGCTGAGGCAGGAGAATTGCCTGAACCCAGGAGGCGGAGGTTGCAGTAAGCCGAGATCATACCACTGCACTCCAGCCTGATGACAGAGCAAGACTTCATCCGAAAAAAAAGGCTGTGTTCCTAGACTGAGAGATTTTATCTGATGAAAATGGTTTCCATTAGAAGCAGATGCCCTCCAGGACATTCTTATCAAAGGAGTAAGTAGGAGTCCAGGTTTCAGGCTGAAAGGGATTGACTGTTGTGGGTCTCTCCTGGTGTTAACTGAACTGTGTTCCTGTACTTATTAGAACTGTTATTTTTTGCTACTGGCCTGGTCGCAAAGTTCCATGGATTTTTGCATGGCCTGCCCCAACCCTTTTATTCTATAAGTCCTAGTGTGAGATGTGTAGACAATGTGATTTTTCAGGCATGCGTTTACGATGCTGTAGCAGAAATGCTTAGACTTCAGTCGGGGTAAAACCTCTTAATAACAGTTATTCCAGGCGAGTGGGGAAGGGATAGAACTTTTACTTATTTTTATACTTTTAGGTGTTGTTTGAGTTGCTTTCCAAGAAGCAGATACCTTTTTTGGTAACTAAAACTGCCTCAACAATTAAGAGATTCTAATTTGGTAGGTTTGGAATGATGTTGTGGAGTCTGTCATTTTAACAAGCTGGAAAATGGGAGGGAATGGTGGGCCATTAGACCGACCTATATAATCCAGAGGATGAGTTTCCTCCTATCCAGGGGCCACCTACCCTCTTGTTGCTATTATAGTTTCTTAGGTAATGGAATGGTCTGACTGTAACTTTCTGAGAGAGAGTAAGGGATCGTGGTTCGGTACATAGTGTCTGAAGCAACCAGCTAGGTTCAAATGGTGACTCCACCACTAGCTATGTAACCAGGGGCAAGGAACATAGCCTTTCTGTCGACTCGTCTGTCACTTGGCAAGAGCAATAGTACCTCCTCATAGAGTTACTGTAAAGATTAAATGAGTTAATATGCGAAAAGTGCTTAGAATGGAACCTGGCACACAGTCGGATCTTAGTATTATCTTTTCTTTTTGGTTAATTGGAATTTAAGAATGTAGAATAACCGTTTTCAAATTTGGTTTTTAGGACAAAGATATTATTGAGGCAGTCAATCACATTGCAGACTGTTCGGGTAAATTTAAATTGCTGGAGCATGCCCTTCGTGACGCCAAGATGGCGGAGACTTGTATTGTGAAAGAAAAGCAAGATTATAAGCAGAAATTGAAGGCACTTAAGATTGAAGTCAGTAAACTAAAAGGTAAGGAAGAGACCTACATTTAAGATATGAGTGTATTATCTTGGTAATGTATTTCTTCATTTGGGTTCACTTAATCTTATGCTTGCGAGTAGATCAATTCCTGGCCTTAGGCCCTAATGTGAAATATCCATTTCATTTATATAGGATTATGCTGCAATTTGTGTCTTATAAGATAAATAACAGAGTCAGGGAAAACTGCAGAATGTATCATATTTTAAAGTAATCCTGCCTTAGTTGAGGTGGCTGTACCACTAGCTATTGCTGATACATGCTTTGTGGCAGACAACATCAGTATCTCAGTGGCAGACAGTCCTAGCATTTATTAAACCCACACATCTAGAGGGAAATGGGAGTTGACTGATTACTATTGGGCCTCACTGAGCTTCCCATCTGGGCAGTTCTGCCTCACACATTTCATCTTCTCCTTGCTAGCAGGCTAGCCTGGGCATTTCTTCCCATGGTGAGGGCAGAAACTTCTGATTCTGAAATTAGGAAGTTTTATTTTTGCCAATTTATTTATTTATTTTCAACAGAGTCTCACTCTGTCACCCAGGCTGGAGTGCAGTGGAGCGATCTTGGTTCACCAAAGCCTCCATCTCCCGGGTTCAAGCTATTCTCCTGTCTCAGCTTCCCGAGTAGCTGGGATTACAGGCACCCACCACCATGCCTGGCTAATTTTTGGATGTTTAGTAGAGACAGAGTTTCACCATGCTGGCCAGGCTAGTCTGGAGCTCCTGACTTCAGGCGAATCCCTCTGCCTTGGCCTCCCAAAGCGCTGGGATTTACAAGCGTGAGCCAACGCACCCAGCCAATCTTTGCTGATTTAACTTAAAAGATTCAGCATTTGAAAATGTTGTCCTTATGATGCCCTGACCTATGGTTAGCCATAGGTCTTATCTCCATTTGTAGCTTCAGCTAAAACCATAATCATATTATCAACCCCTTGGCAGCAGGAACAGACTCTGCTTTTCTTTTTCAGTGTACTGTTAATAGCACAGCATCAGGGCTACACTCTAGGTATTTGGTATTTATTGAATGTTTATATATACCGAGGTAAAATATTCAAGTAGAAAGAAGTCTGTTCTGTCAATATTTATATATTATAAACATTTTATAAATTCAATATTAAAACTTTTTTTTTTTTTGAGATGGAGTCTCGCTCTGTTGCCCAGGCT
>NW_012116043.1:5351602-5352477 GCF_000951035.1 Colobus angolensis palliatus | reverse complement strand
ATTTTTGTATTTTTAGTAGAGACGGGGTTTCACCATGTTGGCCAGGCTGGTCTGGAACTCCTCCCTTCAGGTGATCTGCCTGCCTGGGCTTCCCAAAGTGCTGGGATTATAGGCATGAGCCACTGCGCCGGGCAGATTTTGATTTTTAAAAGATTGCTCTGTGTACACTGGGCTGTCACAAGAGAGGCAAGGCTGGCACAGGGAGGTCAGTCAGATGAGAGCAAGTGAAGCCTCCAACCAGGGTCCTTGCCAGGGGTGGAGATATTGGCTGTGAAACAGATTTTGTCTATAGATCCAACAGGACTGGAAGGAGCCGCTGAGGACATGAGTGTTAGACATAGTGTGTCTTTGAGGACTGGAAGCTAGTATTTATTTGAGGACTTTCTTTTTCTTCTGTTGTGAAGAAGACCTCAACGAAAAGACGACAGAAAATAATGAGCAACGAGAAGAGATCATTCGCCTCAAACAAGAGAAAAGTTGCCTGCATGATGAATTGCTTTTTACTGGTAAAACAGATGATTGAATGTATTTGTAACCTAGACTTACTGTGAAGACAGGCTAAAGGAATTATGCCTCTCCCAAATTTTTTTTTTTTTTTTTTTTTGAGACAGGGTCTTGCTCTGTCACCCAGGCTGGAGTACAGTGATCTTGACTGACTGCAGCTTCTGCCTCCCAGGCCCAAGCGATTCTCCTGCCTCAGCTTCCTTAGTAGCTGGGATTACCAGTGTGAGCCACCATGCCTGGCTAAATTTTGTATTTTTAGTAGAGACAGGGATTTGCCACATTGGTCAGGCTGGTCTTGAACTCCTGACCTCAGGTGATCCACCAGCCTTGGCCTCCCAAAGTGCTGAGATTGCAGGCATGAGCCTGGCTTT
>NW_012116043.1:5339328-5347003 GCF_000951035.1 Colobus angolensis palliatus | reverse complement strand
GATCTCCTGACCTCGTGATCCGCCCGTCTCGGCCTCCCAAAGTGCTGGGATTACAGGCTTGAGCCACCGCGCCCAGCCTCAAAAATGCATTTAATGAAGCCAACCTACCCACCAGCATAGCTCAGCCTAGCCCGCCGTAAACATGCACAGAACACTCGCATTAGCTTGCGGTTGGACAAAATCATCTCACACAAAGGCTGTTTTATAATAAAGTGTTGAATATATCATGTAATTTACTGAACGTGAAAAGAATGGTTGTATGGGTGCTCAAAGTAGGGGTATTTTATGAATGTGTACCCCTAGAAAAAGGGGGACTGAGGGTAGGTATCAGTAGACCAGAAAGTATTCATATGATTTTCTCTTTGGAACTTTACCTCTAAATCAATGACTTTCCTAACACAAACCACTGAAAAGAAAGCCCAAAAGATTCATCTTGGCTGGTAGGGATGTAAACAAGCTAACTATGTCAGTCATTCTCAGTTGGGAGTGGCGAAGGAGGCCTTCACCGGTGGAAACTCTGAGATACTGGGAGTAGGTAAGGAATATAGCAGGGAATGGAATGCAGTTTGTCTATAAATTAATGGGAAAAAAATTAAAGACAAGGTCTCACTCTGTCTCCTGGGTTGGAGTGCAGTGATGTAATCACAGCTCACTGCAGCCTCCAACTCCTGTACTCAAGGAATCCTTCCGCCTTGGCCTTCCAAGTAGTCTGGCTGACTTTTTCATTTTTTTTTTTTTTTTTTTGAGACGGAGTCTCGCTCTGTCGCCCAGGCTGGAGTGCAGTGGCCGGATCTCAGCTCACTGCAAGCTCCGCCTCCCGGGTTCACGTCATTGTCCTGCCTCAGCCTCCTGAGTAGCTGGGACTACAGGTGCCCGCCACCTCGCCCGGTTAGTTTTTTGTGTTTCTTTAGCAGAGACGGGGTTTCACCGCATTAGTCAGGATGGTCTCGATCTCCTGACCTCGTGATCCGCCCGTCTCGGCCTCCCAAAGTGCTGGAATTACAGGCGTGAGTCACCGCGCCCGGCTGAATTTTTAATTTTTTTGCAGAGAAGGGTCTCACTATGTTGCCCAGGCTGGCCTCTAGCTCCTGGGATCAAGTGATCCTCTTGCCTCAGCCTCCCTACAGGTGTGAGCCACCATGCCTGGCCTAAGGAGTTTTAAGTAAAATGGAATTCTTAATATTAATCTCTTGTGGTTAAAGATGGGGGGGAAGTGTGGTATTCTGCCACTAGAGGTCACTATTTTCACCATTTCTAGGATTGCTGCATCTACAAGTAATGATAACCCGTTATGCTACTAAAGATATCACATATTTGTAGCTTTACAGTTGCATTCAAACAGTCCTTGGACCACCATTTGTATGCCAGGTGCCCTGCAGTATGCTCAGATGCTCACAGGCCCACAGAATTTAGTACTATACAAATGCTATGCATAAAATGCTATGGGAGGTCAAAGGAAGGAACAAAGCTTAAAGGATACGTTAGTCTCTTTTCTTTTTGATTAATCACTTTTTACCCATGCATTCTACTATGTACTACTAAATAAAATACATGGAATTTGTTAGCTAATATTATAATAACTTGATTTTGTGAAATATTTTTATCATATCCTAAGCAGATTTCTTTACCCAGGCTGGAGTGCAGTGGTACAATCACGGCTCACTGCAACCTCAAACTCTGAGGCTCAAGTGATCCTCCCACCTCAGCCTCCCAAGTAAGCAGGACCACAGGCACATGCCATCACACGTGCCTAATTTTTAAATTTTTTGTACGGATGAGGTTCCACTAAGTTGCCCAGTCTGGTCTGGAACTGCTGGGCTCAAGCGATCCTCCTACCTCTGCTTCCCAAAGTGTTGGGATTACAGGCATGAGCCACCATGCCTGGCATCCTAAATTGATTCTTTAAACATCTTCTCAACTAAAGACAATCTCACACCATTGTCTGAAAACAATTTTTGTATATTTTGTTCTTCTTTTTCAAAATACAGACAATTGGTGGATTTGCGTGTTTTAATTATAAAAGTGAACAAAGTTACAAAAGAATTTATTTATTTATTTTGTAGACACAGGGTCTTGCTCTGTTGCCCAGGCTGGAGTGCAGGGGTGCAATCATAGCTCACTGCAGCCTCGACTGTCTGGATTCAAGTGATCCTACCACCTCAGCCTCCTGAGTAGCTGGGACTACAGGCATGTGTCATCACACCTAGCTTATTTTATTTTATTTTATTTTATTATTTTTAGTAGAGGCAGTGTCTCGCTATGTTGCCCAGGCTGCTAGTCTTGAACTCCTAGCCTCAGATAATCCTCCTGCCTTGGCCTTCCAAAGTACTAAGATTATAGGCATGAGCCATCTTCCTTGGCCTAAGCCCAAAAAAGAATTTTTAAAGGTATAACATGATAATATATTGTCAAGTGCTATGGCTAAATGTTACCATGTTTTTTTGTTTTCGTTTTTGTTTTTTTGGAGATGGAGTCTTGCTCTGTCACCTAGGCTGGAGTGTAGTGGCACAATCTTGTCTTACTTCAACTTCTGCCTCCTGGGTTCAAACAATTCCTATGCCTCAGCCTCCAGAGTAGCTGGGACTGCAGGCACACGCCACCACACCTGGCTAACTTTTTGTACTTTAGTAGAGACACAGTTTAATTGTGTTGCCCAGTCTGGTCTCGAACTCCTGAGCTCAGACAATCCACCCACCTCGGCCTCCCAGAGGGTTAGGATTACAGGTGTGAACCACCACACCCACTCAGATGTTACCACGTTTTATTTGAAGTTGGAATATGTCTTAAAGTTTTACTTTTAAGTTTAAAACTTTTTTTTTCTCTTGCTGACAATGCAGTTTGTTTATTTGTTTGTTTGTTTTGAGACGGAGTCTAGCTCTCTATCGCCCAGGCTGGAGTGCAGTGGCGCGTTCTCGGCTCGCTGCAAGCTCAGCCTCCTGGGTTCACGCCATTCTCCTGCCTCAGCCTCCCGAGTAGCTGGGACTACAGGCGCCCGCCACCACGCCCAGCTAATTTTTTGTATTTTTAGTAGAGATGGGGTTTCACCATGTTAGCCAGGATGGTCTCGATCTCCTGACCTCGTGATCTGCCCACCTTGGCCTCCCAAAGTGCTGGAATTACAGGCGTGTTCTTTACATAGGCTAAGAGAACAAAACATGTCTTGTTTGTACATAACTAAGTAAGGAGTTTGCAAAGGGAACAATGATACTAGTTTACATTTCTGTGGGTCCTGACAGTCCTGTAGGTGAGCTCTTGTAGACTGAGTGTCTGCCTCAGGTCTTCCAGGCAGTAAAACGCAGAGTCTTGATCAGAATTCAGCAGGTTCCAGGCATCTAAGGCCCTTTCCATTGTTTTTTTTTTTTTTTTAGACGGAGTCTCGCTCTGTCGCAAGGCTGGAGTGCAGTGGCGCGATCTCCAGTCACTGCAAGCTCCGCCTCCCGGGTTCACGCCATTCTCCTGCCTCAGCCTCCCGTGTAGCTGGGACTACAGGCGCCCGCCACCGCGCCCGGCTAATTTTTATATTTTTAGTAGAGACAGGGTTTCACCATGTTAGCCAAGGTGGTCTCGATCTCCTGACCTCGTGATTCGCCCGTCTCAGCCTCCCAAAGTGCTGGGATTACAGGTGTGGGCCCCGTTGTTTTATCTTAGGCTGTTTGTTCAGGCAGATAGCAGCAGAGAGTTCCTTACCTCTTTGTTTTCTGTGGCCAACTTATGAAAATAGACCCAATCCACTTTGATCTCTCAGCTAAACCCAGCAATGGAGAAAACTATCTGAACTAGGGAAACATTTATATTTACAGTGGCATTGCCTCTTATGCAAAAGTAGATTATTCTAAAATCAGAGATTAAGGCAGCATTCAAATATATATATATTTTTTTTTTTTCTTTGACCGCCTGCCCTCCCCCACCACCTCCCAACAACCCCACTAGCCAACATTCAGATATATTTAAAATTACTCTGAGGGCCAGATAAAGTAGTTGGCTTTTGTTTAGGGACCATGCTGTATCCAAAACAAGTATCTTTTTTTTTTTAAGAGACAGTGTCTTGCTGTGTTGGCTCAGGCTGGTCTTAAACTCCTGGGCTCAAGCAGTCTTCCCACCTCAGCCTCCGAAGTAGCTGCGATTATAACAAAACAGGTTTATTTAAACATTAGGAGTACACTCTGCTTGGATGCTCTTAACATGAGAGGCGTGTGGAATTGAGACCCGCTGAGTCAGATGTACTACGGATATCCCTTCTGCTGTTAAAATGTCTCGGTTTCAGCCAGGCACAGTGGCTCATGCCTGTAATCCCAGCATTTTGGGAGGCCGAGGTGGGCAGATCACATGAGGCCAGGAGTTGGAGACCAACCTGGCTAACGTGGTGAAACCCAGGAGTTCAAGACCAGCCTGGGCAACATAGCGAGACCCGATCTCTGTTTTTAAAAATATTTTATCTTTTAAAATTTAAAAATAATTAAAGTAATATGTATTAAGCATAGAGATCTGGAAATCACCCTCATTCTATCACCCACGAAAGGGAAGATAAATAATCCCTGAATCTACAAATCACTTCTTTTTTTTTTTTTTTTTTGAGACAAAGTGCTCACTCCATCATCCAGGCTGGAGTGCAGTGGCGCAGTCTCTGCTCACTGCAACCTCCACCTCCCAGGTTCAAATGATTTTCCTGCCTCAGCCTCCCAAGTGACCGGGACCACAGGCATGCACCACCACACCTGGCTGAATTTGTATTTTTGGTAGAGATGGGGTTTTGCCATGTTGGCCAGGCTAGTCTTGAACTCCTGACCTCAAGTGATCCACCCACCTCGGCCTCCCAAAGTGCTGCAGTTACAGGTGCGAGCCACTGCGTTCAGCCCATTCTGCTGTTTTTAAGTTCAGGAACAACAACAAAAATGTTAGCTGAGCATTGAATTGTTGGAAATGGAGAGGTTTGTGTTGATACAGCTGATGAAAAATGTTTAACAATACTTGTTCTTAAATAGTAGAGAGAGAAAAGAGGAAAGATGAATTGCTTAATATTGCGAAGTCAAAGCAAGAACGCACAAATTCAGAACTGCACAATCTGAGACAGGTATGTCCCCAATCATCCTTCTCTATCACATAAGAAATGTTTCCAAACAAATAGCAAGTTAGAAAAAAGTATGCCTGTCGATTTTGTTTAATTGGTGGTTTGGAACCCTAACTACATTAGTTGTATATCATGTTTATTTATTTTTATTTTATTTTATTTTTTTGAGACGGAGTCTCACACTGTCGCCTGGGCTGGGGTGCAATGGCCTGATCTTGGCTCACTGCAACCTCCACCCCCCAGGTACAAGCGATCCTCATGCCTCAGCCTCCCAAGTAGCTGGGATTACATGTGCCCACCACCACGCCCAGCTAATTTTTTGTATGTTTAGTAGAGACAAGGTTTTACTATATTGACCAGGCTGGTCTTGAACTCCTGACCTCATGATCCACCCACCTCAGCCTCCCAAAGTGCTGGGATTACAGGTGTGAGCCACTGAGCCCAGCCTGTATATCATGTTTAGTACAGCAGATAGGGTCTTGCTTGTGGTGATCAAAGGCAGGGAGCCCAGCTATCCTAGCAAATCTTAGTGCTAACAAAGGAAAATTAAAAGCAGACATATTTAGCATATTTCCTTAGTAACTATCTGATCTGTTTTAGGGTTTGTGAACTGTTTCAGGGAAAGTGCCAAATTGTTGGTTCAGTTTAGTTTTGTTATTACATTTCATATTGATTTGTCAATATCCATGACAGATTTATGTAAAACAACAGAGTGATCTGCAGTTTCTTAATTTCAATGTGGAAAATTCTCAAGAATTAATACAGATGTATGACTCAAAGATGGAGGACTCAAAGGCCCTGGACTCCAGGTAATCTCAGCAAGATGCAATTAATATGATCTTGTATTATATTCCATCAGTCAGTATTGACTGTGCACTTACTCTTGGCCAGTACTGACTACTATTCCCCATATGGTAGGAAATAAATGTGGCCGGGTGTGGTGCCTCACACCTGTAATCCCAGCACTTTGGGAAGCCAAGGCAGGTGGGTCACCTGAGGTCAGGAGTTCGAGACCAGCCTGGCCAACATGGTGAAATCCCATCTCTACTAAAAATACGAACATTAGCCAGGCATAGTGGCTTATACCTGTAATCCCAGCTACTCGGGAGGCTGAGGCACGAGAATCGCTTGAACCTGGGAGGTGGAGGTTGCAGTGAGCCGAGATCACGCCACTGCACTCCAGCCTGGTAACAGAGCAAGACTCCATTTCTAAATAAATAAATAAAAATATAAAAATTAGTTGGGCGTGGTCGCGGGCACGTGTAATCCCAGCTACTTGGGAGGCTGAGGCAGGAGAATCACTTGACCCCCAGAGGTGGAGGTTGCAGTGAGCCGAGATCGCGCCATCGCACTCCAGCCTAGGTGACAAGAGCCAAACTCCGTCTCAAAAAATAAATAAATAGGCCGGGCGCGGTGGCTCATGCCTGTAATCCCAGCACTTTGGGAGGCCGAGGTGGGTGGATCACGAGGTCGGGAGATCAAGACCATCTTGGCTAACACGGTGAAACCCCATCTGTACTAAAAATACAAAAAAATTAGCCGGGCGTGGTGGCACGCACCTGTAGTCCCAGCTATTCAGCAGGCTGAGGCAGGAGAATTGCTGGAACCCGGGAGGCGGAGGTTGCAGCGAGCTGAGATCACACCACTGCACTCCAGCCTGGGAGACAGAGTGAGACTCTGTCTGAAAATTAAATAAATAAATAAATAAATAAAATAAATGTGTGTGAGCTAATAATGACTGTCATAATCCTCAGTTGTAGGAAGACCTGATCTAAGAATTTTAGGCATGATCCTGATTTAGCCACCGGATAGAAGTAAATATGTTTAACCTGATTTGCCCTTCTGTTGTGCAGAAGGCTTTGAGCTAGAGTAGACACTACAGAGATGAATCATTCGTTCATCCAGCCAGCCAGCCAGCCAGCATTCAGTGTTTAGACACTAGGCTAGGACTTGGGCACATGTAGGTATATAGGACATGGCACTCGCCCGAAAGAAGTAATGCCAAGGACTGCATTGATTGCTGAGTAAGAGCCCCACTCCACCGAGGGTGATCTGTGCCCTTAACTGGATTTTCCTGCTTGCGTCATTAATAGGAAACATCTTCCCTTCCCTACAACAAGCAGTGTGGGAATTAAATTGGTTTCTGTAAAATTAAAATATAAACATATAAAGTGTGGTTTAATTTAACAGGCATATAAGTGTACCACAGCTCAACGTAGTCTACTTTTCTAAGCCGAAGTGTTACAAGGAGTCTTTGAAAGGGAGAGGGATTAAGGAAGCTCCCCATGACTGTTTGGAACCATGGAGGCTGGACTGGGTTGCAGCAGCCACTTTCCCTGGGAGAATGGAGTTGAGAGCAGCAGGGCTTAGTAGTTGCAGCACTGCTGCGATCACCCTGCCCTAGGCGTGTGGCGTGTGCCGTGTGGTTGGGGCCGCCCTGCTTTCCGCTATTCTTGCTGCACTTTCCTTTGGGGCTCTCTGCGGGGGGTTGTGGCTTGTGGCTCTGAGTCCTAGCTGCTGCCACTGCCACCAGACTAACTCAGAGTTCTCTTGCAGGCAGAAGCCTCTAACATACTGGCTCTTTCTCCTTTTTCCTTTTTTTGAGAT
>NW_012116043.1:5336926-5338643 GCF_000951035.1 Colobus angolensis palliatus | reverse complement strand
TTTTTTAAGCATAAAATAGTTTATGGCATTATGGAAAGAGAGAGTTGTATTTCCTAGGTATCAGAATGATACAGATTAGAATACCTGAATACAAGTGACATGAAAAATTTTAAAGGAAGATTTATTAAAAGGTTTTGTCACATTTCTGTAGGATTCTTTTTGCTCATGTAGACAGTGCAATAAGAGGTGAGGATGGAAAAGGGAATGTGAGCTTGGTGGTCAGAAAGGCTTCCTGGAGAAGGTTGGGCTAGAATTGGGCTCTGAGGTTCAGACAAATGAGTCTCATTGGGACTTAGCTCTGCTGAATTCTGGGTGAAATGTTTAGAATGATAGTATCAAGTATATCTTATAACCTCCATTTTTCTTATAATGCCACCATAGCAGAGACATGTGTTTATCAGACCTTGAAAATAACCACCCAAAAGTCGATATTAAGAAGGAAAAAAATCAGAAGTCACTGTTTAAGGACCAGAAATTTGAAGCCATGTTGGTTCAGCAAAATAGGTCAGACAAGAGCTCTTGTGATGAATGCAAAGAGAAGAAACGACCGATCAATACTGCATTTGGGGAGAAAAGTGTAATTACGCTGTCATCCATATTTACCAAAGACTTAGTAGAGAAGCACAAGTCTTGGTCTCTGGGAGGAAAAACCCAGATTGAACCTGAAAACAAAATTACATTGTGCAAGATCCATGAAAAATCACTAAAATGTCATGGCACTGGGGTTCAGAACGAAGAAAAACAACCCTCAGAAACGCCCACTTTATCTGATGAGAAACAGTGGCACGATGTCAGTGTTTACTTGGGCCTGACCAACTGCCCAAGTTCAAAACAGCCAGAAAAGCTGGATGTAGAGTGTCAAGATCAGATGGAAAGGTCCGAAAACTCATGCTGCCAGAAAAATGAAGCCTGTCTGGGCGAAAGTGGCATGTGTGACTCCAAGTGCTGCCACCCGAGTAACTTCATAGTTGAAGCCCCAGGCCACATGACTGATGTGGAGTGGATGAGTATTTTCAAGCCTTCCAAAATGCAGAGAATTGTCCGCCTCAAATCTGGGTGCACATGTTCAGAAAGCTTCCGTGGGACACAACGTGACTTCCCGGCAAGGTGAGTAACATTCACGTCTGTAAACACCCGTGGAGCACATGTGCCAATATTTAGAAATACAACGGGTGACAGAAGCCACGCCATACCTACTGTTAATCCAGAAGCCGTGTTTGCTAACGGAGATCTTCCTTAGGACCAGTGGTTCCCTGTTTTCGTCACAGCATGGACTGTTGAGTCTTTAATTATAGAAGCTCTATTAGATTCCAGGGACGCGTTTATACCGAGGACGGCTTCTGAGGCAAAGGTTTTATTTAAAAACAAAAGCAGTTGTTATGACTTGGGCAAGTATGTTTTATTACAAGGCAAACGGGTGGATCGCAGCACAGAGTGGAATTCCGCCCTAGAGCATTCCTCACCCCAGAAGCCGTTCTGGATTAACATGCTAACCATTTCTGGTCCAGATGGCATTACCTAGACACCATATAAAAATTTCTCTTGATGCATTGTGGTGGCTCATGCCTGTAATTCTAGCACATTGGGAGGCCAAGGCAGGAGGGTCACATGAAGCCAGGAGTTTGAGACCAGCATGGGCAATATAGCGAGACCCTATCTCTACCCTTTTTTTTTGGAGATGGAGTCTAGCTTTGTCGCCCAGGCTGGAGTGCAGTGG
>NW_012116043.1:5333554-5336106 GCF_000951035.1 Colobus angolensis palliatus | reverse complement strand
TTTAATTTGCTTGGCATGGATGGCAAACACCTGTGGGAGGATCACTTGAAATCAGGAGTTTGACACAGCAGTGAGCTGATTGTGCCACTGCACTCCAGTTTGGGCAACAAAGTGAGACTACTTAAAAAAAAAAAAATGTGTCATGGCTCTTTTTTAAAAAATTGAGATGAAGTGATACTGTCTTGCCCAGGCTGGTCTCGAACTCCTGGGCTTAAGCAATCTTTTCACCTGTGGGGATGACAGGTGTGAGCCACCACACCTGGCATCTCTCAGCTCTTATCCAGGGTCACTTAGTGTATTTACATATCCAGTCGTGCCTGCCTTTGCGTTCATTCAGTTCGTATCTGTTTGAAACTTTATATTGCCCAAACTTTCTCAATTTTTCAAAATCATTCAGGAAGGAGGATACTTGTATTGAACAAGCTGGTAAGTTATTGACTTTTTTAAGAGAAGAAAATGGATTAGTTATTAGCATACGCTGCCTTATTCAGGCTTGTCTTATTGTTAGAATAGCTAAATCTTGTGTGTGAGTGGCATCATAATAATGTCTGCTATTTTTAAATAAAGCATAGCTCTTTAATCTTAAATTACAGAAAGGATGAAGTTTCCATATTGAGAGGCGTTTTGTTTTTTTTTTTTTTTTGAGACAGAGTCTCGCTCTGCCACCCAGGCTGGAGTGCAGTGGCGCAATCTCGGCTCGCTGCAAGCTCTGCCTCCCAGGTTCACGCCATTCTCCTGCCTCAGCCTCCCGTGTAGCTGGGACTACAGGCGCCCGCCACCACGCCTGGCTAATTTTTTTGTATTTTTAGTAGAGACGGGGTTTCACCATGTTAGCAAGGATGGTCTCGATCTCCTGACCTCATGATCCGCCCGCCTTGGCCTCCCAAAGTGCTGGGATTACAGGCGTGAGCCACTGCGCCCGGCCAAGAGGCGTATTTTAATCATTACATCGGCTTTTATAGGATTTTATGATTAAAATTTATTTCTAGTGCTTAATTATTTGGAGTGTCCTTTGGCTCTTTAATTTTATTTTGTTTATTTATTTCCTTTGGCCCTTTTAGAAACTTGAATTGTTTAAAGGTCATACAGATAGTCATTCTGCCAGTTGCGAATTATTTTAAAAAGTCGGTCGTCACGCTAAATGTCATCTATTCATATTTGGTCTTTAAAGATCTTTGGATAATTGCAAGTATCATGGCACAACTGCCTATTTTTCACTACTGAACAAGGACACCCATATATTAAGGGACAAGCTTATGTCAGATAGTTTTAAGAGCATAGAGGATTAAATTTAATGTATGAAATAAGTGCAAATTTACATTCAGAGTTTCTTTCAAGGCCCTTTTGACCTCACCGACTTAAAATGATTGAAGTGATTGGCCTGTTCTGCCAGCAGAAATGGATGCCAAGATATCACATGACAAATATGTGATTAAGTAGAAAGATAATTATGTTTTTCTATTTTTCCATAGATTATAAGAACTTGCGTACCTACTTGATTATCTAACTAAAATGTTCACATTTGTGCCAGCATTCCATTTGACAAACAGGTTTACCCGTGCAGGGAGAAACCGGGGGCAGCCTGTTCTCACTTCGTTGTAGGTTACAGGGGAGGAAGCAGTTCTAGTGCCTCTGGTCTGTTCCAGAACAGGTTTTGCTGTCAAAATCAGGCGGATCACCTGAGGTCAGGAGTTCGAGACCAGTCTGGCCAACATGGTGAAACCCTATCTCTACTAAAAATGCAAAAATGAGCCGGACATGGTGGCACACGCCTGTAGTCCCAGCTACTCGGGAGGCTGAGGCACAAGAATCGCTTGAACCCAGGAGACGGAGGTTGCAATGACTCAAGATTATGCCACTGTACTCCAGCCTGGGCAATAGAATGGGACTCAGTCTCAAAAAAAAAAAAAAGTCATTTGCCAGGTGAGGTGGCTCATGCCTGCAATCCCAGCACTTTGGGAGGCCAAAGCAAGGAGGATCTCTTGAGTTCAGAAGTTCAAGGCCATAGTGGGCAACATAGTGAAACCCCATCTCTAATGATAACAAAAATAAACAAGCAAACAAAGCCATTAACAAAAATCAATCTCAAAAACTGAAAACCTAAAATTTTCAAAAGTATAACCTTATTCCATGGTTTTTTTTGTTTTTTTTTTCTTTTTTCTTTTTAGAGATAGGGTCTCGCTGTCACCCAGGCTGGAGTGCAGTGTTATAGTGATAGCTCACTGCAGCCTCTAACTCCTGGGCTCAAGTGATCCCACCTCAGCCTCCCAAGTAGCTGGAACTACAGGCAGGAATCACTGCACTTGGCTCTTTTTTTTTTTGAGATGAAGTTTTGCTCTTGTCCCCTAGGCTGGAGTGCAATGGCACAATCTTGGCTCACTGCAACCTCTGCCTCCTGGGTTCAAGCGATTCTCCTGCCTCAGCCTCTCGAATTGCTGAGATTACAGGCATGCGCCACCATGCCCGGCTGATTTTTGTATTTTTTAGTAGAGACGCAGTTTTACCATGTTGGCCAGGCTGGTCTCAAACTCCTGACCTCAGGTGATCCGCCC
>NW_012116043.1:5330854-5332411 GCF_000951035.1 Colobus angolensis palliatus | reverse complement strand
CTCCTGACCTCGTGATCCGCCCACCTCGGCCTCCCAAAGTGCTGGGATTACAGGCATGAGCCACCGCGCCCAGCCACACCCAGCTAATGTTTATATTTTTAGTAGAGATGGGGTTTCACCATGTTGGCCATGATGGTGCTGATCTCCTGACCTGTGATCCACCCGGCTCAGCCTCCCAAAGTGCTGGGATTATAGGCGTGAGCTACCATGCCCGGCCTTGTTTTCATTCTTGTTTGCAAAAGGTGTGCATTAACTTATAATATTCTATTCCAATCTATAATATTGTACTCAAACTTGCGCTGCTTCAATAACAAAAACACTTGTTTGTCCTTTTAAGATACTTTTAAAAGTATAAGAGTGATCTATGTATGATATTGTTTTAAGATATCTGTTTTTGTTGTGTTTTCTTATTCATAGTGAGCAATTAGCCATCCAAGATTCCCACTCTTTGGGTTCTTCAAAATCTGCCTTGAGAGAGGATGAGACAGAGTCCTCTTCCGATAAAAAGAACTCACCTAAGAGTTTGTTAATCTGCAAAGATGCACCAGCATTCAATGAAAAGGTTTGTATTTTGCTTAGAAATTCACAGCTTACTCAAGTCAGACCTCTCACCAAAGGCTTTTAATGCTCCTGTAGCAACCACTGTTAGCTTGCTTATTTTAGCTATTCCTCCGTTTTGTTTTGTTTTTTTAATTCTAGGATTTTAAGATGCTTTTAAAGCAATCTTGTTATTTATTTTATTATTTTGTTCTGTTTCTTTTTGACGGGGTACTCAGTCACCCAGGCTGTAGTGCAGTGGTACAATCATGGCTCACTGCAGTCTCAGCCTCCTGGGCTCAAGCGATCCTCCGGCCTCAGCCTCCCGAGTAGCTGCAACTACAGGCACATGCCACCACTCCCAGCTAATTTTCTTATTTTTTGTAGAGACAGGGTCTCAATTTGTTGCCCAGTCTGGTCTTGAACACTTGGGCTCCCAAAGTGCTGGGATTATACGTGTGAACCGTCGTGTCGGGACTACCTTTTTTTCTTCCAAGAAAGATTGTTTGTTTGTTTGTTTGTTTGTTTGTTTACTTATTGGCAACTTGATACATGTGGGTTGTAAAATATATATATATATATATATCACCCAACTGCCTGGTCTCAGCTGCCCTTCCGCCAAATACACAACCCCTGGCAGTGTCTAGAGAAATCCCAGGTGACACGTTGGTGGGCTTGCTTACAGATTTCGCTATCTGCAGAGACATGCATACAGACTAATGTGTGGTAAATGGGATTTCATTATATAAGAAAGTGTCTGGCCAGGTACCGTGCCTCATGCCTGTAATCCCAACAGTCTGGGGGACCAAGGTGGGAGGATCACTTAAGCCCAGGATCAGCATGGGCAACATAGCAAGACCCTGCCTCTATTTTTTATTTCAATAAAATTTTAAAAACGTAAAAACGGAAAACATCGCCAGGTGCAGTGGCTCACACCTGTAATCCCAGCACTTTGGGAGGCCGAGGTGGGCAGATCACCTGAGGTCAGGAGTTTGAGACCAGCCTGACCAACATGGTGAA
>NW_012116043.1:5329689-5330804 GCF_000951035.1 Colobus angolensis palliatus | reverse complement strand
GGCTCACACCTGTAATCCCAGCACTTTGGGAGGCCGAGGTGGGCAGATCACCTGAGGTCAGGAGTTTGAGACCAGCCTGACCAACATGGTGAAACTCCATCTCTACTAAAATACAAAAATTAGCGGGACATAGTGGAGGGCACCTGTAATCTCAGTTACTTGGGAGGCTGAGGCGGGAGAATGGCTTGAAACCAGGAGGTGGAGGTTGCAGTGAGCCGAGGTTGTGCCATTGCATTCCAGCCTGGCAACAGAGCGAAATTCTGTCTCAAAACAAAAACAAAAACAAAAAAAAGGAAAACATCTAACATCTATGATTTACCAGGATACCAGGGTGGCAAATTGAAATCTTCATCCCACTAATGGGATTACAGGCATGAGGGACTGTACCTGGCCAGACATTGTCTTATATAATGAAATCCCATTTACCACACATTAGCCTGTATGTGACAGACTAATAGTGACACATTCATTACACCCAAACCCCTTTGGAATTCTTCCTCTGCCCTGTGCATCCCTCCCTATTCCCAGACAACCACTGGTCTCTTTTCTGTAACACAGATTAGTTTGCATTTTCTAGAATTTTATATTAATGCATTCAAACTTTTGTGTCCCTCTTGTTTCTTTCACTCAGTGTAACTATCTTGAGATTAACCTATGTGACTGTGTGTATAAATAATTCCTTTTTGTTGCTGAGAAGTATCTTATTATGTGGATATATTAGGTTGGTGCAAAAGTAAATATGGTCTTTGTCATTAAAAGTAATGGCAGGCCATTAAAAGTAATCCCAACACTTTGGGAGACTGAGACAGGTGGATCACTTGAGGTCAGGCGTTCCAGACCAGCCTGGCCAGCACAGTGAAACCCCCTGTCTACTAAAAACACGAAAATTAGCCTGGTGTGGTGACATGTGCCTGTAATCCCAGCTACTTGGGAGGCGGAGGCAGGAGAATTACTTAAACTCGGGAGGCGAGGGTTGCAGTGAGTCAAGATCATGCTACTGGACTCCAGCCTGGGTGACAGAGCGAGACTCAATCTCAAAAAAAAAAAAGAAAGAAAAAGAAAAAAAGGTAATGGTAAAAACCACAATTACTTTTCTTTTCTTTTCTTTTTTTTTT
>NW_012116043.1:5323635-5324394 GCF_000951035.1 Colobus angolensis palliatus | reverse complement strand
GCCTGTAATCCCAGCACTTTGGGAGGCTGAGGTGGGTGGATCACCTG
Source organism: Colobus angolensis palliatus (assembly GCF_000951035.1). Taxonomy (NCBI): domain Eukaryota; kingdom Metazoa; phylum Chordata; class Mammalia; order Primates; family Cercopithecidae; genus Colobus; species Colobus angolensis. The sequence goes on along the minus strand of NW_012116043.1, from coordinate 5,324,347 downwards.
AGGTCAGAAGTTCAAGACCAGCCTGGTCAACACGGTGAAACCCCATCTTTACTAAATATACAAAAATTAGCCAGGCATGGTGGCAGGTGCCTGTAAACTCAGCTACTCAGGAGACTGAGGCAGGAGACTCGCTTGAACCCAGGAGGCAGAGGTTGCAGTGAGCCGAGATCGCACCATTGCGCTTCAGCCTAGGCAACAAGAGCAAAACATCGTTCCAATAATAATAATAATCATAACAAATTTGTTGAGTTAATGTTTATTTCTCCTGTTCATCATTTGGAATCACATGGCAAACACATTTTAAATTCTCTTTTTAAAAAGGAGAGAAAAAAAGATTTTTTTTTGTTTTTGAGGCAGAGTCTCACTCTTGTCGCCAAGACTGGAGTGCAGTGGCATGATCTTGGCTCACTGCAAACTCCGCCTCCCAGATTCAAGCAATTCTCCACCTCAGACTCCCAAATAGCTGGGATTACAGGTGTGTGCCATCACACCCAGCTAATTTTTCTGTATTTTTAGTAGAGACAGAGTTTCACCATGTTGGCCAGGCTGGTCTTGAACTCCTGACGTCACATGATCCACCTGCCTCAGCCTCCCAAGGTGCTGGGATTACAGGCATGAGCCACCATACCTGGCCTGATAAGTGTTTTATTAGCATAGTGCAGAGAGGAGGTAAATCTCGAGAAGTAATTAAAGAAGGGATATTCGGTCGGGC
>NW_012116043.1:5319286-5321406 GCF_000951035.1 Colobus angolensis palliatus | reverse complement strand
CTCTGTCACCCAGGCTGGAGCGCAGTGGTGCAGTCTCGGCTCATTGCAAGCTCCGCCTCCTGGGTTCACGCCATTCTCCTGCCTCAGCCTCCCCTACTGGCTGGGACTACAGACACCCGCCACCATGACCAGCTAAATTTTTTTGTATTTTTAGTAGAGATGGGATTTCACCGCGTTAGCCACAATGGTCTCCATCTCCTGACCTCATGATCTGCCCGCCTCGGCCTTCCAAAGTGCTGGGATAACAGGCGTGAGCCACCGTGCCCAGCCAAAGCTGTTGAATTTTTTAAGCTATAACTATGAGGGAAAATATTAGCTATTACCTTTTTTAGCTCTTGGAGACTCTTTTCCAATGTTTGCATCAGTTTTTCTGAGGCAGTACTTAACACTGCATGCCTACATTCCATATGTACACACAGATAAATTCAGCAGATGTTCGTTAAACATCTACACGTCAGGTCAGTAGTGATCATTGATGATAGAAATTAGAAATTAAGTTTTCTTAAAAAAAAAAATCAGGTGGTAGCTCAAGCCTATACTCCCAGCACTTTTGGAGGTCAAGGCAGGGGGATCACCTAAGGTCGGGAGATTGAGACCACCCTGGCCAGCATGGTGAAACCCCGTCTCTACTAAAACACAAAAAATTAGCTGGGCATGGTGGCACGTGCCTGTATCCCAGCTACTCGGGAGGCTGAAGCAGGGGAATTGCTTGAACCTGGGAGGAGTTTGCAGCGAGCCGAGATCACACCACTGCACTCCGGCCTGGCGACAGAGCAAGGCTCCATCTCAAGAAATTAAAAAAAAAAAATCAGGGCCAGGTGCTGTGGCTCATGCCTATAATCCCAGTACTTTGGGAGGCCGAGGCGGGCAGATCATGAGGTCAGGAGATCGAGACAATCCTGGCCAACATGGTGAAACCCCATCTCTACTAAAAATACGAAAATCAGCTTGGCGTGTGACGTGCACCTGTAGTCCCAGCTACTTGGGAGGCTGAAAGGCAAGAGAATCACTTGAACCCGGGAGGTGGAGGTTGCAGTGAGCCGAGATCGCGCCACTGCAGTCCAACCTGGCGACAGAGTGAGACTCCATCTCAAAAGAAAAAAAAAATCAGCCGGGCGCGGTGGCTCAAGCCTGTAATGCCAGCACTTTGGGAGGCCGAGACGGGCGGATCACGAGGTCAGGAGATCGAGACCATCCTGGCTAACATGGTGAAACCCCGTCTCTACTAAAAAATACAAAAAAACTAGCCAGGCGAGGTGGTGGGCGCCTGTAGTCCCAGCTACACGGGAGGCTGAGGCAGGAGAATCGCCTGAAACCGGAAGGCAGAGGTTGTAGTGAACTGAGATTGCGCCACTGCACTCTAGCCTGGTCAATAAGAGCAAAACTCCATCTCAAAAAAAATAAATAAAATAAAATAAAATAAAATAAAGTGTGTCTATACAAAGACTTACTATACATGAATATACAAGCAGCTTTATTTGTATTACCCAGCACACCAGAAACAACCCAAATGCCCATTCACAAGTGAATGGCTAAATCACTGTGGTAATAGGTTGGTGCAAAAGTAATTGTGGTTTTTGCCATTATTTTTTTTTTTTTTTTGAGATTGAACCTTGCTCTGTCGCCCAGGCTGGAGTCCAGTAGCATGATCTTGGCTCTCTACAACCCCCACCTCCCAGGTTTAAGCAATCCTCCTGCCTCAGCCTCCCGAGTAGCTGGGATTACAGGCACACGCCACCACACCAGGCTAATTTTTGTATTTTTAGTAGACAGGGGATTTCACCATGCTGGCCAGGCTGGTCTGGAATGCCTGACCTCAAGTGATCCGCTTGCCTCAGCCTCCCAAAGTGTTGGGATTACTTTTAATGGCCTGCCATTACTTTTAATGACAAAGACCATACTTACTTTTGCACCAACCAGTATATCCACACAATAGGATACCTCTCAGCAACAAAAAGGAATTATTTATACACACAGTCACATAGGTTAATCTCAAGATAATTACACTGAGTGAAAGAAACAAGAGGGACACAAAAGTTTGAACACATTTTTATAAAATTCTAGAAAATGCAAACTAATCTGTTACAGAAAAGAGACCAGTGGTTGTCTGGGAATAGGGA
>NW_012116043.1:5313260-5316731 GCF_000951035.1 Colobus angolensis palliatus | reverse complement strand
AGGTCAGGAGATTGAGACCATTCTGGCTAACACGGTGAAACCCTGTCTCTGCTAAAAAATATAAAACAAAATTAGCCGGGCATGGTGATGGGCGCCTGTAGTCCCAGCTACTCGGGACGCTGAGGCAGGAGAATGGCATGAACCCGGGAGGCGGAGCTTGCAGTGAGCTGAAATCGTGCCACTGCACTCCAGCCTGGGCGACAGAGCGAGACTCCATCTCAAAAACAAAAAAGAAAGAAAAGGAATTAATTTAGTTATTCTTATTCTACTATTTGATGTTCTGCTTTGCTTTGTAACACCTAAACCAAAGAAATATTCACAGGTGATCAGGTGTAGTGGCTCACACCTATAACCCTAGCACTTTGGGAGGCCGAGGCAGGAGGATGACTTGAGGCCAGGAGTTCGAGATCAGCCTGAGCAATGTAGCGAGATCCCACCTCTACCAAAAAAAAAAATTAGCTGGGTGTGGTTGCACACATATATGGTCGCAGCTTTTCAGGAGGCTGAGGCAGGAGGATCACTTGAGCCCAGGAGCTTGAGGCAGTCAGTTGTGATCATGCCACTGCATTTCAGCCTGGGCGACAGAGCAAGAGAACAAAAGAAAAAAATATTCCTAGGTAGTTAGCATTTGTGTTTGTAAACCTAAGCATTTAAAGGTGCCTCTTAATTTCCTGTAGGCTTCAATTGTGTTACCCTCCCAGGATGATTTCTCGCCCACGAGCAAGCTCCAGCGTTTGCTGGCGGAATCTCGTCAGATGGTGACGGACCTGGAGCTGAGCACGCTGCTGCCCATCAGCCATGAGAATCTCACTGGCAGTGCCACAAATGTATGCGTTTCATTTTCTCTTGACTATATTTGTCACATCCAAACGCACCACTGAACACCAGTGTGCAAATATCACCGGCAGGGCGGCCTTTCTGTTAGAGGAAGAGTTTCTGTGTCTCTAGGGAGGAAAGGGAACATGATTGTTTTAAGGAGGAAAAATTACACGCAGATGTCACTGGACCCAAACTTCCTCTTTCTAATGATCTGGGGCATATGAAGATAAATTCTTGGGGATTTTTTTTTTGGGGGGGGTGAGGGTACAGAGTTTTGCTCTTGTCGCCCAGGCTGGAGTGCAGTGGCACGGTCTCAGCTCACTGCAACCTCCACCTCCTGGGTTCAAGGGATTCTCCTGCCTCAGCCTCCCAAGTAACTGGAACTAAAGGCATACTCCACCCTGCACAGCTAATTTTTGTATTTTTAGTAGAGATGGGATTTCTCCATGTTGGCCAGGCTGGTCTCAAACTCCTGACCTCCAGTGATCCACCCACCTTGGCCTCCCAAAGTGCTGGGATTACAGGCATGAGCCACCAGGCCTGGACTTGAAACTTTGTATACATACACGTTTTCTTTGCAAGCATTTTAGAGAGAATCTCAGCATCATATCATGTCACTCATAAATATTTCATGATCATGATGTCTAACAGATATGGACTTTTAATTTTAATTTTTTTTTTTTTTGAGACTGAGAGACTGAGTTTCACTCTTATTGCCCAGGCTGGAGTGCAATGGCACAGTCTCAGTTCAGTGCAATCTCTGCCTCCTGGGTTCAAGTGATTCTTCTGTCTCAGCCTCCAAAGTAGCTGAGATTACAGGTGCATGCCACCGTGCCTCAGTAATTTTTGTATTTTTAGTAGAGACGGAGTTTTACCATGTTGACCAGACTGGTCTCAAACTCCTGACCTCAAGTGATCCACCCGCCTCGGCTTCCCAAAATGCTGGGATTACAGGCATGAGCCACCCTGCCTGGCCTAATTTTAATTTTTTTAATTAATTAATTTATTTTTGAGACAGCGTCTTCCTCTGTTGCCCAGGCTGGAGTGCAGTAGCTATTCGCAGGTGTGATCACAGCTCACTGCTGCCTCAAATTCCTGGGCTCAAGCAATCCTCCCACCTCAGTCTCCCAAGTAGCTGGGACCACAGGCATGCACTACCATGCCCACTATGTTTCCCAGGCTGGCATTGAACTCCTGGCCTCAAGTAATCCTCCTGCCTCAGCCTCCCAAAGTGTTGGGACTATCGGCATGGGCCACCATGCTCAGCTTATTTGTTTATTTTTCAGAGACAGTCTTGCTCTGTCACCCAGCCTGGAATGCAGGGCCAACTTGAACCTCCAACTCCCAGGCTCAAGTGATCTTCCCACCTCAGCCTCCTGAGTAGCTGGGATTACAGGTACACGAAACCACACCCAGCTGATGTTTTTATTTTTTGTAGAGACGGGGTCCCACAATGTTGCCCAGGCTGGTCTCAAACTCCTGGGTTCAAGTGATCCTCCTGCCTCAGCCTCCCAAAGTGCTGGGATTACAGGCGTGAGCTACTGCACCTGGCCTGGCTTTTCTTAACAGTGTCTTTTAAAAAGCGAAATTTAAAATTTTGATTACTTCCAACTTAAACAGGTTTTTTATTTTTTATCTTTTTAAAAAAATTTGTTTTCAGACAGTCTCGCTGTGTCGCCCAGGCTGGAGTGCAATGGCGCAATCTCGGCTCACTGCAAGCTCCGCTTCCCGGGTTCATGCATTCTCCTGCCTCAGCTTCCCGAGTGGCTGGGACTGCAGGCACGTGCCACCACGCCCGGCTAATTTTTTGCATTTTTTAGTAGAGATGGGGTTTTACCGTGTTAGCTAGGATGGTCTCAATCTCCTGATCTTTAGATCCACCCACCTCATCCTCCCAAAGTGCTGGGATTATAGGCGACCACACCCAGCCTATTCTAGTAGTTTTTTTGTAGATTCCTTAGGATTTTCTACACAATCATGTCATTTATGAATAGAGACAGTTTTATTCCTTTTTCCAATATTTATGCCTTATTTCATTTTCTTCCCTTACTGCTCTGGCTAGGACCTCCAGATGAGTGTTCAATAGAAGGAGGAAAGCAGACATCTTTGTCTTATTTCATGAAATACTCTCTGATGGCATTTCTTGCTTAGTCGTCCTTCAGATTGGTATTTTGTTAGATTCAGAGTTCCCTGGAGCATTTTCTATGTGACGCGAATAGATCCAAAACTAGAACATTAATCATTTTAGAATCAAGATGCTCATTGCCATGAGCCTAAACAGGTAGTTGCAGAGATTACCTTAAAGAAGAACAGGATCCAAAAATAGAAGTTTTTCAAAGTATACCATGTGTGCCCTATAAGCTTTTCAAAGTGGAAACCGTGCTGGACTCTAGTGTTTCCTAGGAAGATTTCTTCTTCACAAGCTGTCTCTGAGGCATTAGTGAAGCATTGCATTTATACTGGGGCAGAGGAAGGTTTTTATGCCAAAACTGTTTTGGTGCTTAACTATCCCTGTAAATGTATGCAGTGAGGCTGCTTCTTCCCCTGTGTCTGGGGAGAACCTTTATGACTTTTTTTTTTGAGACGGAGTCTCGCTCTGTCGCCCAAACTGGAGTGCAGTGGCCGGATCTCAGCTCACTGCAAGCTCCGCCT
>NW_012116043.1:5307336-5311621 GCF_000951035.1 Colobus angolensis palliatus | reverse complement strand
GGCCTAAATTCACATTTTCCAAACAAGAGTTATAGCAACAGATGTCTCCTCCTTGTCCTCGTGGCTTCAGGTTGTCCTCTCAACCTCTTCTTTAGGGTTTTATGTCAAATTCCTGAGATATAATCAAGCACTCCCTCACTTTTGTCCTGCTAGTGTGGTGCTCTGTGTGTGTGTGCGTGCATGTGTGCATGTTTATCTGTCTCCATCAGAGTGCACATCAGATACCTGACAGGTGACTGAGTCCATGCCTCCTGCTCACTGTGAGCATCTCAGGACCCTTCTCCACCTTGGCACCCTGGCTGCAGCACCCAGCATCTGCCACAGGGGGTCTCAGGGCCTACCTTGAATGGAACTGATAGGAACATGCAGAATAAAGACAAAGCTGGCCAGGTGCAGTGGCTCACACCTATAATCCCAGCACTTTGGGAGGCTGAGGTGGGAGGATCCCTTGAGGGCAGGAGTTCAAGTTCTGCCAGGGCAACATACCAAGACCTTGTCTCTACAAAAAATTTAAAAATTAGCTGGACATGGCCAGGCGCGGTGGCTCACGCCTGTAATCCCAGCACTTTGGGAGGCTGAGGCGGGTGGATCACGAGGTCAGGAGATCAAGACCATCCTGTCTAACACGGTGAAACCCTGTCTCCACTAAAAATACAAAAAGTTAGCCAGGCGTTGGTGACCTGTGACTGTAGTCCTGGGTACTTGGGAGGTTGAGGCAGGAGAATCGCTTGAACATGAGGTCAAGGCTACAGTGAGCTATGATCATACCACTGCACTGCAGCTTGGGCCATGACTGGGACACTGTCTAAGAAAAATAAAATAAAATTAGCTGGATGCAGTAATTCCCACCTTTAATCCTAGCTCTCTGGGAGGACTACACAGGAGGATTGCCTGAGCCTGGGAGTTTGAGACCAGCCTGAGCAAGAAAGCGACACCCCATTGCTAAAAAATAAAAATTAGCCACATTCCAGCTCACGCCTACAGTTCCAGCTACTCAGGAGGCTAAGTTAGGAGGATCATGACTTTGAGCCCAGGATTTCAAGGCTACAGCGAGCCATGATCACGCCATTGCACTCCAGCCTGGGCAACAGAGCAAGACCCTGTGTCAAAAAATATATTTTTGTGAGAGTGTTTGAGCTAGAAAGAACCAGAAGAGATATCTAATTCCAACGTTACATTTTACAGGAAGGGAAAAATGACCGAATCTCTTTACTCAACATCCTACAGCTAGAATCAGAAAATCATTTAATTGGAAAAACTGTTGGCTCCAGATAGCATACATTTTCTGGTACATTAACTGATTCTAGAGATATTGGGAAGACAGAATTTAAGTAACAGGGATTTACTTGGCAACATGCTTTACAAACTCCTCCCCCTATGCTTTTGTACTGAGTACAGCTAGGTACAGAAAAAGCAAATAATTTTGTTTAAAAATTCTTAATTTCTGCAATAACGAAGCAGGGTAAAGTTCTGAGCAGCCTGTGTGCTTCTCCAGGGCTTTGCCATCTGTTGCTACAGACAAGGGTTGTAATTCAGAGCCTTGCTGTGAGACAGGCACTCTCCCACGTTGCCAGGGAGCATGAAATGATTCAGTCCTCCTGGCGGGGAAATTGGCAATGTTTTCTAAAAATCACCGAAGAACTGACGCTTTGACAATGCAGTGTCACCTTGGGAATCTCTCCCACGGATACTTCTACATGTGTATGAAATGGCACAGGCACATGTGTTTCTTTGCAGCATTGCTTTACGATAGCAAATGGTAGCAGGCCACCCAGTGTCCAGCAAAAGGGAACCGAGGGAATAAGCTGTGGTCCACCCACACGGTGGAGTTCTGAGCTGCCGTAGAACAGAATGAGGTGCTCTAGGATGTGGAAATATTTCCAGGTATATTGCTAAGTGAGAAACGTGCAAGATACTGAAGGTTCATATGGCATTCCACATACGTAAGGAGATGGCCAGGAGCAGTGGCTTTGGGAGGCCAGGAGCAGTGGCTTTGGGAGGCCTCCCACTTTGGGAGGCCAAGGTGGGAGGATTGCTTGAGCCCAGGAGTTCAAGACCAGCCTGGGCAACATAGCTAGACCCTGTCTCTACAAAAAGAAGGTTTTTAAAAACATTAGTGCGGCATGGTGGAGCACACTTGTAGTCCCAGGCCCTCGGGAGGCTGGGACAGGAGGATCTGCAGTGAGCTGTGATTGAGCGACTGTATTCCAGCCTGAGCGATACAGCATGAGCCTATCTCAAAAAAAAAAAAAAAAGAAAAGAAAGAAAGAAACAAAGAAAGAGGACAGAAATAAGAATATATATTTGTACAAGGACACACAGTGGAAAGATGATATAAATTTTACCAGTAGGAGGTATGAGGGATGAGGTAGAAGCAGGACTTCTCAGTTTATACCTGTTTTTATTATTTTGATTTTTATACTATTCAAGAAAAACTCCAATAATTTAAAAATAGACAAAGGAGAAAAAAGGAGTGGGAGTAAGAGGAAGCACAGCTGAGCACATCGCCTCATGGCAGGCTTCCTCCTTGCCTTGAGGGTAGGAGTGGGGAGCAGACCCTACCATAAACTGAGCTTGGAGCTGTGCCTGCTGCATGGGCCTGGCCGTTCTGATTGCTGGCTTGAGATGGTTGGTGTCACCTGTCGGGGCTCTTGGCCTTTCTTGTGGCAGGCTGATAAAGCCTGCGAATCCCTTTTAGAATGAAGTTGTTAAATGAATAAGAGAAAACAGCATGGTAGCAAGGCACGGTGGTTCAGCCTGTAATCCCAGCACTTTGGGAGGCCCAGGCAGGCGGATCACCTGAAGGCAGGAGTTCCAGACCAGCCTGGCCAACATGGCGAAACCCCCTCTCTACTAAAAATACAAAAATTATCCTGCATGGTGGCATGCCTGTGATCCCAGCTTCTCAAGAGGCTGAGGCAGTAGAATTGCTTGAACCTAGGAGGCAGAGGTTGCAGTGAGCCGAGATCGCGCCACTGCACCCCAGCCTGGGCAACAGAGCGAGACTCTGTCTCAAAAAAAAAAAAAAGAAAATCAGATGGTAAAATACATGGACAATTTGCATAAAGAGGAAGCAGCATGAGTAAAAGCACAGTGGCCTGAAAGCACCCTTGGGTGCCCCTGAGGAACTGTGAGGGATCCCGGCGTGGGTGGAATGCAGGCCACGCAGGCAGGAGGAGGTGAGAAGGTGGGCTCACCTGCAAGCCAGGGGTCACCACGGAATGCACCGGGGTCTTTCCGGGCATCATCTCCCCTTCATTCCTCCCCCTCACCTCTCCACTCCCCTCCTTCCCCTTTTCCCCACCCAGACACCTAAGCAGGCTAACGAGGCAGCACAGCACTTAGAGTTGCTGATGCTTAACTACTGACCACTGTTTTCAACAGGGCTCACTTAGGGCTCACTGGATCGGTGCCTGTCAACGAGCCAGTTATATCTGGGCATTAGCCGATGGCCAGCGTGTAGCTGTGACACACATGGTAAAGCAGACAGAGAAGTCCTTCTAGATTAGAGACAAAGGGGACCCCCACACATGAATGGGAAGTCAAGAAGCCTTTGTTGGATGAGTGGATGGCAATTGTATGCAGTCACTTCATTATATTTTGTTCATTTCCTAAGGTCTTATTTATTTATTATTTTCTGAGACCGGGTCTCACTCTGTTGCTCAGGCTAGAGTGCAGTGGCACAATCATGGCTCACTTCCACCTCAAACTCCCAGGCTCCAGCGGTCCTCCCACTTCAGCCTCCTGAATATCTGGGACTATCGGTGTGTGTCACCATGCCTGGCTAATTTTTTTTTAAGTATATTTTTTGTCTCCCTGTGTTGCCCAGGCTGGTCTCAAACTCCTGGACTCAAGAGATCCTCCCACCTCAGCCTCCCAAAGTGCTGAGATTGCAGGTGTGAGCCACCACACACAGCCCCTAAGTTCTTTTTTAAATTGACAATAATTGTATATATTTATAGTGTATAGTGCAATGTTATAATATGTATATAACGTAGTAGAATGACTAAACCAGCTGTATCTAGCACCTCTCAGATTTATCATGTCTTTGTAGTGGAAATATTTAGAATCTATTCATTTAACAAATTTGAAACATATAATACATTATTATTGGCTGGGCACAATGGCTCACACCTGTAGTCCTAGCCCTTTGGTAGGCTGAGGTGGGAGAATCACGTGAAGCCAGGAATGGGCAACAATGGAAGACCCTGTCTCTATAATTTTTTTTTTTTAAACACAATACATTATTTATTTATCTCTTTTTCTTTCTTTCCTTTTTTTTTTT
>NW_012116043.1:5304886-5306036 GCF_000951035.1 Colobus angolensis palliatus | reverse complement strand
TTTTTTTGAGATGGAGTCTCACTCTGTTGCCCAGACTGGAGTGCAGTGGTGCCATCTTGGCTCACTGCAAGCTCCGCCTCCCGGGTTCACGCCATTGAGTTCCACATTTTTTAGATTTCATGTTTAAGTGAGATCAGGCAACATTTGTCTTTCTGTGCCTGGCTTCTTTCATGTAGCCTAATGTCCTCCAGGTTCATCCACACTGTTGCAAATGACAGAATTTTGTTTGTTTTTATGGCTGAATAGTATTCCATTGTATGTATATGCTACATTTTCCTGATCCACTCATCTGCTGATGGGCACTTAGATGGCTTCTGCATCTTGGCTGCAGTGAACATGGAGTGGAGTGCAGATATCTCTTCATCTAACATCTTATTTTTATTTTTATCTTTATTTTTTTTTGAGACAGTGTCTCACTCTGTCGCCCAGGCTGGAGTACAGTGGAGTGATCTTGGCTTACTGCGACCTCCACCTCCTGGGTTCAAACAATTCTCCCACCTCAGCTTCCCACGTAGCTGGAATTACAGGCGGGCACCACCATGCCCAGCTAATTTTTGTATTTTTGGTAGAGATGGGGTTTCACCATACTGATCAGGCTTGTCTTGAATTCTTGACCTCAAGTGATCTGCCCACCCTGGCCTCCCAAAGTGCTGGGATTATAGGCATGAGCCATGGCGCCCAGCCTCATCTAATGTCTTTTAAAGGCATTTCTGCTATATTTGTGTTTAGTCTTCTTAATAATTTTCTAGTTTTTCTATCCTGGATACTAATCTGGGAGTTGTTTTCTAGAACTCGGAGGTCCCAGAAGAGTCAGCTCAAAAAAATACCTTTGTCAGTTATTGAAGGAAACAAAAGGCAACTTCAGTATTCATCGTGATCATGGGTAAGTCACCTTTGCTTATCTCACCTTATATCTCAATTAATATTTAATAAGTAACTTGGGAACATTGATAACATTGAATCAAGGCCATGCATTTGTTTGGCTTGTAATACTTTCTCTTTTGCTCAACTGATTTATACATACCTTCTAAATTTAATCAGAGTAAAATGTCATTACTTGCAAGAGAAATGCCGATCAAAAAGTTCTTGTTCTCCTGCACTCCAGCCTGGGAACAGAGTGAGACCTTGTCTCTTAAAAAAAAAAAAAAAA
>NW_012116043.1:5302710-5303224 GCF_000951035.1 Colobus angolensis palliatus | reverse complement strand
TGGCGGGCACCTGTAATCCCAGCTACTTGGGAGGCTGAGGCAGAGGTTACAGTGAGCCAAGATCGCACCATTGCACTCCATCCAGGCAACAATAGGGAGACTCTGTCTCAAAAAAAAAAAAAGAAAACACAATGCAGTACCACCTTACTCATGCAAGAATGGCCATAATTTAAAATCAAGAAATAATAGATGTTGACGTGGATGTGGTAAAAAGGGAGCACTTTTACACAGATGGTGGGAATGTAAACTAGCACAACCACTATGGAAAATAGTGTGGAGATTATCCTTAAAGAACTAAAAGTAGAACTCCAATATGATCCAACAATCCCACTACTGGGTATCTACACAGAAGAAAAGTAGTCATTATATGAAAAAGACACTTGTACACACATGTTTATAGCAACACAATTCGCAATTGCAAAAATATGGGACCAGTGCAGATGCCCATCAACTAATGGATAAAGAAAATGTGGCATATGGGCCGGGCATGGTGGCTCATGCCTATAATCCCAGC
>NW_012116043.1:5294322-5295620 GCF_000951035.1 Colobus angolensis palliatus | reverse complement strand
AAAAAAAAATAGCCAGGTGTGGTGGCACATGCCTATAATCCCAGCTACTGGGGAGGCTGATGCAGGAGAATGGCTTGAACCCGGGAGGCAGAGGGTGCAGTGAGTGGAGATTGGGCCACTGCACTCCAGCCTGGGCGACAAGAACGAAGCTCCATATCAAGAAAAAAAAAAAGTTTTACGTGGGGTAAAATCCTCATAAAAAACGTTTATTGACCCAGTAAACACTTTCTGAATTTGTGTTTACTTCTGTCAAACCTGCATTTTGTATGCAGTTTCTTCAGAACCCAGTCTGATAAGCTAAAGGGTACAGGCATTTCAGATCTTTTGAAGGTAAGCATATCAGCGTTTCAAAGACTCTGGGGAAGCAGGGAGCTGGAGCAGCACCATCCCCGCCCCCATCCCTCCTCTTCTCTCCCCTCCCTCTCTGCTGAGTTTTCATATTTACAGTATTTTGCACGTCCTGATGTTGATAAAAATCAGGATGTACAGTTAATATTTTAGACGCCAGGAGCTTATAGCATGCTCTCCAATGTTAATTGATTGTATTTTATTAACATCGTGTTTTTTCTTCATCCAAAAGCAGATTTCTCATCTATGTGGAAGGCAGAAAGCAGACACCAATGCTGAATGAATACTTAACCGTAAAACTGAAAGAGGATTGTAGTTCTTCATAAACGACACTTAATTCCAGCGGGGAGCAGAACTAGAAAGTTAATTTTTAAACATCTACACTTTATTTTCAAGTTAACCATTTTTGTGCTGAAGAAATATTTTCTTGTGTAAGAAAGTAGACCTTATTGTACATACAGAAACTTGGAATTATGCTAAGAATGAAACAGACTTCTCTGTAAAGATACAGACTACAGCTAAGTGCTAGAGAAGCTCTTTGAAAATGTGAACGTCAAATAGAGAAGGAACCCCTGCATAGAAAGTGCTGTTTTAACTATCTGATTTTTAAAAAATCTGTGCATACATTTAGATTCTAAACAATAGCTTATCAGAGTCAGTTCAAAATATATGAGAAATAGTATTCTCTCATGGTTTTAGCTCTTGACTTTGCTACGTAAAAAGACATAAGGTGCTTTGATATAAAATGTAACTGGAAAATAGCTCCCTGGTTACTTGAGGTCCTTCTGTCCCAAGCTGAGCAGAGCCCCATCTTCCTGAGTCTACAGTAGTCCCACCTACTGACACAAACCAAAACTTGTTGGAAGATCAACTTTTATATGCGTTTTTAAAAATCTTAAAGACTAAAACACTTCCATTTTAACTTGTAAAGTAATTTAATTTTTTAAAGA
>NW_012116043.1:5291894-5294272 GCF_000951035.1 Colobus angolensis palliatus | reverse complement strand
CTTGTTGGAAGATCAACTTTTATATGCGTTTTTAAAAATCTTAAAGACTAAAACACTTCCATTTTAACTTGTAAAGTAATTTAATTTTTTAAAGATTATACTATATGCCTCTGTCTTCTCTAAAATAATTGATCAGCTTCAGTCAATAAAATATATTTTTAATACTAAAGAAAAAAATATGTTTCCTTGGTTTCTTTTTATTTTACTGGAGTAAAATAAGGAAGGTTCGTCACTTTTAAACTGAACCTGGCAAGTTAATTTCCTCAGGAATGGGAATGTATTTTTTTAAGCATTGCAGGTATCAAAGTTCTATTGTGCTGAGTAAATGCGCCTTTGTTAACAGGTTTCAGGGTTACTTCAGAGATGATTTTCATGAGCGGGGAAGAGCCACCTCATTTAGCCTTTTTAATTAGGGTGCTGAAAAGAGAAGTTGGGTGAGGTTTGGTTATGTTCTTTATCAATGCGTGCTTTCTCCCTCAGGCTGGGCTGTCCAGAGCAAAACTGAGAAAGGTATAGTTGCTTCTGAGCCACTGCCTGCCAAGTAGAAACCTAAAATGACCCTTGGGAGACTGACTTCCAATCTAAGAATCAAAATATTAAATTTTCTCCTCCTCTTCTTCTTCATGGCTGCACATCAGCTTGCCTAGTGAAAAGGCAACACTGAATAGGAAAATGTCAGGGAACTAAAGCATTTGATAACAATTAAACATTATTTTGTGGCTCAATGTATTTTAGCTCATAGGATTATAGTACCTGCGACACCTGACACCTATTGTATCCCACCACCTTATTGTTCCATATGCAATTCAGCAATGAGAAATTTCGGCTGGGTGCAGTGCCTCATGCCTGTAATCCCAGCACTTTGGGAGCCGAGGCAGGTAGATCACTTGAGGTCAGGAGTTCGAGACCAGCCTGGCCAACATGACAAAACCCCCTCTCTACTAAAAATACAAAAAATTAGCTGGGCGTGGTGTCACGCGCCTGTAATCCCAGCTACTTGGGATTGTATCTAGCTCAACCTAAGTTATTTATTTATTTTATTTTGCTTATTTTTTGTTTATTTATTTATTTTTGAGATGGAGTCTGACTCTGTCACCCAGGCTGGAGTGCAGTGGCGCAATCTCGGCTCACTGCAACCTCTACCTTCCAGGTTCGAGTGATTCTCCTGCCTCAGCCTCCCAAGTAGCTGGGACTATAGGCGTGTGCCACCATGCCCAGCTAAATTTTGTATTTTTAGTAGAGATGGGGTTTCACCATATTGGCCGGGCTGGTCTTGAACTTCTGACCTCATGATCCACCTGTCTCGGCCTCCCAAAGTGCTGGGATTACACACATGAACCACCGCACCTGGCCCAACCTAAGTTATTTAAATGACAGATTTCGTTTGTTTTTATGGCTAAATAGTATTCCATTGTGTATATATATACTACTTTTTTTTTTTTTTTTTTGAGACAGAGTCTCGCTCTATTGCCCAGGCTGGAGTGCAGTGGCTCAATTTCAGCTCACTGCAACCTCCATCTCCTGAGTTCAAGCAATTCTCCTGCCTCAGCCTCCTGAGAAGCTGGGATTACAGGTGCCCACCACCACTCCTGGCTAATTTTGTGTTGTTTTTTTTTCAGTAGAGATGGGGTTTCGTCATGTTGGCCAGGCTGGTGTTGAACTCCTGGCCTCATGTGATCCTCCCAACTCGGCCTCCCAAAGTGCTGGGATGACAGGCATGAGCCACCGTGCCCAGCTAAATTTTGTATCTTTAGTAGAGACGGGTTTCACCATATTGGCCAGGCTGGTCTTGAACTTCTGACCTCGTGATCCACCCATCTCGGCCTCCCAAAGTGCTGGGATCAAAGGCTTGAGCCACCGCATTTCTTTATCCACTCATCTGTTGATGGGCATTTTATTGCTTCCACATCTTGGCTGTTGGGAACAGTGCTGCAGTGAACATGGAGTGCAGATGCCTCCTCCCCTAAGGTTGGAGAAATTTCTGTTAGAGAGGCGGTCTCCTTCGTTTTTTTTCTGTACTTTAATGGATGCAGAGAGGCAGTCCCATAGCGTATTTGAAATAGTTACAAGATAAAACTAGAGTTTAGCATTTATGTTTTATCACCAACATTCTTAAGATCAACACATCCGAAGAGGAGGCAAATGAATTCTACTACAATCTGCCTGCCAGAAATAATCTCAGCATTGGAAAAGACTGATATAAGGATATTTTTAGAATCTGTGAACGGATTTTTTATTTTATTTTATTTTTAGTGACAAGGTCTCACTCTGTCACCCAGGCTGGAGGGCAGTGGTATCATCATAGCTCACTGTAGCCTCAAACTCTTGGGCTCAGCCTCCCAATTAGCGAGGACTCCAGGCACGTGCCACCATGCCTA
>NW_012116043.1:5288311-5290464 GCF_000951035.1 Colobus angolensis palliatus | reverse complement strand
TATTTTTAGTAGAGACGGGGTTTCACCATGTTGTCCAGGATGGTCTCGATCTCCTGACCTCGTGATCTACCCGCCGCGGTCTCCCAAAGTGCTGGGGTTACAGGTGTCAGCCACCGTGCCTGGCCACCAGATTTTTTTAAAAACATAAATAGAAATATCCTCAAAGAAAAAAAGTTCTGAATTAAGATAATACATAAACACTAAAAGCATTTTTACCCCAAAAGTGTCAATAGAATGCATAGAACTTCTTGGCTGCATGGGATAAGGTTGTCTCTATACATTTCAGGAAGGAGACTGAAGGCTGAAACCTTGTTATGTTCTGGCAAACTGATCCTGGAGTTTTCTTCTGTGGCTTTGTGTGGTTTGACACCTGTAGCTGGGGTGGTGGGTTTGCAGTGTTGTACTTTTGTTTTTCTTGAGCCATTTGATGATGATTTTGTTAAGATACATTGCAGGAAAGTTCATTATTCTAGGCCTTCAACAGAATAATCTTAGCAACCTCCGGTGTGATAGAGAACAGAGTGAATAGGATCAAAATAAGAAACCAGACACATTCATCAAGACTGCAGCTGACAAGGAGGTTTAAAAACCAGAATGCAGCCAGGTGCAGTGGCCCATACCTGTAATCCCACCACTTTGAGAGGCCAAAGCTCGTGGATCATTTGAGGTCAGGAGTTTGAGACCAGCCTGGCCAACATGGCAAAACCACCTCTCTACTAAAAATACAAAAATTAGCAGGGCGTGGTGGTGGGTGCCTGTAATCCCAGCTACTCAGGAGGCTGAGGCACAAGAATCACTTCAACCTGGGAGGCGGAGGTTGCAGTGAGCTGAGACTGAGCCATGCACTCCAGCCTGGGCGACAGAGCGAGACTCTGTCTCAAACAAACAAACAACACCCAGAATATTCTTTGAGAGAAGTTGAGTGAATGAGAAGTGTACATGAATCAGTCCTCTAAAGGATGATGTCTGGGTTCTCAGCCAGATGCATGCTTAAGAAACCCAACAACGACAACAAAAAGAAACCCAACAAAAACAGAATCAAAGAATTTTGAGCACACAGTAGGTGCTTTGCTGGCCGCTGGAGACACAGCAATGAGCAAAGCAGACAATCTAGTCGTAGAGACACAGTAATCTAAGAATCCTATAAATAGTTCACGAGAGACTGGTTAGTGTTACAAAAGAAAGCTTTGAGATATGATGACAGCTTATAATAGGGACTCAGGCAAAGGGTGGAGTGTTCAGAGAACGTTTCCCTGAAGAAGTGACATCTGAGCCAAGAGTTAAAGACAGGTGGATGTTAAGTAGGGCGAACAGGAAGCAGAAGAGAATTCCAGGCAGTAGGAACAGCATGTGCAAAGGCTCTGAGGTGGGAGGGAACATGACGCATCTGGGACCTGATGGGCCAGGATGGTGCAAGATGAAGCCAGAGACAGAGGCTGGGGCCAGATCATGCATACAAGTCAATGAGTCACCGCGGGTGTGGCAGCATACCAGGTTTTAGTGGGTCAGATGATGTAAACTCTCCTGTGTGTCTTGGGTTTTCCTTCAAACAAGGTCTTATTTGTATTCCAGTTGCTTTGCTTTTGTAATAGGGGTGAGCAGGAATTCAACAGCCCTGGAGATACACCAAAACAGGACCCTGATTCTGATGGCATGAAGAATCTCAGGCTGTGAGCAGTGGCTCCTGCCTGTAATGCCAGCAGTTTGGGAGGCTGAGGTAGGAGGATTGCTTGAGTCCAGTAGTTCAAGACCAGTCTGGGAAATGTGGTGAGACCCCCGTCTCAACAAAAAATGAAAAAATTAGCCAGGCATGGTAGTACATACCTGTGGTCCCAGCTATTCTGGAGGCTGAGGTGGGAGGATCACTTGAGCCCAGGAGATTGAGGCTACAGTAAGCCATAATCTAGCCACTACACTCCAGCATGGATAATAGAGCAAGCAAGACCGTGTATCCAAAAAAATTAAAAAAATAAAAAGCCAATCAGTGACAGGGCCAATAGTAGACCAGGCCTCCTGTCTGAAGATGTTAAGAGAGAGGAACCGGAAAAATTAAGAGTGGGGAAGTTTGGGCCAGGCACGGTGGCTCACACCTGTAATCCCAGCTACTCAGGAGGCTGAGGCAGGAGAATTGCTTGAACCCAGGAAGTGAAGGT
>NW_012116043.1:5284591-5286890 GCF_000951035.1 Colobus angolensis palliatus | reverse complement strand
AAACCCGGGAGGCGGAGCTTGCAGTGAGCCAAGATCCGGCCACTGCGCTCCAGCCTGGGCGACAGAGCAAGACTCCTTTTCAAAAAAAATAAAAAATAAAATAAATAAATAAATAAAACAAAAATAAAGTTGTTATGCTTTATTATTTACTTACTTAATCTGAGACAGGGTCTCACTCTGTTGTCCAGGCTGCAGTGCAGCGGTGTCATCTCGGCTTACTGCAACCTCTGCCTTGCAGGCTTAAGTGATTCTCCCACCTCAACCTCCTGAGTAGCTGGGACTACAGGCACGCCACCACGGCTGGCTAAGATTTTTGTATTTTTTGGTAGAGATGGGGTTTCATCATGTTGCCCAGGATGGTCTCGAACTCCTGAGCTCAAGTGATCCACCTGCCTCAGCCTCCCAAAGTGCTCGGATTACAGGCGTGAGCCCCTGTGCCCGACCTCATCAATAACTTTAAAGAAGAATAAGTGAGATACTGTTTAACAAATGCTGAGCCTGGTGCCCGGCACAGTGATAGGCTGTATGATTATTTAAAAAGCCGGTTGCTAAGGGGAAGTCACTGTGGCAGATGTGCTAGACCTAGAGGGGCTGTTGCCTGGTTGAAAAGGTATGCTGTATGTGCGTGAAAGGTCACAGGAGAACCACTTTTGTTCCGTGTGGAAAAAGGAGTGTGAGAAACAGCTGGAGTACAGCAAAAGGCCCCTTTACTGTGGTCTTTATCTGAGCACAGCTATTGACTAAGTTGCCGAGGATTAAAAACCCTTTATATATGAAGAGTAAAGCCCAGTGCCTGTCAAATAATAAGCATTCAATACATATCAGCTATTGTGATTCTACTGTTGTTCTGATAAAGGAGCTTTTTGGTGATTGGAATGAGAGAAAACAGGATTAATTTCTCCTTTTGGTGGAGTGAGAGGAGAGTCTTGGCAAATGTATCTTTTGGGATCAGCTCTAGCTCTTGGGCTGGAAGGTGAGGAATCGGTTAAAGAAAAGGGTCCCTGGCCGGGTGCAATGGCTCACGCCTGTAATCCCAGCACTTCAGGAGGCCGAGGCGGGCGGATCACCTGAGGTTGGGAGTTTGAGACTAGCCTGACCAACATGGAGAAACCCTGTCTCTACTAAAAATACAAAATTAGCAAGGCATTGTGGCACACTCCTGTAATCCCAGCTATTTGGGAGGCTGAGGCAGAAGAATTGCTTGAACCCAGCAGGCGGAGGTTGCAGTGAGGTGAGATCGTGCCATTGCACTCCAACCTGGGCAACAAGAGTGAAGCTCGGTTAAAAAAAAAAAGAAAAGAAAAAAAAAGAAAAAGAAAGAAAGAAAGAAGAAAATAAAAGAAAGGAAAGAAGGAGAAGGAAGGAAGGAAGGAAGGGAGGGAGGGAGGAAGGGAGGGAGGGAGCAAAAAGAAAGGAAAGAAAGGAAACAAAAGGGTCCCTGACGTCAGGTTACAGTCTCACTAGGGAGACAAGGGTCAGGATTACGTGGGCGTCATTTTCCTCCTTACAGGCAGGCGGTGCTTCTCTCCCTTCAAAAGCAAGGGACCTTTATGCACGATTCCACATCTGCATTCCGATAGGAAAGGGAAACAGCAGAAACAAAATACCCATCTGAGCTGCGCTTAGAGAGGACTCTGGGCTTTTATTTATTTTTTTACTTCAGTCTTGTGACCAGTAATTTTAAGGGGAAGCCAATAATAATGTCTTTTAAAAGCCTCACGCCACCTCCGGCAGCATCTCCTCGGTGTACTTTGCTTTCAGATCCGCCTGCCTTCTGTCCCAGCCTAATACTGCCCGGCCTCAGCCCCCATTGTCCCTGGAGCTGGCGAGGTGTCCGGTTGCGGAGCCGGCTGCGTCTCTGGAAATGCATCCTGCAACCCCGCATGGATAACAGCTGCAGCTATGTCAGAGATGCACAAAGAGGGGAGAGTGTCATTGTGTGCCTTTTGACACATACGTTAAGACCAAAAAGGAAAAAAAAAGTCTATCTGTGCTGCAACCGACCAGACTCATGGAGGCCAGATTTTCTCCAATTAACCAGATCTTGCCTTGGTGCAGACAAGACTTAGTGAGTTCGGGGAAGGGGTGGGGAGAGGGAATTGGCCGGGGTCCCTATCCTGGGTGGAAGGAGGAGGGAGGGGTTTCCCCTCCCTCTCCCCTCCTCTCCGGGTTTAGGGAGGGGATTAGAGGTGGGGAGGAGCTGGGGGGGCGTTTGGCCTGTGCCCCAACCCTGTGAGGGAGATGGGGGTTGGAGGTGTGCGGGGGGCGGAGCGTATGCCGGGGTCGCCGCGGGTTGGGG
>NW_012116043.1:5225857-5283731 GCF_000951035.1 Colobus angolensis palliatus | reverse complement strand
GATGTCCCCGCGGGCAGTTTCCTTAAAGGAAATTCCTTAAACTCCCAGCTTCCTTCTCTCGTGAGCGGTTTCCTAGGGCTGCACAGTCTCCAATTATTTGCTGGGTGAAAAGCTTCTCGTATGTCGCCAGACTTGTTTGCCCGAGCGCTGCCCACGTATAAATAGGTGCACACCCCCTCATTAAATACCGGCGCCCGACAGACAGAAACTTCCTGGGGCTCCCTTCCTGCGCCTCCCACGCCTGTATCTCTTCCAGATGATGCCTATCCTGGGAAGGCTTTAAAATTAAATAAGGGCGCGGGTGTGCGTTTTGTACTTGTGTTTGTGCCGGGGACCCACGGTGGAGACGTTGCTGCGTTTCTGGTTTCCTGTTGCTTTTTATTTTACAAACTCTTGAAGTGCTGTCAGGCTCGGGGGATGGGCGGTGGAGGGGGGCAAATTGTTTATTTGCCAAAATAAGTCAACCAAGACTGAAATGGCTGAAAAATTTAGAGATAAAGGAAGCCAGAGGATCCCTCCCACCTCTGTCTAAAGCAGGTTGGTGATATTTGCGTTTGTGGCGGCTATTTGCAAGTTCCGTCCCACTTGTCCTTGCAGAGAGCGATGACTTCTGCGGTTGCCTTCACATCTAGTTAGCACATGCACTCTACAACAGCTTTCGTTTTGAAATGAGAGAGAACTCAGGGACACCTTCTAACCTTTGTGCTTGGGATTGACCCAGAAAGCGATAATAAATCCTGAGGATATCAAGGCTTTAGAAATGCCAGGTGCTGGAACCCACCTGGCCACAAATTATCAATTTATCCTTGTGATCATCATCACCATCATCTGGTTCAGACCGGATAGCCCGTCATTTAAAAAAAAAAAAAAAAAGATATGGCTTTTAATTTAAAGTCACCAATACATAATTAATTGTGCCAGGAACTTGTAGATCACAGGGAGAAAACCTTAATTGGCAGACAGATCTGGATGTTGTCAGAAACTTTGTTTATTCACTGAGTTTTTTCTCGTGTCCTTGAGGAGGTATAAAGAGGTCTGATTGCTACATGGAGAAGATGGGATGTGAAGGACCAACTTCATTGACCTACTCTTAAATGATAAGAAATCAAGAGCAATCTTCCTGAGTGTCAAAGAGATAATCTCTGATACAACCACACATTTTAGTGGTTGGTTTGATACACAAGAAGCTGGAATTTTTTTTTTTTTTTTTTTTGGAGACAGAGTCTCTCTCTCTCTGTTGCCCAGGCTGGAGGGCAGTGGCACGATCTCAGCTCACTGCAACCTCCGCCTCCCAGGTTCAAGCGATTCTCCTGCCTCAGCCTCCCAAGTGGCTGGGACTACAAGCATGCGCCACCACATTTTTTTGTGTTTTTAGTAGAGACTGTGTTTCACCGTGTTGGCCAGGCTGGTCTCGAGCTCCTGACCTCAGGCGATCCACCCGCCTCACCTCGGCCTCCCAAAGTGTTGGGATTACAGGCGCCTTGCTGAAGGTGGATTGTTTTGTTTTGTTTTGCTCTGGGTTTTTCTCAGAGGCTAAGAGGGCCACTTACAAGGAATAACTTTGTAATGGGTGAATGTCACAGGACTCACCTATTCCAGGGCCCCATTTTCTGGAAAGATGGAGTTTGAGTTCATTGTCTGGGTTTGCTCATCTTCACAGTGACTTATTGAGGAATGTAAGAATGAAGTTTTGTACGTGGTTAATATTTAATTAGATCGTTCCCAGAAATAATCGAGTGAGCCGCCAGCCAGGCCCCGTGGTGGAGAAGGACCTGGAGAGCTGAGGTTGCTACTTCCATGTCTCTTTCAGGACAGAAAATAGCACATGCATTCCGGGGACCTGGCTTCCTTTGTAATACGCTGCTTGTCTTGCATTAACCACAGCACTGTGTGCTGTGCGGGAGCACTAGCCTGGCATAGAATTTAAATCTTCACTAGCCTGCCAGCCTCGCTTTCCTCCCCTGGGCTCCTGGGTCAGGAGGAAGATAATTGCCTTCCTGTGAGGTTTTTTGACAGGACACACCCTGTTTGCAAATATCTCTGGGGTTAGCACTCAGGAGTGGGAAGGGAGACGATCATGTGCCTGCTGGGAGCTGGTGCCTGTGATTGTTGCATGGTGTGTGTATATAATCCCAGGGGAGTGTCTAGAAAACCAGTGTATGCTTTTCTTCCCTATGACTTTAGTCCCTTTGGTGGAAAAAAAAAAAAACCCCTTTTCAAAATGGAGGTGCAAACTTTTATTGTCTTGTTGCTGTTGTTTTCTGAAACAGAATACTACAAAATACAGCATGCCTGTATTTGGAACCTGAACACTGCCTGTACCATTTAAAAAGAGGGTGTGGTATCATAAAGGCACTAGTAGGTAGGTAGACCTAGGCTCTAGCCTGTGTCCCTGGGCAAGGTGCTTAACTCGTAAATCTGTGTCCTTGTCTGAAAAAAAAAATACGAATCATTTCATCTCTTGTATAGGGCTGTTGTAAGGTGTAAGAGAGAGACCGTGTGGCAGCTAGAACCCGTGACTATGTTAATGAGTTAGTAAGGCGTTGCAGCTGGAATTAGAGTTTCTCATCAGCTGAGATGGTCCTTGAGCTGGGGCGATTCGCCTAGGTTAACCAGGTGGGCTCAGTGCAATCACAAAGGTCTTTAAATGTGGACAAGGGAGGCAGGAGAGGAGGTCGGAGTGAGGCAGTGTGAGAAAGACTACTGTCTACTTCTGGGAAGGAGCCGCTAGCCAAGGAGTATGGGCGTCCTCCACAACCTGGAAAAGGAGAGGAAGTGGATTTTTCCCTAAAGCCTCCAGGAGGAAACACAACCTTTCTGTTACTTTGCTTTTAGTCCTGTGAGACCTGTTTTAGACTTCTGACCTTCAGAACTGCGAGTTTGTGTGATTTGTTATGGCAGCCATAAGGAACTAATACACCCAGTGTGTAAACATGAAACAGCACCTAGGGCATAGCAGGGCCTCAGCAGATACTTGGCCCGACCGTCTTTCTCCCTTCCCTCCCCGGGCTGAAAAGTTTAAAATCTAGAGAAGAAAGCATCTTTGAAGCATATCACGGAGAAGGACTCAGGAGTACTGGAAATGCTAATGGTGAGTCCTGCCTTTTCCTGATCTGTGAACCTTTCTGCTTCACCGGGCCTCAGTTTCCCCTGCAGGCCCAGAGGATGGGATCAAGCCCAGAAGATTCCTCTCAGGTTAGGATGAGAGAAACCCTTTACTACATTGCAAGGCCTCTGGCCACTGCTGAGTGAGCCAAGTCTGGCAGGTGAGCATTAACTGTAGACATAATGTTAATGTCTACATTATGAGGTATGAGGGGTTCCTGCGGGGCAGGGACTGTCTAGGGGAGCAATATGTGGAAACAGTTCATAGGTCCAGTTTTCCAGGTTAGTGACATACATGCTTAGCATCCCCTGTGAAACCAAAATCCTGTCAAGATTAACATTTATTAACAACTGAGGGCTTCTCAGCCCGGGCACACAGCAGTGCTGCCCAGTAGGAACCAGAGGCAAGCCACATGTGTACTTTTAGATTGTCTAGTAACTACTAGAAAAGTCAACAGAAACAGGTGAAATTAACTGTAATTGCATATTTTATTTAACCCATTATATCCAAAATATAGCCCTTTCAACATGTAATTGCCACAAAAATTATGAATGGGAGAATTTACATTCCTTTTCTCCTACTAAATCTTTGAAAGAGGTGTGTAGTGGACACTCACAGCTGATCTCAGTCTGGACTCACCACCTTTCCAGTACTCACAGCCCCCACCAGCCAGTGGCTACTGTGCCGCACAATGCAAGTGGTAGAATCTCCCGGCGCTGTTAGGAAAGGGCAGCGTCTAGGTGTGTCGGAGTGATTGCCCGCAGCATGGCACGGACGTTGAGCTGGTTCTTCTTGGGCATGTGCAGTTGTCTCGTCCTGTGACATCCTCTGCTGGGTTCCACCCCATCAGCCCACAGGGCAATGCCCTTGTGATGATGCCTGGCAGGCCACTGACTTCCCGACCCCTGGGCTGCACATTGCCCCCCTGGCAGAGGTATTCCAGAAGCTGTTCTTGGTCCAAGTTGGGTGGGAAGGGGCCGCCCATCCCTGACCTCCCCCTCCCTGTCTCTAATGTGCTTTGATGCCCATGACACATTCCTGAGCGCCACTTGCTCTCTTACCATTTGGCCTGTTCCTGTAGCTTTGGGGTATGCCCCAGGAAGGTCCAAGTCATCTTTGTCCCCTCTTAAGAGGTGGAGAGGTGTGAACTGTGGCCATGTGTGGAATGGCAGGGCAGTCAAGAGCAAGCTCCAGGTTCAGCCCCGGCTCTGTCCCTTCACCGCTCTGCCTCAGTTTCCTCATCTATAAAATGGGGGCAATAATACTACACACCTCCTAGAGTGGTTGTGAAGATTTACAAGTGTTCACAGTGCCTGGTGTGTAGTGAATGCCGTGTAAGTGTGGGCTGTTATGTTGTGTTTGGAAGAGTAGGCTGGGCTGAAAGAGAGAAGCAAGCTCCCTGTTGGACTCTGCCCGGCGGCCTTAGATTAGCTGTAAGCGGAGGCCTTGTGTGCTGGGGCAGCTGGCAGAAAAGCAGATGTGCACAGAGGTTGGGGACTCAGGCAAGTGGGGACAGCCCTTCCCTTTAAGAGTGAGCCCAGAGGTGCCACATTATGAAGGCTCTCCAGGGTTGGAAGAATATTCTGGGGGAACGACGGCCTCAGGAGGTGCGGACAAGGCCAGCAGGAGCCTTGCCTGGCAGAAATGCTGGCCCTTCTGAATAGGGACGGGGCAGCCGAGGCCCCTTCTCTGACCTGACCCAGACGCCAGCCTTCCAGCCAGCGCTGCACCGGTCATTCGTGAATGACACCCAGCTGGCCACTGGATCCCAGCAGCTTAAAGTGGAAAGCCTCAGAGTGGAGTCCAGGCCTGCTTGGCCAAGGGACAGGGATGCCCAGTCGGCTAACCTGAGACGCCTTGGCTGCTCTGTTGGTGATGCCCTTACCTGCCCCGCTCCCCACCCAACTTGGTAATCTGCGATGCTGACTTGAATATCACCTCCTCTGTGCAGCCACCCGCTGCCGTCCTCCTGCCCAAACCTCACTGTGCTGCCCAGTCCTCATGACATTATTTGCGCTGCTCCCACATCTGCCCGGACACGCTGCGGCTGGCCCAGCAGAGTGGGAGGAAGCAGACAGACATGGGCTGGGCGCATGTATAGACCAAGCTTGCCTGAGAAGTGGGAGTGTGTCACCTCCTTGCCGAGCTCCCTGAGCAACTGCTCAGACCTGCACTGGCCACCTGCCCTGGGGTCCTCAGGCAGGGTCGCGTCATAAGTGGCTGGATGAGTGGATGCCCAGGGGTCGGTGGTCTCCCTTCTTTGATGCTGCCCTCTTGGTGAGGTCTGAAAGGCTCATGGCCATCCATTCTAGGGAATGACTGAGCCCTGGAGAAAAGTTTAGTTGGGGCGAGATTGTTTTTTCTCTGGCTAAAATAAACATGATCCTCAAACTGCAGTAGGTTCATCTGCCTGGAGGTGACTCAGCCCCCTGGCTTTTGGGACAGATGGGTTTGTGGAGTTATGTCACCAGGGCCCAGGGAACAAAACTGCACAGGCTGGCTGCCTGTCACTTCCAGAGCCAGTCTGGCGGAGGGGTGATGCAGGAACAGTCCTCCTACTACTGGGTGTCACCCACAAAGCCTGGGGCAGAGTTGGCAGTGGGTCAGGCGGCAACATTGTAACCAGCGTCCTGGGGAACCTGGGCTCTCATGCTCCCCTTTGAAGCTTTCCTAAACGCTGAACTGACAGAGCGGCTAGGACCAAGCAGGCCTGAGTGCAAGTGAGGGGAGATACAGGTTAAATGGAGCAGAGCAGTTGCCCCTGACTTCCTCTCTGCCGGAGCTGACCCAGCTGTCCACCTCGCTGCTTTGCATGTGGCCGTATCCCGGCCTCCTCAGTGACAGAAACCCTGTGTTTGCTCTCGTCAATGGCCTTTGAGGGGGCAAATGCATTTGAATGAGATCTCTCTGTCCTTCAGCTCTTTGGAAATGCTGAAGCAAAATAACCCACCACTCTGCCAGCGTCCGTGTGCCCCAGCTCTTTGAAGAACGTTCTTGTTCCTGCCGAGTGCTACTGTTAGGCGCCATGATAACAGCACAAGGATGCTTAGGTCTGATTCATTTCAGGATTGATTTTAAAAATAGAAATTGTTTTACAGTTACTTTTACTACGCAGCTCTAGTGGATACATTATTAGCTGGAGAAGGAGAGACCCAGTGCCCTGAAGCCGTCCAGGACTTGTCTTTGAAAGAGCTCTTGTTCCTTCGAGTGTTCACCCTTCCATTTGCCCAGTGGGGATTTGCTGACAGCCAGATGTTGGTTTGGGCCTAGAGATACAGCAGGAAGGAAGATGTGCCTGTGTTCGGGCTTGGAGGTGGGGACAGAGTATAATTGGTGGACAGACGACTCCGGAGCCTCCTGGGCCACAGGGTGCTGCGGGGTTGGCGTGTGGGGCGGCCGCTGCCTGGAGCCTCCCCGCTCGGGCTCCTGGCTTTGCTGCCAGTGCCCGTTCCTGCGGTCTGTTTCCATCTGGAGCCCACGTCAAGCCTGGGCCAGGAGCCTCTCGGGAGTGTCACCTGCCTCACCCCAATTTCCCCTCTTCTGAAACAGCACTCACTGAGCTGCTGGCCAGGGTGTGCCCCGTGAGTCTCAGTCCAGGGACCAGTGCAGCTCTGGGCTGTTCACGAGTCAGTGCCCCGTCTGGCCTGATTGTTCTGGAAGCAGGGCAGGTGTATCCTGAGGGCTTGGGCTCCCCCTGGCCACTGGACTGATCCAAAGGCCACAGCCCAGAGGCAGATGCCCTCGCCCCAAGGGATGGGGGCAGTGGGGAGACCCCTTGGCTCTACCAGCACCAAGGCCTTTGTTACTCGGGATTTGAACAAATCCTGATCCAGAGCCCACTCCCAATTTGGAGGCATGTTAGCAGGCCCTTGGGGAACAGGGTTCCTGTGGTGGGACAATAAGGATGTCTACCTTGACACACTTCTCCTGCACCCAGCCCTAGCCCCGCACCCAGAACTGTGAAGGCCGTGCAGTCCAGGGCCGCCTGGGAGGGACCTGAGGGGGTTCATCTCCAACAGGCAGCCTGCCATGGGTCCTGCCCAGCTCTTAGTAGCTGGGGGCCTTTGGGCAGCTGCTCGGCCCGCCTGCTGCAGCTTTAACACTGGAGGGTTGCACGAGGACTGAGTCAACATGTAAGGTGCTCAGAACAGCACCAAGTATGGAGCACGTGCTCAGCCACTTTATTATTTTTTTTGAGACAGCATCTCGCTCTGTCACCAGGCTGGAGATCTTGGCTTACTGCAACCTCCGCCTCCCAGGTTCAGCAATTCTCCTGCCTTAGCCTCCCAAGTAGCTAGGACTACAGGCGTGCACCACCATACCCAGCTAATTTTTGTAGTTTTAGCAGAGACAGGGTTTCACCATGTTGGCCAGGATGGTCTTGATCTCTTGATCTTGTGGTCTGCCCGTCTTGGCCTCCCAGAGTCCTGGGATTACAGGTATGAGCCACTGAGCCTGGCCCACATTTTTTTGTTATTTATGACCTTGGACAGGTGGTTAACCTGCAGCCTCAATGTCCTCCCTCACCTGCCTGCTCCGAGGTTCCTTATGAGCATTAATGAAGTAACATTGGAACAATGCTGTCTGCTCAGGGCCCAGTACAAGGCTGAGCTCGATAAAATTGATTTTATTAATAGGTTATTGAGGCCTGTCTGCTGTCCCTATGGCATAGAGTATGTTCTCACACGCTTGGCAATGCCAGCAATCCTGAGTGTATCTGCAGAGCCTCACCTGCCCCCTGGGCCCCTGGGTACCCCTGAGCTTTGTTCCCTCTCTCTGCCCTTAAAGGTCAGGCCCTTCCTGCTGCCGGCACTGCGCAGGATAAGAGCATACTTGGAGAGTTGTGAGCAGGTGGCCCCTGGGGCATGGGTGTGGACTCCAAGGATTTTTCGAGACCTGAAAAGCTGCAGGGTCTGGGGAGCCGGGCAGGAGCTGACCTCACTCCGCCCCCTCTGCTGTCGCTGCGGACCCTGCAGCTCCCTTCCGCAGGGTGTCTCGTGGCTGCTGTGGAACTCTCTGTTATTATTGTTTTGTTTTGTCTTGTTTGAGATGGAGTTTAGCTCTGTTGCCCAGGCTGGAGTGCAGTGGCCTGATCTTGGCTCACTGCAGCCTCCCAGGTTCAAGTGATTCTCTGCCTCAGCTTCCTGAGTAGCTGGGATTACAGGCACGCACCACCACGCCCGACTAATTTTTGTATTTTTAGTAGAGACGGGGGTTTCGCCATGTTGGCCAGGCTGGTCTCAAACTCCTGGCCTCAAGTGATCCCTCTGCCTCCGTCTCCCAAAGTGCTGGGATTACAGGCATGAGCCACTACACCTGGCCTATTATTTTTACTTTTAGAGACAGGGTCTCACTCTGTCACCCAGGCTGGAGTGCAGTGGTGCTATCACAGCTCACTGCAGCCAGGCACTCCTGGACCCAAGCAGTTCTCAGCCTTCTGAGTAGCAGAGGACTACAGCTGTGCGCCACTATACCCGGCTAAGTTTTAAATTATTTTTGGTAGAGATGGGGTCTTGCTAGGCTGGCCGTGAACTCCTGGGCTCAAGTGATTCTCCCACCTCAGCCTCCCAAAGTGCTGGGATTATAGACGTGCGCCACTGCGCCTGGTCCCCCTCCATTATCACTTCTGTCCTGCTTCCTCCAGAGACCTCCCCTGACCCAGCCAGACGCCCCTCCCTGTTGTGCCCAGCAGTGGGAAGAACGCCATCCCCCTCCTCATGCTCTCGTGCTGCACATTATCACTGCATCCCCTGCAGAGCCCTGGCCCCACGGCCACTCACAGCTGTTTGGAAACTGCCCTGCCAGGCTCTGTGTGAGGCCCCTTCTTCTTGGGAGCTGGATGGGAGCTTTGGGTGCTGAGTAGCGGACAGACCCCGGGCGGTCACATGTATCCTTATGATCTTCCTTTCTCTAGCACTGGGTTTTTCCACCCTGAGCTGAGGTTCACAATCAATCCCTTCCACTCCTCAAAGGCTGCGCTGCCCCGAAGGGGTGTCTCTGTGGCAGCCTCTGGCTTGTGTCAGAGCTGCCGGGGTTGTTCTGGCCTGAGGGGCCACACGGGGCACAAATGCAGGCTGGAGAGAACCCAGGGATGAGCCTGGGCAGCCCTCTACCTCCCACGACACGCTGCAGTTTCCCCACCTTCAAAATGGGGAGAACTACATTCACCCCACTCAGCAGCTATGAGGATAGCATGTTGAGAACCTCAGCACCCAGAACCAGGTATTGCTGGCAGTTGGACCTGCCTCGGGACTGTAAGCCTCAGAGCAGAGCTGTGTCAAGGACACCCTGTGTGGATTTCACCACAGAGTGAGCCTCTGAGTGCCTGCGCTGCTGCAGCCCCTCAGACTCCTGGAGCCACTTCTGCAAGGGAGGGTCAGCAGCAGACAGGGGAGTAGGTGGGACATCACTGGGACCTGCCCAGGCTTCTCCTGGGACAGGGCTTAGCTGCTACTGCCTGGTCAGAGGCGAGGCCCACGGAGCAGCCACAGACTCCCACTGTGCAAGCACTGTGCCTCCTTGTGTGGCGCTCCGAGCCTGGTGCACACATCTGCCCATCCTAGACACAACGGGGCTGTGTTCCCAGAGCCAGCCGGCACCCTGCCCGGGAGGGCCCTGCTGCCATGGATCCTGTCCCCTGCCGCCAGCGTGGGGAGCAGGCAGCACTGAGGCCCAGGCGCACAACAGGCCATGCCATGTGCCCAAGACATGCCCCGTCACACTGCATTCCTGGGGCCTCCCTCCTGCCATGAAAGTCATTCGTGTGCCAGGCACCGTTGAGGAGCTGGGGGTTCAGCAGCACCTATAGGCCGATCTGCTTCCCCTCATGTTGCTGACTGCTGGGTGAGGGGAAAAGGTGATAAATAAGGGAACAGTCCACTGTCCAAGGGCGCCCGGTCCTCAGAGACCATCCATCCAGGAGGTGCAGATTTCAACAGGGCGGCTGCAGGCGGGTGTGATGGTGCCGGGTGCGGGGAGCTGGAGCTCTGCTGCGTGGGCATCTGGAGCCTAGGGCCTGGGGGCACAGGGGTGGCTGCACCTTGGCCTCACCATGACTTTACTCGCAAAGAGAGGGCGGCCCATTCCCCCAGAATGTGTTATCTGCTTCTGGGGTCCCTAGCTCAGCCCCGTCCTGGGGCTTCCTCAGTGTCAGGAGAAACCCCCGCATCTCTGTGTCCACAGCCTCTCCAGCCAGGTCTGCACCAGTCACTTCGGCTCCGCCCTTCTTGCCAGGAATCTTCCGAACCAGGTGGCAGCTCAGGTGTCGGCAGCTGGGGATGGGGTTACACAGTCCGGAGACGGACACGCCTGGCTTGTAACAGGACAGCTGCTTGCCTGGCTGCTTGGGGATGAGCTGGGGAAAGTCATAGCCCCTGCCTCCTGTCCCGGGAGGCCGTCCCCACGGAAGGAGCTGCCTGGGGACTGTTCAGAGTCACTAAGGACACAGGTCGTGGAGTCATACAGACCTGGCTTTGAACCCTGCCTTTTTCCTTATTAGCTGCACAGACAAAAGTATATAAGCCTTATGTGCCTCAGTTTCCTCACCAGGAAAATGGGATCGTCACCACTTCCCTGGGCTGTTGCTGGGAGGCGAGTTGCCCACGCCTGGCTGGGGCTGGGCACTCAGGATCCTTATCATCGTCACGGCTGCTGTCATGGGCAGTGTTCCCCTTCGGTGGGGGCGTGCCCTCACGGCCATGGCTTCTCACAGTTGGTGGATACGAGTTTGTTCAAGGAAGGAGTTGAGGCCTGGGGGCCAGTGGCTGGGCAGCCCTCAGGGTCAGGCCCACCAGAGCCTTTGTGTGTTTCCTCAGGTCCTGGTTCTTTGAGATGGGACCGTAGCTCCTCCCCGACTACGGGGAACAGATTTCAGGGCAGCCCCAGAACACCTGCCTGGGAGGGGTCCAGTACAATGGGCCCTGTGTGTGAAAGGGGCCAGCATTGCGCTAGGGGCCGGGGGTGGCCCAGAGGCTGCCTGGCCCAGCCCCACAGTCTGCCGGCACCCATCTGAGGTCCCACCAGGAAGGGCCCCTCAGTTTCCTGGGCTGGCTTTTCTCACAGAGGAAATTCCACGGTAGACCCTAACTGGATGTCCACTGCTTCAGTGCTGGGTGGGAGAGTTCGGCAGCATCCGGGAGAAGGCGCGGGAGTGCTGCATGGTCCTGCAAGCTGGCTCCCTGCCCTGCAAGGCCTGCCTGGCTCAGGCCAGCCTGTGGCTTAGGCCCAGCTGCCCTGGCTGAGGCTGGGGGCTGGGGAGAATGACTGGCCTGGAGCTGCGTGTCCCATCTCGGTGTCTGCCTGTCCCCCCTGCCCATGGCCTGGGCAGCTCGTCTCAGTCCACAAATGGTGGTGGGGGGGCAGGGACAGAGGCTTAGCAGACCTGTTCCCGCATGAGAAATACCCCATACCCCACAGAGCCAGGGCCGGGTGGTAGTGACGGTACCGCCGTGAGCCTTCCTCGAGAGCAGTCACGTCCAGGAAGCCTTCTCGGAAAAGAAGGCAGTAGCCGGGGATGGCGGAGTGGATGAAACGCTGCCGTAGGTGGAGCGGGAGGGATGTTGAGATTCTGGCTTTGGTCAAGTGTGAGGGTGCCACTTGCACAGCTCCGGGTGACGGCTGCAGACCCTACTCTTGCCTTCCTCTGCCCCTGGCTGGGCTGCAGGTGGCAGCAGGAGCTTGACAAAGTTTGTCAGGGCGAGGCCCCACCCAGGAGAGAGGCAGCCTGTGGGGCAGTGGCCACAGGCCCTGGGCTTGTCCTAAGTTTCCTGAGAATGCCTCCTGAGAGCGTGGGGACAATGTGATGTGCACCCTTCATGGGGTGCCGCAAAGGCCAAGTGGGCCCCAGCCGGGAGCTCCAGTCTCAGCTGCTTTTCCCCAAGGGGAGATGGGGCTGGAGGATACCACATTGGGCCATGACCTGGGGCTCAGGGCATCTGCCAGGAGAGTCAGGTCGTGCAGGTTTTGGGCAGGATGGCCTCCCGGAGCCACAGCCCAGCTTTGGTCATTGTCCCCTGACTCCTGGAGCTCTTGGTGTTCACTGTAGTTCCAGCTGCACCAATCAGGCACGGGGAAGTCCTTCGGAGGCTTAGGTTGAGGGGATTCCTATCTCCCCCATCGCTGCACTGGCCTCGAACCCAGGCAGAATCCTGTTCGGTATTGTGCTTCTCCCCTGGGGTGGTGTCTCCTGGGGTGGGTGCCTGGGCTCTAAACACTCCTTTGTCCCTCACAGGCCATCAGCATCAGCAAAGCCATCAACACCCAGGAGGCCCCCGTGAAGGAGAAGCACGCCCGGCGTATCCTTGGCCGGCTCCTGGGCTCAGGAGTCGGGTGTGGATGTGGGAGCAGCGTAGTGCTGCAGTGAGCTGTGCCGGGGGCCACAAGGTCCCTCACTGAGCCTGGGGAGGAGGATCCTGTGCAGCTTGGCTCCTTCCCATCTCGGTCTCATCGCAGGAACGCCCCCCATTGGGCCCAATGAAGGTTTCCTTGTCTTGCCCTACCTCCTGTCCCCTTGACTGGACACTGGAGCTCTGGTGACCCGGGGTTGATGGGCATGTGATTGGGGGCCAGCCCTCTTCCAGCGGCTCTGGCCTCTCTTCAGCCGAGTTTGCCGAGCCCCCGCGCTGCAGTCTCTGCTTCCACACTTGGCCTTGACATTGCAGGCATCATCCTGGGCACACACCACGAGAAGGGGGCTTTCACCTTCTGGTCCTATGCCATCGGGCTGCCGCTACCCAGCAGCTCCATTCTCAGCTGGAAGTTCTGCCATGTCCTCCACAAGGTCCTTCGCGACGGGCACCCCAATGTGAGTAGCAGCTGCTCCCTCTGCTCCCTGGAGGTGGGACACTATCCCGCTGACATGCGGGCTCCAGCCCTACTCCTGTCCCCGTAGCCCTGGGCTGTTCCTCCCGCCTCGGGTGGGGAGTGCGTGTCTCAGGGCCCTACCACAGGGTGCTGGACACTCCCCTCCCGTGTCCCCCGTGCTGCAGGTGCTGCATGACTGCCAGCGGTACCGCAGCAACATCCAGGAGATCGGAGACCTGTGGGTAGGTCCAGCCAGTCTAGGTCCTGCCTGGCTTTCAGGGCTTTCCTGAGCGCGTGGGGCTGAGCGAAGGGTGGCTCCCTATGGGCAGTTCCCTGCGGGTGGCTGGGTTTTCCCAGGGGCGATAATGGGAGGGGCAGCACGGGGAGATGCTGCCTGCCTTTGAAGGCCTGCCCCAGGGCGCTCCACACACGTAAGCGGGCCCCCCAGTCAGCCCTCCAGCTCCGAAGTCACCCGGGCCCTTTAGTCCTCACGAGTTGGGAAATGTGGCAACACCACTGCCCGGGCACTTCAGTGGTGGTTAGAAAGCCCGTGGCAGGGCGCAGGTTTCTGGGCTCCCCTAGACCTGCTGCTAAAGAATCAGGACTGGGGGTCTGCATTTTGAGCACACTTGCTGGATGACCCTTCGACACAGCAAGGCCTGAGAGCCCTGGGAGCCTGCAACCTGGATGCGCTGTAAGACCTCAGGATTTAGAGATGTCCCTGGTGGGCAGAGGGCCTTGGCCTGATTCTCTCTGGAGCACTGTGGGGTGCTCGTCTGCCTGGGCAGGGACATAGGAGCAGGGCAGGCCCTGGAATGGGGACCCACAGGGAGGCCTGACCGGGGCGTTATCCAACCCAGAACCACTGCACTGACTCACGTCCCTTGAGGCGAGGAAACCATTGCCCATGGTGCCATCTGCAGATGCAGACCCAGCTGGCCTGGCCGCAGGGGCCACGGGCTGGAGGAGGGAGCAGGGAGGATGTGTCCAGGCACCCGTCGGGATGTGCCTCCCTGCCAGCACCAGCACTTTAATAAAGCGTCCCCGCTCCGAATTGGCCTGCTGCCCTGGACAAAGGGCTCTCTTCTCACAAGGGTTCCTTTGGCAGGAATGACAAGGAGAAAGATTAAGGGAAAAGGCTAGAGACAGAGAGGGAGGTTGGTTGAGGCCAGGAGAAGACGTTTATTGAATGAAGAAGTGCCCGGTGGCGGGTCACTCTCATGCCCAGGTCCTTTAGGACTCTTGGACGTGTTCATGTGCTGCGGCCCCTCACCCTGTCTGTCTTCCCACAGGGACATTTGCATGACCGGTACGGACAGCTGGTGAATGTCTACACCAAGCTGCTGCTGACCAAGATCTCCTTCCACCTCAAGGTGGTTTCCCCGGGGAGTTGTGGGGCTGAGGGACTCGTGGGCTTTTCCACTGTGACGTTATGGCACATGTTGGGACATCGAAGATGGGATCTGTCCTCTGCATGAGTCTTTCCATTCACCTTCTTGTCCCGACTGTGACTAAAGGGGAGACAGGGAAGCCAGGGCGTCACGAAGCTCCTAGAACACCTCAGGCGTTTCCGTGGACGTGTGCACGGGCTTCCCCAGGCGTGTCCGTGGACGTGTGCACGGGCTTCCTCAGTCTCCGCTGTCCTG
Organism: Colobus angolensis palliatus; assembly: GCF_000951035.1. Lineage (NCBI taxonomy): Eukaryota > Metazoa > Chordata > Mammalia > Primates > Cercopithecidae > Colobus > Colobus angolensis. The sequence continues at coordinate 5,269,178 of NW_012116043.1, read as the reverse complement.
GCCGGGTGCTCCCCTCCTCCCAACCCCTCCACTGCCCTCTGCCACCTATATGGACCACAGCCTGGGTCTGCCAAGAGCAGGTCCCAGGGCCCAGCATGGGGCCCCTGGTTCAGTAGCAACTGGGTGGGGGTTCTCTCCACAGCATCCCCAGTTTCCCGCAGGCCTGGAAGTGACAGACGAGGTATTGGAGAAGGCAGCTGGGACCGATGTCAACAACATGTGAGTCACTCTGCATGGCTATATGGCCACTTCCCCTCGGCTTCCCCACTCCTTCCTACGGTGTCTCACGCCCAGGTGTCCGCGTGGGGCAGTGGGGTTGAATAGCCTTGTTGGTTGACGCTCACGCTCCCAGGGACAGAGGGTGAAGTTAGAAGGGTGGGGTGTACTTGAGGACCGTCGTCCTGGCAGAGGCACACTGACTCACCAGAGCCATGGTGTCGGCGGTACTCCCATCCCCACCCGGGCGGGAGTCTCAGGACGAGTTGGCGGCCCGCCCACCCTTTTCATCTCTCTCCACTTCTCTTGCGTAGCTTCCAGCTCACTGTGGAGATGTTTGATTACATGGATTGTGAGCTGAAGCTTTCTGAATCAGGTGAGTTGTAAAGAGGGGATGCGGGGGTCTGAGTGTATTGCTAAGTCCCCAGAGATGGGACAAGGAGAAACAAGAAAGAAGACATTAGTGATCACTATGAAATGCCCCTGACCGGCTGCAGTGGCTCACATCTGTAATCCCAGCATTTTGGGAGGCCGAGACAGGCAGATTGCTTGAGGTCAGGGGTTCAAGACCAGCCTGGCCAACAGGGTGAAACCCTGTCTCTACTAAAAAATATATAAAAATTAGCCAGGTGTGGTGGTGCATGCCTGTATTCCCAGCTACTTGGGAGGCTGAGGCAGGAGAATTCACTTGAACTCAGGCGGTGGAGATCGTGCCGCTACACTCCAGCCGGGGCAACAGAGTGAGACTCTGTTTCAAAAAAAAAAAAAACCAGAAGAAGTGTCCCTGCCCCTCCCGGGGTCCCTGCACCTCCAGGGATAGGTAATGGGGCCTTCTGGTACCTCCAAAGCATGGCAGGCCCCAGTGGGTACATCCAGGATACAGGTTCAGCCGTCCCTTCCATCCAGTGAGTGTCACTCCATCAGCCCCAAGACGGGGAGGATGAGGAGGTGTGCACAGGAGCCACCTTGCCAGGTTCCTGCCCCAGTCTGGGGCCATCTGCAGAACCCAATTGGAAGAGAGGTGGTTTGCGTCGTTCTGCCCATTTTCTGCTCTAGAAAGCCTCTGAGTCACGTCCGACTTCCTAGCGGGGAACCCGGCAGCTGTTAGACAGGAAACCTCAGCGGGCTCAGCTTCCAGGCTGGAGAAGCGCTTGTTCTGGGTGGCAGCTTCAGAACAGCTCATGGGTGACTCAGTGTTCTCCATCAGAGGGCAAGAAGCAAATGCCTCCTTAAGGGAAAATTGGGAGTCAGAGGCAGTTTGGGCAGCCTCCCTGAGATCCCAGGTCTGGCCTTTGCAGCTGGGCGAGCCTGATGGGCATTCAGTTCCAGTGGGTGAGAGGTGGGCTCAGAGTTGGACCCTTGTGCCTGGGAAGAGCCCGCTCAGGATCTGACATGGAGAGCAGAGGGCAGATGTCCAAAGGTGCGGCCCCAGCTGTACAGCAGGACAGGGCTCCCAGGCTCTGTGTCCTGGCAGAGATGTGCTGAGCCTGAGCCTCTCAGCACAGAGGCTACCAGGTGGGAGCCAGGTACCCCTGGCATAGGAGAAGGCCAGTGTGGGCAGGCAGTGGCCCCACGAGGGAAGTGGAGAATACTCACAGGCATGCTCCCTACCTGGTGACGCTGGTGTCTTGATGAAGCACAAAGGAGGGGTGTACCAGCATCTGCTGGAGAAATTCCCAGATCTGCAGAGGTGACAGGTGCAGGGGCTTCCCTGTCTCAGGGCCTGTAACAGCAAAGAAACAGAAACGTCCTAAACATGCCTCAGCGGAGGCTGCGTCTCGCTGTCTGTGCAGAGCAGAGAACGGAGCGTGGCAGGAAGAGAGACATGTCGAATCTGGGATGGCCGGGAAGATCTAGAAAACATTCTGCTGTGTGAAATCAAGCAGACTGCCGAACAGCGTGGATATGTGTGTTTAAGATCCAAGCAGTACTTTATGCGTGCTGCAGTTTTTTGCAAGGAAAACACTTAGCATGACATGTAATTAGAAATTAATTTTTTAAAGGCAAAGGGGCAGCACTCCCCGCCCAGGCTGTCTCCTGTCACTGCAGAGATTTGCAAGTGGTCCCATCACAGGCAAGGCGAGAGCAGGACCTGAGGGGCCGGGGCACAGGTCTGTGCAGCAGGGACTGCCTGGCCACTCTCCCGTGCTGGCCAGCTGCCTGCTCTTTGTCATTCTCTCTGCTCCAGAGAAGCTGCCAGCCAAGAAGGAGGCAGCCTCGTGTTTGTCCTTTGTCCCTCCCACTTGGTAGTTCTGATACAAGGTCCGATTGTCAGGGGCAGGGGAGATGGGCCTCGGGGGCAAGTGAGGTCTCAGTGTCACTTGGGGTGTGCAGAGCCAAGTTGTGACCCTACTGCCGTGTGACTTGGAAGTAGCCCTGCCTGTTCCCACATCTGTAAAGTTAGGCATTTGGGGTGCTGCATCGTGAGCCTCCTTCCTGCTCTAACATCCAGTGCGGGTTGAGGCCCGTGGGCACGGAGCTGTCCGCCACCCTTGTCAGCTGGGCACCTCGTCCTGGGCTCCCAGGTGGAGGTCTCTGGAAGCCCTTGCTGAGCTGAGCTGGAGCTGCTTTGCCCTGACCTTGCTGTTGCCCTTGACTTCCTTCATGGGAGCATCTGGTCTTGACCTGGGGCAGCCACCAGCACAGGAGGCGCCCATCTTGGAGGCGGGGGGCACACTGGTGTGTGGGAGCTGGCTTAGGGCCGTGCTTTGCAGCCAGACCACCTTGGGCAAGTTGCCCGGCTCACGAGAGCTCACACTCTTCCTCCTGCCTATCTTTTGCACAGTTTTCCGACAGCTCAACACAGCCATTGCCGTATCCCAGATGTCCTCAGGCCAGTGCCGCCTGGCCCCGCTCATCCAGGTTATCCAGGACTGCAGCCACCTCTACCACTACACAGTCAAGCTCCTGTTCAAGCTACACTCTTGTGAGTGGCCCGGGGCGGCCGCTGCCCCGGAAGCTGTGTTTATGTGGCTTAGACATTCACTGTGAAAAAGGAAAATCAAAAAATTAGAGGTTTATTCATTTAAAAATGGCAGTAATAAACCCACTACCCATTAATAGAAATAACATACATTTTATGAAAAAAAACACCATTTTACCAAGCAAAAAATTTAGTGAGTGGCGTAGTTTTCATTTTTACGGCTGAATGCCTGGCTTGGCCAAGACGGAGGCCCCAGCTGCTCTCGGGAATCTCCCGCCAGGCACCCGGGGTTGCGAGCGCAAAAAGACAAAAGGTGTCTGGGGTGTTTAGAGAGTTTTGATCTCACCAACCCCTTGAAAGAATCTCGTCCCTCGACCACACTTTGGGAATCACTGCGTTAGTGTCAGCCCGGGACAAATGTGTTTGGTGAAAGCGGCTTTCTAATGCCTCCCGAAGCCTGGTGTGGGTTAGGTGAGATGTGGCCGCAGTGCCATCCTTTCCATTCGCTGTTTCCTTCTGTAGCTCAGTCTGAACTGAGCCCTCCCACAGCATCTCCCACAGGTCTCCCCCTCCCGATGGGAGAGCGAGCCTGGCCCGGTCTCGGGTGATCTCTAATCTATGAGTTTGTAGCATACGGAAGAACAAGGCAGGGCAGGTGAGCCCCTGAGCAGTGTGCAGAGAAGTCCGGTTACACTTGTGCCACCCTCCAGGTCTCCCTGCAGACACCCTGCAAGGCCACAGGGACCGGTTCCATGAGCAGTTTCACAGGTACCGCCTGGGACAGGGACAGGATCGAGGCTGGCGGGGGAGAGGCTCTGTGGCCCCTTCCTGAATTTCCCACCATCTCTGCAGCCTCAGAAACTTCTTCCGCAGAGCCTCTGACATGCTGTACTTCAAACGGCTCATCCAGATCCCCCGGCTGCCCGAGGTACCTCCCTGAAGACGGCCCCGAGGCCCTTTGAGGACCCCAGGCACCTGGCTGGGGCCCCACACAGGCTATGGAGATGGTGGAAGGAGGGCTCCCTTGGGGGACAGCTGAGCAGGTCCCACCTGCCGCCCCTGCAGGGACCACCTAACTTCCTGCGGGCCTCAGCCCTGGCTGAGCACATCAAGCCGGTGGTGGTGATCCCCGAGGAGGCCCCGGAGGACGAGGAGCCGGAGAATCTCATTGAGATCAGCACGGGGCCCCCCGCGGGGGAGCCAATGGTGAGCCCCTACCCAGCCCATGTCCCCCAGTTGTAGCATGAGGCCAAGGGGAGTGTTGGGTGGCCAGCCCTCCCTTTGCCCACTGCCCGGCCTGGAGGCACAGGTGAGTGGGGCAGGGGTCACCGTGCTTTCCTGTGGCAGGTGGTGGCTGACCTCTTCGATCAGACATTCGGACCCCCCAATGGCTCCGTGAAGGACGACAGGTGAGGGCTGGAGGAGCCGACTGGGCTGGGGGTGGTTGGAAACAGCCTCAGCTGAGCTGTGCTCTGGACATTTCTGTCTGGAAAGGCCACGGGTGGGGAACATGAACCTGTGAGGTGCCCAAATCCTGAGTGGCCACTGAGGAGAAGATAGGTTCCTGTGCCTGGGTCTGTTGAGTGTTCTGGTTGACTTGACTTGAACCCCAGGACCTCTGTCCCCAGGGACCTCCAGATTGAGAGCTTGAAGAGAGAGGTGGAAATGCTCCGCTCTGAGCTGGAGAAGATCAAGCTGGAGGTGCCGGGGGTGGGGATGGGCAGGGGCCGGGCCCCTCAAAAGCACAGGCAGGGGCCCCACATCACCCATCCTCCCGCAGGCCCAGCGGTACATCTCGCAGCTGAAGAGCCAGGTGAACGCGCTGGAGGGTGAGCTGGAGGAGCAGCGGAAGCAGAAGCAGAAGGCCCTGGTGGACAATGAGCAGCTCCGCCATGAGCTGGCCCAGCTGAGGGCTGCCCAGCTGGAGGGCGAGCGGAGCCAGGGCCTGCGTGAGGAGGCTGAGAGTGCGTGGGGCCTTACCCACAGGGGTCCAAGGGCGTGTCCCCAGCCCCTGCCACCCCACATGGGGCGTCACTGCCTCTCCTCTCACCCCCAGGGAAGGCCAGTGCCACGGAGGCACGCTACAACAAGCTGAAGGAAAAGCACAGTGAGCTCGTCCATGTGCACGCGGAGCTGCTCAGGAAGGTAGGTCCAGCCCCTCCTCCATCCCAGCTGGTGGCAGGGCCTCTCGGGGATGGCAGCAGAGCGTGAGCCCTTCCCTTACCCATGCAGAATGCAGACACAGCCAAGCAGCTGACGGTGACACAGCAAAGCCAGGAGGAGGTGGCGCGGGTGAAGGAGCAGCTGGCCTTCCAGGTGGAGCAGGTGAAACGGGAGTCAGAGTTGAAGGTATGTCCCCTGTGGCACAGGGCCCTGCCCCAGCATCCCCAGCCCACTGCCCCAGTGACACGCTGTCCTGTCCCAGCTGGAGGAGCAGAGCGACCAGCTGGAGAAGCTCAAGAGGGAGCTGGAGGCCAAGGCCGGAGAGCTGGCCCATGTGCAGGAGGCCTTGAGCCACACACAGCAGGTGCATCTGGCTTCGATGACTGGGATTGCGGTTCTGGGGCCAGTCCTGGGTGGAAGTCGGGTCCTCTTTCCCGTGAATAGGCCATACCTGGGTGCCACTTGGTGGTCCTGGGATGCAGCCCTCACCCAGACCCAGGGCCTACATGGGATACAGGAACTACCGCTGGTCCTCAGGGAGCCCTGAGTCTGATAGGAGTGATCACTAACCCCCAGGGCCCAATTTGTAAGCGTGGGGGCAGGGTGGGTGGGGTCTGGGAGCTCTGTTCACACGCCAGGTGTCCATGCTTGTCCATAGAGCGAGTTGGAGCTGAGCTCACGGCTGGACACGCTGAGTGTGGAGAAGGACGCGCTGAGTGGAGCTGTGCGGCAGCGGGAGGCAGACCTGCTGGCAGCGCAGACCCTGGTGCGCGAGACAGAGGCAGCGCTGAACCGGGAGCAGCAGCGTAGCTCCCGGGAGCAGGGCGAGTTGCAGGGCCGGCTGGCAGAGAAGGTATGGCCTCCCCAGATGCAGCAGCACCGCTGAGTTCACTGCCACCTGGCAGCCATTGATCTGTCTCCGTGATCTGCCTGTTCTAGAGATTTCACATAAAGGGGATCATACACGATGCATCCTTTTGTGTCCGGCTTCTTCCACTTAGCCTCATGTTGTCAAGGGTCACCACATCGTAGCCTGTGTCGGCACCTTATTCCTTTTGTGGCTGAATCGTACTCCGCTGTGTGGACAGACCACGTTGTGTTTATCTTCATCACTTGGTGGACATTGGGGTTGTTGCCACTTTCTGCCTGTTGTGAATAGCGCTGCTGTGGGCCTTTGAGCACAAGTTTCTGTGTAAACATTTGCCGTCACTTATCTTGGGTAGATAACCGATGTGCGTGGAACTCAGTAGAACCGCTGGGTGTCACCTCTGTTACCCTGTTGAGAAACTACCACAGTGTTTTCCAAAGTGGCTACACCATTTTACACTCCACTAGCAATGCATGAATGTTCCAGTTTCTCCACATCCTTGCCAACACTTATTATTGTCTTCTTTTTATTTTAGCTATCCTAGTGGGTGTGGAGTGGTTTCTTATGGTCCTGATTTGTGCTTCCCTGATGGCAAAGGGTGCTACATATCTTTTCATGAGCTCACTGGCCATTTGTTTATCTTTGGAGAAATGTCTTTTAGGATCTTGAGCCCATGTTTTAATTGGGTTATCTTTTTATTATTGAATTGTGTACCCTGGGAAGCCTCTTTCTAGAAATATCCACCTCCCTGACCAGTGAGGGTCTCAGCTGGGCTCCAACTGGCAGCCCATGGGTCCGGTCCAGGGCTGGGGCACATCCTTAGCCTTAGGGAGGGTCTCTAAGCTGCCCTCTTCGCCCCCATTGCCAGGAGTCTCAGGAGCAGGGGCTGCGGCAGCGGCTGCTGGACGAGCAGTTTGCAGTGCTGCAGGGCGCTGCTGCCGAGGCCGCAGGCATCCTGCAGGATGCTGTGAGCAAGTTGGACGACCCCCTGCACCTGCGCTGTACCAGCTCCCCAGGTAGATGGTGGGGCCACACTCAGCTGCTCCTTCCCATCCCCCAACCCTGAGCAGCGGGTGGCAGGGGCCTTGGTTCTCCTTGTGCTTGCAGACTACCTGGTGAGCAGGGCCCAGGAGGCCTTGGATGCCGTGAGCGCCCTGGAGGAGGGCCACGCCCAGTACCTGACCTCCTTGGCAGGTGAGTGTGGCCGGAGCAGGGCGGAGGCGGGGGCTGTGTCCCAGTTCCAGCGCCCGTGGCCACCTCTTGCCTTTTGGGAGGTTTACAGACAGCAGGGACCTCTCTGGGAAGCTAAGCAGATGCCCCCTGCCTGCTCCTTCCCAGGAACCCAGCCCTGCCCTGTGGACAAATAGGCTTTTGCCTCTGAGGCCTGGGCCACCGTGTGTCTGCATGCAGGTGGCAGGGCACTGAAGGGCCCGGAGCCACACACACTGCGGTGTGGTTCCCACTGCCTGCTGGATGTTGGTCTTGCCAAGCCCTCCTTTCCTCTTCCTCCTCCTCCTCCTGGGACCGCTGACAGTGGTCCCAGTGCTAGTGTCTGTGTCATCCTCCCCCAACCTTGGCCCCACCTACCCGCACAGACGCCTCCACCCTGGTGGCAGCCCTGACCCGCTTCTCCCACCTGGCTGCGGACACCATCGTCAATGGAGGTGCCACCTCCCACCTGGCCCCCACCGACCCTGCCGACCGTAAGTGGGTCCCGGGATAGCAGGTTCTGTCTGTCTCACTAACTTATCTGCCCTGGGGGTCTTTATGGGGCCTGTGGGGGGTGTGCCACTTACGGTCCTTTCTCACCCCAGGCCTGATAGACACCTGCAGGGAGTGTGGGGCCCGGGCTCTGGAGCTCATGGGGCAGCTGCAGGACCGGCAGGCTCTGCGGCACATGCAGGCCAGCCTGCTGCGGACATCCCTGCAGGGCATCCTTCAGCTGGGCCAGGTGAGGCGCAGCTGAGTGTGGGTTTGGGGGGCTTGGGCCTGCCTCTGACCTCTGCACCCGCCTCTGGGTTGGCTGAACAGGTGTCTGTGTGTGGAGCCTGCAGCCGCAGGACACAGGGTGGGAACCATGCACCCTCCTCGGTCCCTGTGGCCCCCACCTCTTTCCCAGGCTGCCCGTGGGCTTGGGGGGATGGAGGCTACCCCTGACTGACTCCCATCCTCACCAGGAACTGAAACCCAAGAGCCTAGATGTGCGGCAGGAGGAGCTGGGGGCCATGGTTGACAAGGAGATGGCGACCACGTCTGCAGCCATTGAAGATGCTGTGCGGAGGATCGAGGTGAGCACAGGATCTGGGGATTCCCCTAGGAGCTTTGGGGGCCGAATGCCCCAACTTGGCTGCGTACAGACGGCACCCACTCCTGCTCTCAGCCTCCAGGCAGGGGACAGACGGTGTTTTCTAGGGGCCTGTGAGGTCAGAGCTGAGAGGGCAGGAGGCAGCCCTGGCTTTCCTAGGACCACAGTCCCCTCCTCCCAGCCAGCTCACGGCTCTGTTCTTGGGTGCAGGACATGATGAACCAGGCACGACACGCCAGCTCGGGGGTGAAGCTGGAGGTGAACGAGAGGTGAGCCCCTGTTCTGTCCCCCAGGCCCAGCCTGAGGCGGGCTCCCCATGGCCCCTGAGGTTCTGCCCCTAACTGTTTTGCTCACGGGAAAGGAAGGCCTGGCTCAGAGCAGACACTCCCTCCCCACCTGCTGAGCCTGCTGTGGCCAGGCCCACCATGGTGTCGTGTGCGCCGCCGTGCAGAGCAGCAGCCAAGTCTCCCCTTCTCTCCCCCAGGATCCTCAACTCCTGCACAGACCTGATGAAGGTGAGGGGGCTGTGACCCCGGGGGGGGGTGGGGGTTCTGCACCTGGAGGACCACCAGTCATTGCTGTCTTGGTCTTGGCAGGCCATCCGGCTCCTGGTGATGACATCCACTAGCCTGCAGAAGGAGATCGTGGAGAGCGGCAGGGTGAGGGGCCGGCTGGCAGCAGGGCACAGTCTTCAAGGAACCTGACCCCCAGCCCAGGCCACCCTGGGCATGAGGCCCCCCCACCCCCTACCACAGGGAGGCCTGAGGGATGCACCCTATTGCCAGAGTGAGGTGAGAAGGGCCCCTGAGGACCCCTTTCCACTTCGGTGTCCTTGACTGGCACGTCCTGCCCTGTTCTCCCATCGCCACTAGGGGGCAGCCACGCAGCAGGAATTTTACGCCAAGAACTCACGCTGGACCGAAGGCCTCATCTCGGCCTCCAAGGCTGTGGGCTGGGGAGCCACACAGCTGGTGTAGGTTGCCCTGGGTAGGGATGGGCGGGGGGCTGCTTCCTGCTAGTTGGAACAGTTTGGGGGTCAACAGGGTGCGGGGAGTAGAGGGTGTGTGGAGTGGCGCCAGCTGTCCATGGGGTCAGAGACTCTGGCCCTGACTGGCCCTTGCCCCTCAGGGAGGCGGCTGACAAGGTGGTGCTTCACATGGGCAAGTATGAGGAGCTCATCGTCTGCTCCCATGAGATCGCGGCCAGCACGGCCCAGCTGGTGGCGGCCTCCAAGGTGAGCTTACACGCTGACAACAGCATACCAGGCTCTGGGCCCAGCTTGGCCTGGGCTGTGGCTGCCAAGCCCAGGCCTGCCGCTGCCCTGAGCTGGGAGACCTGGGCCCACCCTGACCCCTCGCCCCTTAGGTGAAGGCTGATAAGCACAGCCCCCACCTGAGCCGCCTGCAGGAATGCTCCCGCACAGTCAATGAGAGGGCTGCCAATGTCGTGGCCTCCACCAAGTCAGGCCAGGAACAGATTGAGGACAGAGGTGAGTGCCACGTGCCAAGTGGGGGCTGCTGGCTCCCGAGACTGGAGGTGGCGCCCAGATGCTCACCACCTTGCCTTCCGACCACAGACACCATGGATTTCTCTGGCCTGTCCCTCATCAAGCTGAAGAAGCAGGAGATGGAGACCCAGGTAGGCGCCCATGGCTGCCCCGTGATCTCTGAGCTCATCCCTCGGGCGAAACCTGGACCCAGGAGAGGGCTCCCTGGGGAGTCTGAGCTGGGTTGAGCAGGCTGTGTGGCTACAGGTGCGTGTCCTAGAGCTGGAGAAGACGCTGGAGGCTGAACGCATGCGGCTAGGAGAGTTGCGGAAGCAACACTACGCGCTGGCTGGGACATCGGGCAGCCCTGGAGAGGAGGAGGCCAGCCAGCCCAGCGCTGCCCCCCGAAGTGTAATCACCAAGAAACCACCCCTGGCCCAGAAGCCCAGCGTGGCCCCCAGACAGGACCACCAGGTGCCATCTGCACTGGGATGGGGGAGTTCCTGGGGGGGGGGGGTGCTGTGCCCAGTCCCGGAGGGGCACGTCCCTGGGGAAGTCAGGGACCACTGAAAACCCCTGGCGACACGGCATGCAGGGAGGAGGACCTTGCTCAAGGGAGAGGTGGGGCCCCAGGAGCCTGGCTGTGACCACTGACCCCTCCACCTTTAACCCCTGCAGCTTGACAAAAAGGATGGCATCTACCCAGCTCAACTTGTGAACTACTAGGCCCTCCAGGGGTCCAGCAGGGCAGCTGGTAGACAGGCCTGGGCCTCTGCGACTGCCCTGACAGGACCAAGGGGCCTCGCGCCTCCACCTGGTGCCCAAGCCTCCCGCCCCACCGTCCCGATCAGTGTCCTCAAGGCCCCTGGCCCTTACTGAACCTGCAGGGGCCTGGGCCATGTGGGTGGTGCTTCTGGATGTGAGTCTCTTATTTATCTGCAGAAGGAACTTTTGGGTGCAGCCAGGACCCAGTAGGCTTGAGTGTCAACTCTTCAGGAAATGCGTGTTTTTAATATTCCGAGCTAGAGCTCTTCTTCCTACGTTTGTATTCAGCACACTGGGAATCGGGGCCAGTGTGGAGCTCCCTGCCTTCCGGACTCCTGAAGGTTGTGGATGGACGGAAGGCACACAGTCTGTGCTGGCTAATGGGACGAGGGTCAGGCATCCTGTCTGTGGCCTTCTGAGGCACCGATTCTACCCGGCCCTCCAGCTGCGTGGCCTCCGCAGACCAGGCTCTGGGTGGGCTGGAGGAATGTTGCCCATTACTCCTCAGGCCTGGCCCTTGCGCCTCCGTGATGGGAGCCCCCAGGAGGGGTCAGATGCTGGAAGGGGCCGCTTTCTGGGGAGCGAGGTGAGACAGCGGCCCAGGTGCTGCCTTCACTCCTGGAGTTTCCATTTCTAGCTGGAATATGCAACCACCCCCATTTCCTGTTTTCCATTCCCCCGTTCTGACCGCGCCCCACTGCCCACCTGAAGGGGTGGTTTCCAGCCCTCCGGAGAGTGGGCTTGGCCCTAGGCCCTCCAGCTCAGCCAGAAAAAGCCCAGAAATCCAGCTGCTGGACCAGGGCCCTCAGGGACGGGACCCTGCGGCTACAGCGAGCTGGGCCCTGGCTTTGCCCATCAGATTTGAACAAATGTGTGTCCCTTGAGCCCGAGGGGAGCGGCAGGAGGGGTGGGACCAGGCTGGGAGGACAGAGCCAGCAGCTGCCATGTCCTCCTGTCCTCACCCCCGCCCCAGGCCCCAGCCCTTCAGCCCTTCACCCTGTGCTCTGGAAAGGCTACCAAATGCTGGCCAAGATCAGGAGCAGTAAAAATGAGCCAGAACCAGCCCCTTGGCTTTGTGTTAGCATTTCCTCCTGTTGAAGTGTTGTGTTGGCAATAAAATTGACTTTGACTTGTCACTGATGCCCCAGAGGGGCTGTGCCTGGCTCTTCATTCCTTTAGGGACGCACGTTCCCTTGTCTAGACCCTGGTCAGGCGCTGGGACGGGGACCCCATCGTGTCTGCATTTAATGCTAGAATACTCAGGACTGTAGAAAAGCTCAGCAGGACCATCACAGGCTGTGTGTCTGCCTTCCATCTCTGGGAGATTTATGGGCCTCGGGGGCCCTCCTTTTACACAGGAGGCCAAGAGCCAGCTGCCTCCACAGAGGCCACCTCCACTCCCAGCCTCGATGCCCACAGCTTCCCTGGGGTTCCCAGCAGTTGCTGACCCCCTCAGTGTGTCTGAGACCATGGCTGACAGTTCCTAAGGTGGAGACCCTGACTCCCAGCTGGCTTGGACTTGAGCCATGATCACACACAGCCTTTGCACTTACCGGAAATCTGGAAGGGCATTCGGTCCCTGGGTGTGTGGCAGCCTCACAAGCACCCACTTTACCCAGGAGCACATGCCAGAGAAGGCTGAGGTGGGTGAGCTCACCCTGTCCCACCCCCTTCCAAGATCACTGGCATTTATGGAGAAACAGGACAGGGTGGGTCAGGGGAGAGAAAAGTCCCCTTGGCTGGCTCCTGTATGGCCTCAGACAAGCCTCCCACCTGTGCCCAGGTCTCCTGGAGGGTGAAGTGGGGCCTCAGCTGGGGCTGCGTAGCCAGGGTGCTTATGCCAGGTGGCTAGGACCATGTATGCGAAAGGGCCTTGCAAGCTGACCACGAAGCTCAAACCCCCGTGCCTGGCTCTTATTTACACGGCAAGATGGCTTCAGAAAACACAGAACTGATTCTCTACCAGATACAGACCAGTGAAAATCCACAGGCAATGACAGCACTTGACTGATCATTCTTGAGTTCTCAATGACCAAACTTCTTGAGATGGAGTCTTGCTGTCACCCAGGCGGCAGTACAGTGGTGTGCCTTGGCTCACTATAACCTCCTCCCGGGTTCAAGAAACTCGGCCTCAGCCTCCTGAGTAGCTGGGATTACAGGTGTGCACCACCATGCCTAATTTTTATATTTTTAGTAGAGATGAGGCTTTGCCATGTTGGCCAGGCTGGTCTCGAACTCCTGAGCTCAAGTGATCCGCCCCCCTCAGTCTCCCAAAGTGCTGGGATTACAGGCCACTGCGCCTGGCCGAAACCTTTAATTGGAAAGGCTGCCTCTTGTGGGGCTAGAAAGCAGAAGCTTGGGGTCTGGTCCTGCTCCTCCACCCGCTTGGACCTGTCACTGCCTCTCCCTGGCCCTCCTTGTGAACGGCGCACACAGCGGGAGGAGAGGCTCCCAGAAGACAAGGTTCATGAGCCACAAGACTGTGAAGTCCAGCATCCTCACTGAAGTGGACAACAGATTTGGCTGTAAGCTTCCTGGCAGCCACTGGGAAGAGAGAAGCAGCCACTGGGAAGAGAGAAACTATCAGACACTTTTTCTTTAAGGCAAACTGGCTTCTCAGGAAATGCTTCCCTCTTCCTCACAGAAGAACCACAGAAATTTCTCCTTCACATCCTCATAGGACAATGATGTGCCAGGAATGGCAGCTGTTAGAGGAGACAGCAACAGGTGAGCTTGCTCTCATCTCAGTTCCTCAAGTCCCATCATTGTGACTCAAGACACACAGCTCAGCTGGGATGGTGAGGACGCAGGCGCACAGCTCAGCCAGGGCGGCAGGCACAGGGTACAATTCTGTAGCTCTGCAAAGAGGCAGGGCTTGCGGGGTCCCCTCCTCTCAGCCTAGAGAAGGAAGCTTTGAAGTGGGCAGAGGCAACTGCCTTCTTGAAACACCTGCTGGCAAGTCCCCAAAGCAAAACGTCAGAGCCACTGGTTTTCCCACTAAAAACCACCACAGAACATCCTAACAAGTTTCACCATTCACATAGCACACGGTGGCAACCTCATGGACAGAGAGCAGGCACAGCCTGAGCCCTGAGGTCACCCTCAGTCCCCTACTTGGACACAGTGACTGTGATCCTGAAGACACGCTCTCTTATGCACAGAACATGCTCTGTCCATGACTGCTGTTTATGAGACTCTGGTGACCAAGAGGGTAAGAGGCCCCGCCTGCACCAGGACCCTGGACAGGCAGAGATTTTTGTCTTCAGCTTCAAAAACAGACATCCCAGCCAGCTTCCCTGCTGGAACTTTGATCACTGATGTTTCAGAACCAGACATCATGAACATCCACATCCCCAAGTAAGTAAGTGACAGGCCTGTAATTAATAATTCTCTATTTATTAAAAAGGGTCCTACAGCTTTACAGCCACAGCACCGTACACAGCCCTGAACAGCGATGGCGAGCCCGGTCAGGGGCCCCTTTGCAACTCCAATGCCGCGCTCACGTTTGGCTGCGACCATGGCCAGGCTGTGGCATCCCCGACAGCGGCCGCTAGTGGAGGTATGGGGGCGGGTGGCACCGCTCAATCGAGATTCACAGAACATGGCAAGCCCGCCTGACTGGCATGGCAGTGAATCATCCTGTACAGCTTCATTTCTTTTAAGAAAACAGTTACAGTAGAGTTCAAGTCGAGAGCAGGAATGTACAGTCACTGAGGACAAAAGGCAGTGGCCTGGTCCGTGGCCCACTGGGACAGATCCCGCTTCAGTTCTGCCTTCTGTCACCCTGGCAGCTAGGCACAGGTCAGGGCCCTGGATGCCTGACAAGTGACAGGGGAGAGGCGGGCCAGAAGGTCCACCGGTGAGCACCTGGGCCTTTTCTGTCAACAGGTGCCACTGCCCCTGCTGGGCCCTGGGCCTTCAGCACACATGGCACATGAAGATGAGGTCCCACAGGGGTGGAGGGAAGAGCAGGTACAGGCGGTCGGAGTGTAGCCCTGTCCCTCAATCCCATGGGGTGGGCTTTCACCAGACCCCTAACGCTGCCCACCCTGAGCCACCAGCCAGCCAGGGGCAGAGGATATTGGCTAAGGGTAGCCTGGGTCAAGGTGGCCGGATGTCTTGACCACCTGTAACAGGGCAATGAACTTGGACAAGCCCTTCAGAGAAAGCAGAGCCAGGGCCCTGCCCAGCCCCTAGCAGGTGTAAAGTCCTGGCACCTGGGGAAGCTAAGGCACAGCACGGACACCCGAGGGTGGGACCGTGCACTGCTTGCACGGAAGGAAATCACATCCACTTCATCAGCATTTCAATCTGCTCAAGACAGTATCTGCATTTTTTATAAAATTTCCCTGAATGGTCTTGGGAGTGTCAAAAAAGTGTTTTCAATATAAAACAGGAAAATCACACACGTAGTAAAAATATTGGGGGATTATTTCTTCATAGAAACCTTCAGGGCCGGCTCGAGGCAGGAGGGAGAGGAGGAGCTGGGGACACAATTTGCTGTGCAAGTCCCGCTCGTGCGGTCCCCTCCCACACCGGCGGCCGTTCTCCGGCCTCTGGACTCGGCAGTGGGCCCAGTGCAAACTTTGCTTGTGGCTCTGAAGCAAGAGCAGCAGCCAGGTCAGGCGGGGACTATGACGACCTCTCCCCAGCAGTCAGGAAGCAACAACGCAGCCGCAGGTGATGGCCGGCCACGGCGCTCTTCCAGGCCGGCCGGCGCCAACCCGCCCTCACCAGGGCTGCAGTGGCCGGTGGGGGAGACACATAGGACTTTCGAAAATAAAGTAAGTATTACGAACCATGCTCATTAAATAAAACTGCAATGGAAGGACCAAGATTCTAAATAGGAATGGGGGAGAGGCCTCGTTTCTTCCCAAATACGAGTTCATCAACGCTAAGATACTTAGAAATCACACGGAGAATGCAAACCAATGCGACGCACGGGTGTCAGGCTGCAACCCGGCACACACAACTGCCTCGTTGCCCAAAGCCTGGGCTTCTACTACTCACCACTGACCTACAGTTCTAAAACCAGACAGACACGCTGGCCCAGGGCCCCAGAGCCCTTGGCACAGAGCAGACCTCCAGCCTCCCTCCCACGTGCAGAGCACAACACGGCAGGCGGAAGGAGTCTCCCGGGAAGGGCTGCGCCGCGCTCACTGGAGGATGAAACCCGGCTGGTGCGGAGGGAGCCGGGGCGGGGGTCTCTGCGGGAGAGCTGGCGGATACGGGGACATGAACTGCGAAGAGAATCCTTGCTGAGTGGCGAGGCCCACGCGGGGGGGCAGGGGCGGGCACTGTAATCCTGGGTACTGCACGGCCTGTCCTGAGCTCATGGCCGCAGTAAACGGGGTGGCTAAGCGTCCTGCAGGCACTGGGGGTGGTGGTGGGGGGATGCGCCGAGGCGCAACGGTGGGGGGCCCACTGGCCTCTGGGGCAGGGTACGGAAGGGGGGCGGTAGGTGCCAGTTCGGGCAGCCTGGGGGGCAGCGGGGCCAGGGCCTGTGGGAGTCTCTGCCCCTTCAGCACCATCTCCTGGAGCTTCTCGATTTTCACCCGTCGCATGTGGGCCAGTTTCCGTTTGCTCTGATAGACATCAATGAAGGAATCCAGAGGAAGTTCTCCATCCAGAAACTTCTCTGCCATGTTCTGAAAGAGGCCGAAACCTGGTTACAGGGACAGCCAGATGGGGAGGCTGCTCCCTTCATGGTCTAGGCACAAGGAGAGGCAACGCCCAGCTGCTTCCAACATGCCCCTCCCTGTGGAGGGCCCTGCTCCTGCTCCAGGCCCCAGAGGTTGTGGACTCAGGCTTCAGCATGAGCTGCCACCAGGCAGAGCCACTGGGCAGAGAGGAGGGCAGTCCTGCTGCGCACCCCCCCACCAGCGTGACAGGCAGAGGAGCTGGCCTTTGGGTGAGGGCTCTGACTCCTGGGTCCCAGGCCTCTCTCGAGCCCCATGGAGTCCAACACCTCCTTGCTTCCACCCGGCCGCACCCTGACTGACAGACTCGCCCTGGGTGGATTGGATCAGCAGGACAGAAACGCCTGTGCCCACTGGGGCCCCCCAAGGCTTCAGAGTTCATCGAACCCAGCCCTGTCTTGGCAGCACCCTGCCAGGCCCTGCCTGCGACAACTGCAGCATTCCACCTTGACTCACTTCCTAATCGCCTGGCGAGGCTCAAGGCTCTAATGCGCAGCTGGACGTGTCCCAGGAGCTCTGTAGCCCCCAGCTGGCCCTTGAACCACGGCACGTGGTAATTCACCACTGGCCCCAGGGGCCGGCGTTCTCAGGGTGACACACATGCCCTCTCTTGGCCCTCCCTCAGACCTGCCCTCACTCACCCTGCTGTTCCCTGGACCCCTGCCTGGCACCTTCCCCAGCACACAGACCAGGCTGCCTGCTGGCATACAGCCTGCACACCTGGGAGGCACCACCTCCTGGCCGTGGCAGTGTGGCGCTCACGCTCCCTGGAGGCAGCGGGCCCGCTGACTGCCCAAAGTGCCCCAAGGATTCCACCAAGGCTGGTTGGCTTTACCTCAGTGTCTTCCTCAATCTTGGCCCCTTCTGCTTGAAGAAGTGCTAACAGGGTCTCCAAGGAAGCACTGCTAGACTGTCTGTCTGGAAAAGAAGCAAGAGGCATGACAAGAGTGACAGGCGTACAGGTAAAGCCCTTCACGATGCCGTCCACACAGACCATGGCAGGATCGCACCTTCCTTTCCAAGAAGCTGAATGTGAAAGGCTTGAAAACCTACAAGGAACAAGTGCACCAAGCCAGTGCCCAGGGGCCAACATCCCATGTCAGAACAACCTGTGTCATGAGCTGCTTCTAGAGCCAACTGTTTTCAAATATGGGGCCGTGACATTGTCATCATGCCATTTTGTATTTCCTTTATGTTTTGAGTGGTAACTTACATCAAGTATACACATCTTAAGTGTGTAACTCAAATTTCCACGTTTAACCCCCAACCACCACCCCCTAGATCCAGACACAGAACGTTTCCACCGGGCGCCCATAGGCCCACTGCACCCGCCAGGTAACCCCTACGCTGGCCTCCACCACCGCAGAGGAGCTCCGCCTGGTCTTGACTCCACATCCTGGAATCAGAGTACAGGCCATACTCTGCTGGCTTCTTCCACTCAGCACCGCGTCTCTGAGACCCTGCTCAGGTCTGTGAATCAGTTCGTTTCAATGCTGTGTAGTGTTCCATTGTGTAAATAGATTGTACGTGCCCATCACCCTGTAGACGGACATTTTTATTGTTTCCAAATTTTATTATAAGGAAGGTAATAAGGATACGACATTCTTGTACCTACCTTCTGAGAGACATTCATGTCCATTTCTGTTGGGTATACACCCAGGAGCAGAGCTGAACTGCAGCGCACACACACTCTTAATTTTAGTAGGTACTACCCACCAACTTTCCCGAGGTGAAATGAGAAAAGGAGCTGGCTGTGGTGGCACACACCTTTAAGTCCCAAATGACCCACGGACACTCCTACCAGCAACAGATGCATGGCATTTCACTAGCACTTGGTACTGCCCGTCTTTTTACTTTTCATCGTTCTGGTTTGAGTGTGTTATTGTAAATTTTTACTGAAGTTAATGGAGAAAATGACAAGATGATAGCAAGTAGTGGCAGACATCACTGTAACCCTTACTGCAGAAGGTGATTTTTAACCCGAATTCTTTTAAGGGATGGGGTCTCCGTCACCCCGGCTGGAGTACAGTAATGCAATCACAGTTCACTGTGGCCTCAGCCTTCAGAGTAGGTGAGACTATAGGCAAGCACCACCACTCCCGGCTTATTTCATTTCTTTTGTGCAGACATAGTCTCACTCTGTCGCCCAGGCTGGAGTACAGGAATGCAATCATGGCTCACTGCAGCTTCAGCCTCCAAGGCTCGAGCAATCCTCCTTCCTCAGCCTCCCAAGTAGCTAGGACCACAGGCATGTGCCACCACACCCAGCTCCAACTTTATCTAAATGTCCCTTTGAGAACTATCAAAAGCACTCAGGATGCTCAACAATCTTTAATTCTGATGTCTCCTCCTAATGGCTGCAAATTAAAGTATGCCATTAAAATAAAATGTTCCAGTGATGTGTATTTTTTTTTCACCATTAACAAACAGCATAAGACAAACAGGCAAACAGCATAAGACATCTGTCGAATATCATAATTCAGAAAACTGCTTTTTCTATGCTGTTTAGAGAAGGTGGGGTCTTGAATTTAAAAAGTGGTAAGTCTGGGGACTGCTAAACTGGCTGGCTTCCTCCTAATCCCCAGCCCCTGTTCTGGTAAATGCCCCGAGGTACCCACATTTCTGCCACCTGCTCCATGCTGCAAACCCTGGAGGTGCGTGTGGACCGGGGCTGACCTCAGCAGTCATCGCCACCAGGCAGGGCCACTGGGAGGAGGGGCAGTCCTGCTATACACCCTGCCCTCTCGAACCACAAGTAAAGAGAGGCTGCAGGTCCGGGGGCCTCCACATTCCACACATAAACTAGTCCAATACAGTGGCTCATGTCTGTAATAGCAGCGCTTTGTGAGGCAAAGGCCAGAGGATGGCTTGAGTTCAAGACCAGCCTGGGCAACATAGTGAGACGACCTCTCTACAAAAAAATGAGAAACCAGCCTGCTTGGGTAGCGCACACCTGCGGCCCCAGCCACTCAGGAGGCTGAGGCAGGAGGATCACCTGAGCCCAGGAGGTCGAGTGGCTGTGCTGAGCCATGGTTGCGCCACTGCACTCCAGCCTGAGACAGCAAGACCCTGTTTCTAAAAATAAATAAATAATATACATAAGCCATTTCTTCATTGCAGTAGAGTCACTACCTTAATCTGAAATTTTTCAATAATATTTCCTTCCTGGTAGGGCAATAGCTTGAAATGTGTCCTTCTCTCAACTCTTTATTCTCAAGTGATCACCCTTAAAAAGTTACCTAATTTGGTCTTCTTTATCTGATAGGCTTCAAAGAGAACCTGGAGCTCCTGGTATTTCTGGGTCAAGTGCGCTTTCAATGTGTCCAGCTGGGGCTGGTACAGAAGGTTTCCTTCTGCCAGGCTCCGGTTGCTGGCAAGTGTCATTTCTTTGTTAAGCTGAACATTCTGCGTCTGCAAGGAACACACGAGATGATGAGCACCAAAAGTGTATCAGCTCCTAGACCCCAGAGGTCCCCACGCACGCCCCAGGAGCCCGCTGCGGCTGCTGCCGCCTCACTGGTCTCCACAGCTGGCACCGCATGCCAGGCAGATGCTACCGGGCCAGAGCCAAACCCCTGGTTTCTCATTTGGAGCTGCTGCCCGTCGCAAAGAATGAGGCCGACTTCCTTCCAGCACGTTTCCAGGACAGGCTTTGTCCTGTGACTCCATGCAGACAGAGCCTTCCCTGCCACGGCTGCGCTGTGACTTGAATTCCTTACTACGGCCACTGTGCTTGTAGAAGTAAACAGCGGTAAAGATTTAGAATTTGATTGTTTTCAAAACAAGTTTCTGCTGCTCCAGAGGAAGTTAAAGAACCACTTATCGGCAGTTGGCATGCCATCGGCAGTTGGCATGATGTCAATTCGGCTTCATAAGCAGCCTAAGAGGTTCTACCAGCAAGCTGAAGACACCCTGGGAAGGAACTGTGTTTCCAGCCACCGGGGCTCCTCCGTCTCTCCCATGCCCACCCCAGCTCTTCTGAGCCTTCTAGCTCCTAGCTGTCGGTGGATGAGCAAAGCCGACCAAAAGCTGGGGGAAGAGGGGAGACATATTTTGCCCATCAGGGGTTTCATTTTGTCCTTTAAAGCAATGACAGGCTACCCTGGTAGGTAGAGAAGAAGCCACATGCCCAGAACTTAGGGGAGAAAGACAGCGGTAGAAGGTCTGAGGAAAAAAAAAGGCAAAACGCTCCTAGCAAAGCTTAGCCAAAGTTTAAATAAAAAACACAAATGCATGGGTACCCTAGTTCCCTCTTCACTCACTGGTGATCAGCTTCCTCTACCACAGCCCAGCCACTGCCACCTCACTTTCCTTCCACACCGTCAGTTTCAACAGCATGCGATTCCCTACCCAGTGTGTGTCTGTTTCTCTTGAAGCAGCTCCTTCTTCAACCCCACCCATCTCATTTTCCCCTTAATATTTTCTACCACCCCACCCAGGTTATTTTTGCTGCTACTTCCTTCCTTTTGGTAGCTGGAGTCTAGATTCCTGGCCATGCTGCCTCTGCTCCCCACCCCCAGTCATACCCGTTGATTGCTGTCATAGTTCCCGGTGCGCTCACACAAGTGCACACACACCACACACATAAGGAAGAGGCTCAGGGAATCAGAGAACAAAGAAAGAAGCCCTTGGATCCATGCCTCAATCAGGAGATCCCTAACCCCAGGAGGAGGGCTCTGTTCAGCAGACAGTGATCTGCATCTCCAGACCAACAGCTGCGCCCAGAGCCCTAAAGATCAGACTCCACTGAAAACCCGACAGGATT
Organism: Colobus angolensis palliatus; assembly: GCF_000951035.1. NCBI lineage: Eukaryota > Metazoa > Chordata > Mammalia > Primates > Cercopithecidae > Colobus > Colobus angolensis. The sequence goes on along the minus strand of NW_012116043.1, from coordinate 5,247,988 downwards.
TAAATGACAGTGAAAATCAAACCTCTCTCCCAACTCTGAAGTAAAAGCTAGGAGTGTCCCGGAAATGTGGGTGGTAGAAATGCTTTCATCTCTTCTGATGCCTTTAGCAAAAAAGGAGAATCTTGGGACTGGAAAGACCCAGTTTCACTCGGGTTCCTGGTAAGCAGTGGGGCTCCCGACACCCCCTTCCCCACCCACAGGGCGGCTCTCCATGGGCTTTCTATGCCGGGCCCAGCAGAAGCATCTTTCTTCCATTGTTAAGACATTTGAAAGAGCAAACAAAAACTACTGTATGGCCACTCTGGAAAATAGGCACTTTTTAATAAAGCTGAATATGTAACTACCGTATGACCCAGAAATTGTACTCTTGGGCATTTATATCAGAGAAATGAGAACTTACATTTAACAAAAACCTGCCCAGGACTGTTGACAGCAACATTTATTTGTAACAACTAAAATCTAGAAGCAGCCCAGGTGTCTTTTAACAGGTGAATGGGTAAACAAGCTGCAGGTCAGCCAGGCTGCAAAATACCACTCAGCAGCAAAAGGAAGAAACTTGACTGGCGGGACTGATAACGCTCTAGGGAATCACACTGAGTGAAAACAGCCAACCCCAAAGGACCACTCACTCCACGACCCCATGCACATAACACCCCTGAAATACAAAATCACAAAAATGGAGAACAGATTAGCGGTGTGTGGGGGGACTACAAAAGGCTGACATGAGGGATGTGCATGGGGACGGAGCCATCCTGATGTTCTGTGTCCTGGCAGTATCAGTGCCCCATCCTGGTGCTGAGAGTGCACTGAATTTCACCAGATGGTACCCCAGGGGGCAGCTGGGAGAAGGCGACACAGGATCTCTCTGTATTCTTACAACTGCATGTGAAACTACGAGCATCTCGAAATAAAATTTAACCATAAATAGAACCACCAACCACTGCTGAGATGGCTTTCTCCTGCTGGTCTCACCTGGCGGATGAGGAGAGGGGCAACTGGTCCAGGCTGCACCGAGAGACAGGCCTCATGCTCCTGCTCCCAGCCCCACAGCTGTGTGTGTTCCATCACTCTCAGTCAATTCTTTGTTCAATAAACATTTACTGAGCAAGTGTCATCTGCCACGCCTGGAGTTAGGCACAGGGAATTCTGAGAAACAGGAATGCTCCCACCCTCAAATAAACTGAGTCAGCATAAATGGAGCCAAACTCATCAGCCCTGATCTGTGAGGCCCCAAATGGCCTGGTCCCCACCATCCCTTCCCGGTCAGTTCTGAGAAAGCAGGTCCCTAACCATCCTGCCTACACCAGCAGCCACCCTCTGCATCAGTGAAGATAAAATCTGTTGTCTCAATCACTGTCGGTCCCAACACTAAATACGGACGACACACTTGCCTTTGGCATCCTAAGCACTTTGCACACGCCTGCCACTCAGTGAAGATCTGCTGAATGAATCAGAGAGCCCCCCACAACCCCCCAAAAAGCCAAAATTCACTCAAAGCCAAGCCTGGCAAATAAGGGAGGTAAAAAATATGGAGGAAGAAAAAGCGAGTTACGTTTGTTGAGTGCTAAGTGCCTCCAATCCATGATGAAGTAGAGGCGCTCCCAGCAGAAAGTCACTCGAGACTGAGTCTGAGGGAGGGTGTCACACTGGACCTTAAAGCAACTGTCAGACAGAATTTCCTCAAAAGTCCTCAGTTAAGGTAGCACATAGCAAGTGCAGGTCTCCCATGCAACCACCTGAAAGACAGCACTCAATGCAGCATGGACCGACATTCCAGCAGGCGGCCTAGACTACTACACAGCAGTCTCAGCCTCAGCTGTGCCTTACGATCCCCGTTTACTGGGGAGTAGGGAGGCTGCTGTTAAAAATCTCAACGTCCCATCCCAACGGGCGCGGTGGCCCAAGCCTGTAATCCCAGCACTTTGGGAGGCCCAGGCGGGCGGATCACGAGGTCAGGAGATCGAGACCATCCTGGCTAACACGGTGAAACCCCGTCTCTACTAAAAATACAAAAACTAGCCGGGCGAGGTGGCGGGCACCTGTAGTCCCAGCTACTCGGGAGGCTGAGGCAGGAGAATGGCGGGAACCCGGGAGGCGGAGCTTGCAGTGAGCTGAGATCCGGCCACTGCACTCCAGCCCGGGCGACAGAGCGAGACTCCGCCTTCAAAAAAAAAAAAAAAAAAAAAATATCTCAATGTCCCAACCAACCCCTACCTGTCAAGCTCTTCAGGAGGGGCCCAGGCATGGATACTGTCTTCAAAGCTCCCTGTTGATACAGATCGCTAAGCTGAAAACTTTTGCTTCAGTTTCACCATAAAAATGCATCTACAAAGAAAATCTTACTTCTGTAGAGTTTAAGTCAAGTCAAAATCACGTGTCCTACATATTAGAAAGTCCTAGAGAAGAACACAAGGAAAGCGTGAACTATAATAAAAAGACAACTCATTTGTCCACATTTCTGGGGTCTGGGGAAAAAAGGCAATTTGTTTTGTATAGGACACACATAAGCCACCAGGCATCAAAAGAGGCCAAATAAAACTCCAACTGAGGCTGGGTGTGGTGGCTCACCCCTGTAATCCCAGCACTTTTGGGGGCCGCGGCGGGTGGATCACCTGAGGTTAGGAATTTCAGACCAGCCTGACCAACAAGGAGAAACCCCTTCTCTACAAAAAATACAAAATTAGCCAGGCAAGGTGGCACATGCCTGTAATCCCAGCTACTCGGAGGCTGAAGCAGGAGAATCACTTGAACTTGGGAGGCAGAGGTTGCGGTGAGCCGAGATAGCGCCATTGCGCTCCAGCCTGGGCAACAAGAGTGAAACTGTCTCAAAAACAAACAAACAAAAAAAACCCTCCAACTGAGGACTGTTAAACTGGCAGTGATTTTTTTTTATATCCTTTGGGTATTCAGATGTTTTTAAATAAATAAATATAATTTTTTTTATAATTGAGACAGTCTCGTTCTGTCACCCACGCTGGAATGAAGTGGCGTGATCTCAGCTCACTGCAGCCTGTCTGCAGGGTTCAAGCGATTCCTGTGCCTCAGTCTCCTGAGTAGCTGGGATTACAGGTGTACACCACCCCGGCTAATTTTTTTGTATTTTTAGTAGAGACAAGGTTTTGCCACATTGGCCAGGCTGGTCTTGAACTCCTGACCTCAAGTAATCTCCCTGCCTCGACCTCTCAAAGTGCTAGGATTATAAGCATGAGCCACCACACCCAGACAAATACAGTAAATTCTAAGAGGCCACCCAGAGTATACCCACAGCACCCTGCAGGATAATGGCAGTGGGGACAATGGCCAGTATGCATGTGCTGAAGGTGGATGTCTTTTCTTAAGCATTGGATAAAATTTTTCAATACCAAAACCTGCCCCAGAACATACCCTGGATGCTACAATCAATGGAGAAACTCTTTCCTCAATCTTTTCGTTATTACAGTTGGAAAAAAAAGAGGGGGAGGAGAAACAACAGCTTTGTTCATTTGCAAAGCAAAGGCAAACTGTTCAGGACAGGCCCGGGAGGCCTCCATGGGCGCAGCACAAACCACTCAGCAAGGCCCAGATGGCAGTCACTCCGGCCACATACACCCGACTCTCCACCCCTCTGGGACTGATTCCAGCCTCAATGTCTGTGGCCAAATCTGTATAGTAAATCTGAGAATGCTTAGAGAGGTATTTTAGGAACCATCCGACTTAAAAAAAAAAAAAAAAATCTTAGGTTGCCACTGTCTTTGTTTCATGGTAGGCACCAACAGATACCTGAAATTGAAAACAGTGATGCCAACCTCTTGATCATTCTCATGATCCTTTTTGTTAACCATAGAAAAGTCTTTTCAGGAAATAATCTCTCTGTGGTAAAGGAACATTCTTATACATTTACTCAGTTTCACTTCAGTTTCCATTTCTCATAAGTGAAGAAAAATGAGATGCCTGATAACAGCATTTGTAGTAGGACCTGGCTTGTCTAAACTTATTTCTGCCCACCTATCCGTGCATGAGCACAGTGAACTCTGGAAGCATGCTCACCCCAGGGCAACAGCAGCAGCCTGAGTGAGTGGGTGTGGTTCTTTTACTTTCCGCTTTCTACTTTTAACTATCACAGTGTTTGATTCATTAGAGCAAGCACACATAACTTTGTAGAAAAAGGGTTTTTTTTTTTTTTTTTTTTGAGGCGGAGTCTCGCTCTGTCGCCCGGACTGGAGTGCAGTGGCCGGATCTCAGCTCACTGCAAGCTCCGCCTCCCGTGTTCACGCCATTCTCCTGCCTCAGCCTCCGGAGTAGCTGGGACTACAGGCGCCCGCCACCTCGCCCGGCTAGTTTTTGTATTTTTAGTAGAGACGGAGTTTCACCGTGTTAGCCAGGATGGTCTCGATCTCTTGACCTCGTGATCCGCCCGTCTCGGCCTCCCAAAGTGCTGGGATTACAGGCTTGAGCCACCGCGCCCGGCCGAAAAAGGGTTTTTTTTTAAGTTAAAAAAGTATCTTATGGCCAGGTGTGGTGGCTCACGCCTGTAATCCCAGCACTTTGGGAGGCCGAGGTGGGCGGATCACGAGGTCAGGAGATCGAGACCATCCTGGCTAACACGGTGAAACCCTGTCTCTACTAAAAATACAAAACATTAGCTGGGCGTGGTGGCGGGCGACCTTTAGTCCCAGGTACTCGAGAGGCTGAGGCAGGAGAATGGCGTGAACCCGGGAGGTGGAGCTTGCAGTGAGCGGAGGTTGTGCCACTGCACGCCAGCCTGGGCAACAGAGCAAGACTCCACTTCAAAAAACAAACAAAAAAAATTTCTTACATATACTTATCCAGGCAGAAATGTGGAAGTCTCTTTTATCTCTTGGGATGCTTACATTAATATATGTAACTCTCTCAGAACACACAGTCTGGCTGGGCATGGCTCACACCTGTAATCCCAGCACTTTGGGACGCCAAGGCGGGTGGATCACTTGAGGTCAGGAGTTCGAGACCAGCCTAGCCAAAATGATGAAACCCCACCTCTACTAAAAATACAAAAAAATTAAGCCAGCTGTGGTGGTGGGCGCCTATAATCCCAGCTACTGGGGAGGCTGAGGCACAAGAATTGCTTGAACCTAAGAGGCAGAGGTTGCAGTGAGCTGAGATCGTGCCACTGCACTTCAGCCTGGGCAAGAGAGTAAGACTCCGTCTCAGAGACAGAGAGAGAAAACACACACACACACACACACACACACACACTTTCTCAAATGTGCATGTCATTATTTATTTGGGTGGGGGAGTGTGGCAGAAAATAAAGTCAGCAAGAAAGAAAAGAGAGCTACAGTCCCCTCTGCATATGGAATGGCTGCTACAAAGGACAGGCACGCAGGGGTAGAGGCAGGGGCGGGAGACTGCCTGCAGCTTTGTGGCCAATGCTGGGTCAAGGGTGTAGGTTTCCCGTGGATGCGTTCCAGACCAGACACTTGTACAATGTGAACTTCTGATTCCAGCTGGCCAGAGTCTAGCTCCTCCATCTGTCATTATAATTGTGCCTTCCTAAACACAAAAGCAGACAAATCTGCCCACATTTCTAAGCTAAATCTTCTTCATGGAAACATACTCATAGCAGTTCTTTTTTCCCCTTCACACCGTAATATAATACTTGTAACAACTAAGTAAGTGCCATGACTGAATCAGGTTAGCAAACTTAAATGAGCAAATGGGAATCCTTAATAGCACCGGAAGTCCTTTAAATGCCCAAAATCCAGTGTGTACGTGGAATTTGGGCTGCCTTAGGATAAAAACGAAGTATGCTCTACAGCATTCTCAGAAGGCATAGTATTTATGCAAAGTAAATAAACTACACTTTATTTAACAAGCAAACTTTATCGTAATTTTTTATTTTTAGAGACAGGGTCTTGTTCTATCGCCCAGGCTGAAATGCAGTGGTGTAATCATGGCTCACTGCAACCTTGACCTCCTGAGCTCAAGCAATCCTCTCACCTCAGCCTCCCAAAGTGCTGGGATTATAGGCTTGAGCCACTGTGCCCAGCTACAAGCAAGCATCTTGTTAAACAAGCATTAGTTCCAGGAATATAAAATGCTCTTTCCACCAAGGCTGTTCACACTGGCTATGCAGCCTGGAATGCCCTCCTATCCAAATCTCTGCTGCAGACTCTACCCTAACCAAGGCCTTAGCAATGGCAGAGCGTTTTCTAAACTTCTCCCAGCCCCACCAACGCCACACAGAGCTAGACCCTTAGTGGTGGGCATTCCGAGGCCCCACTTGATTGAGATGCAATTCACACCTCATACAATCCATCTACTGAAACCATTCCACTCAAGGGTGTCCCATGTATTCACAGACGATACTTCTGGCTTCACTGTATTCCAACTGTTATTCTTCCATGCTTGTCTGTTCATCTATTTATTCATGCATCAAAAAATTTCTTTTCAGGCATCATCATGGGCTGGCTCTGGGAAGTACAGGCAATGGAGACAGAAAAGTGAACAGGAAGGTAAAGTCCCTGTCCTTAGGACAGTGGAGCTACTAAATATGACAAACAGAATCATAAAATCTGTCCACTGCAAGACCAGGTGCGGTGGCTCACGCCTGTAATCCCAGCACTTTGGAAAGCCGAGGAGGGTGGATCACGAGGTCAAGAGATCGAGACCATCCTGGCCAACATGGTGAAACCCCGTCCCTACTAAAAATACAAAAATTAGCCAGGCAGGGTAACACACGCCTGTAGTCCCAGCTGCTCAGGAGGCTGAGGCAGGAGATCGCTTGAACCCAGGAGGCGGAGATTACAGTGAGCCAAGATTGTGCCACTGTACTCTAGCCTGGTGACAGAGGGAGACTTCGTCTCAAAAACACAAACAAAATTAAAAACCTGTCTATTGCTGTGTCACGAAGGTGTTGTAACTCTCCTGGGAGCGACAGGATGCTTGTGGTGTGAATGGTGTGGCCCCTCCCCCAAAAGGATGTGTCTACATCCTAATCTCTGGAACCTACATTTATTGGAAAAAAGGTCTTTGCAAATTTAATTAAGGATCTGGAAATGAGGCAATCATCTTTAATCATTTAGGTGGCCCTAATCCAATGACAAGAGTCCTTTTTTATTTTTTTGAGGCAGTTTTGCTCTGTCGCCCAGGCTGGAGTGCAGTGGTGTGATCTCGGCTCACTGCAACCTCCAACCTCCACCTCCCGGGTTCAAGCGATTCTCCTGCCTCAGCTCCCGAATAGCTGGGATTACAGGTGTGCACCACCACGCCTGGCTAATTTTTGTATTTTTAGTAGCAATGGGGTTTCACTATGTTGGCCAGGCTGGTCTCGAACTCCTGGCCTCAAGTGATCTGCCAGCCTTGGCCTCCCAAAGTGTTGGAATTATAGGCGTGAGCCATCGCGCCTGGCCTTCAAGAGTCCTTTTAAGAGACACATGGAGGCTGGGCGCGGTGGCTCAAGCCTGTAATCCCAGCACTTTGGGAGGCCGAGACAGGCGGATCACGAGGTCAGGAGACCGAGACCATCTTGGCTAACACGGTGAAACCCCGTCTCTACTAAAAAATACAAAAAACTAGCCGGGCGCGGTGGCTGGTGCCTGTAGTCCCAGCTACTTGGGAGGCTGAGGCAGGAGAATGGCGTAAACCCGGGAGGCGGAGCTTGCAGTGAGCTGAGATCCGGCCACTGCACTCCAGCCTGAGTGACAGAGCGAGACTCTGTCTCAAAAAAAAAAAAAAAAAAAAAAAGAGACGCATGGAGAAGACAGAGGCAGACAAAAAAGCCATGTGAAGATGGGGGCAGCATGATGTGGTCACAAGCCCAGGACGCCAGCACACATGAGAAGCTGGAAGCAGCAAAAAAGAGTCTTCCCCTAGAGCTTCCAGGGGGAACAGGGAGGGCACCCTGATTTCAGACTGCTGGCCTCCAGAGCTGTGACAGAATTAAGTTTCTGTTGTTGTAAGCTGCCTAGTTTGTGGTCATGTTACAGCAGCCACAGGAAACTAGTACAGTGCTGGAATCTTCCACCTGTTCTTGAAAACCACTGTCTATCCTGCTTTGTGCCCCAGCAGCCACCTGGCTGAACTATACCAACCCTTCACCAGGACAGTCATCCTCAGGTTCTGGTTGGATTCAGCCATGAGGATCAAGGGTAGGAGAAAGATGAAAAGGGACAGAGGGGATGGGGAGTGCTCCCCAGGTTGCCTCGCTGAGGAGGGGCTGCAGCTGGGCCAGGTCCTCCAGCCCTCCGTTCCTCCAAGGCAGCCCTGTCCCCTGCCCCTCCCTCAGGCCTGGAAGTGAGAAGTGCATGGCTGTTGCTAATCCTGCATCAGGCATTGGGGGTCTCCACGCTGCCCTCTCCTTGTAAAGAATCCCTTTATTCAGCTCCTCGCCAATCCCTAATGCTGACTGTGCCATGTCTTGCCAGAAGCCTGATTGAAATAGCCAGAACAGTTTACCCCATGACACAAAATGACACTTGAGCTCACATCCACTCTTTTAATGGTGACCATAAAGCCCCTTAAGAGCAGAACCACATCTTAATCATTCCCCTGTGCCCAGAACCTAGCACAGTACCCAAGCTAACACAGGCACATAGCTAAATACTTGCTTGGCTGGGTGCGGTGACTCACACCTATAATCCCACCACTTTGAGAGCCTGGGGCGGGCAGATCACTTGAAGTCAGGCATTGGAGACCAGCCTGGCCAACATGGTGAAACACCGTTTCTACTAAAACTACAAAAATTAGCCAAGCATGGTGGTGTGCGCCTGTAGTCCTAGCTACTTGGGAGGCTGAGGCAGGCAGGAAAATCACTTGAACCCAGGAGGCAGAGGCTACAATGAACCGAAATCGTGCCAATGCACTCCAAAATAAAAACTTGTTCAATTTCAACCATAAGAATCTTCATATTGGGGCCTCAGGCCACTATCTGTCAGTCATTGTGAAAACCCTGCTAAAGCTTTTTTGAAGATTAGCCTTTTTCAATGTTTAAATTCGTAACAGTAACATCATGGGTTGATACAACTAGCTATAAACTGGGAAACTACTTGCACTCCTAGCTTACTCCAGCAGTGATAACAGTATGGCAGTGAAATGGAAAGGGGAAAAATGAAGATGGCACTGATGGCTGGAAAGCGAAGCTACCCATTAACTGTGCTGAAGCGTGAGACATGCAACACACACGGAGACACAGACACAAGCAGCTGTGTGCGAGGCTCTTCGGCTGCAATTCAGCCCTCTCCCACTGAAGCATATCACAACGTTACAGTAACATTACTGTCATGAGAGCCTCCAAGCCACTATATTTACACATATGTAATTTACACACGGGTGCAGTAGCTCATGCCTGTTATCCTAGCACTAAGGAAGGGAGAGGCAGGAGGACTGCCTGAGCCCAGGAGATCAAGACCAGCCTAGGCAACAGAGTGAGGCACCATTCTTTCTCCACAGGAAAAAAAAAAAAAAAAAAAAGACACACACACACACAAACTCTAATCCCAAGCTTCCATATCTACAGCTCATCAGGGCCACAGCAACATGCTCCAGCACAGTGGTTGGCCCATTCGTCTGTTCGTTCATTCACACAAGAAATACTTGGGAAGCACCTCTGTGTGCCAGGCTCAGGGGAGACACCATCACAGGGAGTCTGGCTCAGAGTCTCAGTCAAGCCCATCCTCCCACATAAGGCACTGAGCATTGCGCACTGCCCAACTCCAGAGGGTGCCATTCACTTTGTACTGCAGCAATGCATACCCGCACAGACTGCATCTGCTCTTTCAATAAAAGGCTCAAAAGAGAAAAAGGGGAAAAATGAAAACAGATGTGATTTTAATGATTTAAGTAAGACAAGTTACTGGTGCTGATCTGAAAACTTTGCTCTTGTCAGCATCTTCCACATTTCAACAAAATTTGCTGATATTTGTTAAGCATGGCTAGCATGTGCCACCTTCTCTTAGTTCCACTCTCTCCATTCTATCCTCTGTGACAGTGAGACAAATTTGTCCTCATTTTACTCAAGAGACAGGAAATATAATCTTAGGAAGGTTAAATGAGCTGTCAAAGTTACAATTGCTAGCAACTCCCTCCAGAACTGGGATCTTACACTGTGCAGTGGCTCACGCCTGTAGCCCCTGTTACTTGGGAGGCTGAAGCAGGAGGATCACTTGAGCCTAGGAGTTGGAGGCCAGTCTAGGCAACATAGTGAGACCCTATCTCTAAAAATAAATTATGCTGGCTCATGCCTATGATCCCAGCACTCTGAGAGGCCCAGGCAGGTGGATTGTTTCAGCCCAGGAGTTGGTTGGAGAACAGCCTGGGCAACAGAGTGAGACCCCATCTCTACAAAAAATAAAAAATGAGCCAGGCGTGGCAGCACACACCTGTGGTCCCAACTACTGGGGAGGCTGAGGAAGGAGGATTGCTTAAGCCAGGCAGGGCAAGACTGCAGTGAGCTATAATCGCACCACTGCACTCCAGCAGAGGATCAAATGGAAATTTACTAATTTACTATTTCTCTATTTTCAAGTTATAACAACAATCATCTAAGGTTCATTCCTATTTATGTCTTTTTTAAAAACCCTTTTATTAAAGATACTTTCAAGAAAGTAAAGGTAGAGAGATGAGTATGATGAAACGATGTATAACCATCTCCTAGGTTCAACAATTAGCAACATTTGCCAATCTTACTTCATCTATACTCCTGCTTTTTTGAAAGCAGTTTAAAGCAGACTTCAAGCAACGTCATCCTTCACACTTAAAAATTTTATATTTCTAACAGGTAAGAACTTTTTAACCCTAGCTACAATGCCATAATCACATTTAGCAAAATTAACAATAATCTTTTAATATCCTCTGCATGTGTTAGCTCAATTTCTTCTGTAAAAGGCTTTTTGCCTCATCTATTTGACTATGTGAAATACAGTTTATACAGGAAAAGCAGCATAAATGCTTTTTTTTTTCCTTTTAAACTAACTTTTGGAAGACTGAGTTCATACCTGAGCAACCTCCAAAAATGACCAATAAGCTTTTTGGGAGTATCATTATGAAGTAATGAATTTTTTGTCTCCGATAAAAGGCTGTTCTGGGACACCACTGCTGTCCTGCTCTCCAGTAAAATATGTCTAAGACCCATCCGGTACATTTGCTGCCCCCAAGCTGAGCTGGCCCCTCTCAAAGGAATACTAGTTCCTTTTGGTGTGAAATTTGATTTTGATCTTTTCCTCTCCAGATAAAATTAAATTCAAAGTTATCTATAACACAAAGAAAAGGAGTAAAACAAATCTTAGCTTTTGTACTATTCTACTGCTAGAAATATTCTCAAATTGCATTAAGACCTTAAATGCAGCAGGCTTATGGGTTAGGTTTGAAAAAGAAAGGCTGCCATATATTCAGCTAGGTTAACTGCATCTCTTTTCATTTTACTATATTTGATTTATTGCACCAACTAATTTCAAGGTAAATTTCACCAAAGTAACATGCAATTTGAGTTTGGGCTTTACATTAAAGACTAGGTTACTTAAAAGCCCAAATTCACCTTCATTCAGTAGAAAGATATTCCCAATGACAAACTAATTTCACCAGTCTCCACCTGAATTCAGGCCTTCGGGTGAAGCCTGTAATTCAAGCCTACGATGTCCCACAGATGTGCTGTAAACACATTAATGTGGCTTAATTCAATTCAAATCTTCAGTGTTACTGAAAAAAACAGTTGCAGAGTTGGACTATTTAACATGTTAACAAAATTTAAAGATCTGAAAATACAGAAATAAAGTTAAAGAATCGGAGAACATTATGAAACAGTCCTAAAATATGACAATCCTGGGGGCTGTGTGAAACCATCTCCAAGGCTACAGCCCACTCAGGAAGGAAACTTACCAGCTGCTTATCGAATGTTCCACCAAACAACCCACTCAACGCACAGAACCTCTAACTTCCAACTATTAGATTAATAAAGATAGCTATTTTTATCAGAGACATCAAAATCCTTCCTGAGAGAAAACTTGCTTCCCTCGAAAACGAGCAGACAGTGGCATCTAGACTCAAACGATCCCCTCCATATGTAGCCAACGTGAATCTAAAAATTGGTACGTCTAAGTGCAGCTAACCACAGAAACACAAAAAGCTAGGCTCAAAAATAAATGGACTATTCCTAGGGAAGATGGAAAGTGACACACTTGACAGTTTCTAGGGCTGGCAGGCACAACTTACCAGGGATGGGTTTGGTTTTTCCTAGAAGACATTTTTTTTTTTTTTTTTTTGAGACAGAGTCTCACTCTTGTCACTAGGCTGGAGTGCAGTGGCACGATCTCAGCTCACCACAACCTCTGCCTCCCAGGTTCAAGCAGCCTCAGCCTCCTGAGTAACTGGAACTACAGGCATGCGCCACAATACCCAGCTAATTTTTGTATTTTTAGTAGAGATGGGGTTTCACCATGTTGACCAGGATAGTCTCAATCTCTTGACCTCGTGATCTGCCCGCCTTGGCCTCTCCAAAGTGCTGGGATTACAGACGTGAGCCACAGCGCCCGGCCAGAAGACTTATTTTCTAAGACCCAGAGGAAAAACAAGCTTTCCCTTCTTCTTGGACTTACTATGTGGATAATGGTGTCAGTAATAAATAAATATAGTAACAGGTGTGAATGGTTCTGGTAACTGGCACATGTTATAAAATGTCCTAACTGGCTTTAGAATAACTGGAGACCTTGGATGGAGGAGGGCAGGAGTGAGGATCAGAAGACAAGATGGGACACCCACACGGATCACAAAGTTAACTGCCTTTGTCCCTTGGCCCTATCCTAGACTTTCTGAACTAGAATCTCAGCAGTAATGGCCAGGAAATGCACAGCGGAGCCCTCCACTCCACATCATCAGAACCAGTTAGAGCCTGTAACTGAGCAGTTTGGTTAAAGCACACACTAAACATTTTAAAGATCTACTGTCAATGTTTTATTTAAGGAAAAGGTCTTTTCTTAAGAGAATGGGTCCACTAGTTCAAGTTCCAAAAGTTCTTTTTCAAATAGACCAGGTCTTTTCATGTGGGGTGAGAACTGGACACTGGATAAGCAATCAGAGGGCAGAATCCTTTGGGAATTCTTCCACTTTCCCCTTATCTAGCCCACAACCAATTCACCACCAAGTTTTCTTTCGAGAGAATCAATTCATATCAATGCTTTCCAAAGCACTCAGTTGACAGTTTTTGTAGAAATAACTTTCTCCTTGCACTCATGGTTCATCAATTGCCCCCGGATTTAATGAAATCACAGAATTACTATAAGAAAACCAGAATGAACAGATCTGGGAGTGAACACATTTGACCCTGTGTAAGTATGAGATTCCAGTGTCGGAGCAGAAACATCCAGACACCTAGTCATGACCACATGACCATGAGGGGTGTCAGTTAACAGCTTCTACTCCCCTCCCATTCCAAAAAACAGCAGCTTATGGAAGACAGAATTCCTAAATTCTGATTTTCTTATTAATAGTTTCTGGCCAGGACCAACGACCAAAGCATTCATTTGTTTAGGAAGAGCTTAGGGTTGGTTGGTTTGGTTTGTTTTTTTCCCCCTCATCTCTATTTCCTTTTTACCACAATTTCTGGAAATTCATGTCTAAGAATTCTTCGGACTAGTCTTTACACAGGTGCAAATAAGAAAGTGCCTATCCAGGTGGACCGCGGATTTACGTTTATTAAGACTGTATCTTTTGACAATTTTGTTTTTACATTTAAAATACATCATGACATGAACTGTCCAACACCTGACCTGGAATTTGGTTCAACAGATAAAATTTAACTCTCACATGACTCCAATTACTCATCTTCTATTCTGTTTAAATGAGAAAATGCTATTCTAATCATGGAATTTTGTTTTCAGTCTGTGGGTAGGGAAAGGGATTAGTCAAAAGAGAATCTGTTGAGATTACTCCACTGAAATTTCATAATGAAAAACCTATATAATCATATCTCATGTAAGCGATCAGATATTTTACCTAACAACTGCCTAGACACTTAAGACAAAAAAAGTTAAATGTTGATTAACAGATTTGTTTTAAACATATTTCAAAGATGTTAACTGCATTATAATTTATGACAGCAAAAAAGTGCCTAAATATCCAATAAAGGAATGGTTATATAAATGATATAATCCACATGAAATATCACATAGTTGTTAAAAATCATGTCATTTAAAAATACTCTGATTTAAAAAATAAGAAAATACCCAGAGTATAACTTTAGGTTAAAATCAAACAAAAACCTCTACAAAAACTCTAAAAAATCATCCCAAAAGGAAACAACAAAGGAAAAAACGTAAATGCTTTAACAGTGTTTATCTCTGGGTAGTGACATCATGTGATTACACTTTTCTTCTCTATGGACTTCTGTGTTTTCCAAATTTTCTATAATAAACATGTAAAAAATATTATTTTTAAAAGTTTGATTAGTTGGGATCAGAAATAAAACATACTATTATACTTCCCCGCCTTATTAAACAGAGTACACGAACTAAGGTAGCTTTCCTTGAGGATCTAGAATTGTCAGGATGAATATCAAGTCACTGTGGTGCTGTCTCTGATAGAGCAATACCCTCGGGCTATGGAGGCAGACGGGTATGCTTCTCCCCTAAATAAGCACTTGCCAAAGTGTGCCCCCAAGGACCCAGTCCTGTGAGCTTTTCTAAGAGCTCTGCAGTCGAATGTGAATGAGAAATACTGTGTAAGCTGCCCCTCTGGAACTTCACCACACACTCTAGCAGAAGAAACAAAATAAAACCCCTCTTGGCCAGTGTGTTGGCTCATGCCTACAATCCCAACACTTGAGAGGCGAAGGCAGAAGGACTGCTTGAGCTCAGGAGTTTGAGACCAGCCTAGGCAACGATAGTAAGACCTCATCTACACCAAAAATCAAAAAAGTTAGCCAGGCATACTGGCAAGCGCCTGTAATCCCAGTTACTCAGGAGGCTCATTTGATGGAGGCTGTAGTGAACTATGGTCATGCCACAACACTCTAGCCTGCGCAACAGAGTGAGACCCTGTCTCAAAAAAACAAAACACAAACCCCTCTTTAATTCCCAAATTTATTTACCATGGAACTGTTTTTAATGTAATTATAATACAATTAACATCCACAAAATTAGAGATCTAAGGGAAACACTACCCTAGTCAAACAGCCACAAAATGTATTCACAGCAACAGCTTCCACTTACTGGGTTCTTCTTCTTGCCAGGCATGGTGTAAAGCAGTTTATACACATTATCTGATTTAATCCCCAGAATAACTCAATAAGGATAGTATTACTAACTCCCATTTTAAAGAGGAGTAAATTGACATTTAGGAAGGTTAAATACTTGCCCCAAAGTTTCCTAGCAACCCAAATCCTGTCTTAACCGTGATGCTTCAACAGTTAACTTTCCAATTTTTATGCAGCTTTTATGACTTTTGCCTCCTCTGTCACTTATTTCTTGATGATGTTATTGGCTCTTCTAGTTTTTCCCTAGTCTTAACATTTGCCACTGGTAGATAAACCATATGACTAAGTGAATTATTTGAACTGTGAGCAAAGCAAGACTCAGCAGGCTGTGCTACGAGTCCAGTATGTGTCCTTGAAGTCAGTTATCTCAGCTGCCCAAAGATCATTTTTCTCAACCATCTTTCAGCCTCCTAACTCATATCCCAGCTTTCTAATCTCATCCCCTCAAATCCATCCTTCCCCTGTCTGCCAGATTCATCTACATAAATAGTGAGTGTGACCAACCGCAGCACTCCCTGGCTTAAATCCTCCAACGGCTCCCTGCCTAGAGGATCAAGCCCAAGCTCCTTAACAGGGCATATGAGGCCATCTGGTCCCTGGCTGCCTCTTGGGCCTCAGCCCCCACTACGCCCTGTCCTGGTCCCTCCAGCAATGCTTGTAATATTCCTGTGCACACACACACTCTCCCTCTGTCCCAGCTTCTTCCCTAAGTGCCTTTGTTCCTCCCATATGCCTGGGAGCCCTTCTCCCTCATTACCTGGCTAACTCTTAACTCATTCTCTGAATCACAACTTATGAGTCATTCACCTTCTCCAGGAAACACTCCCTGCTGACCCCCCCCCTTCCAAAGGCTTACTGGATCTCCCCCCACCAGCATGTTGGCCTCACTACTGGGTTTCACGGGTACCCTATACACCTGCATGATCCTAAATGATGAAAACTATGTGGTTTACTAGTTTCACATCCCCCAAGTGGCACACCACTGGTGCTCCGCAAAGGCTGGGTACATGAATAAACTTCCTGACCTCAGTCATGTTCACATTAATGAAAACCGCTGTTTGATGGCAAACATTTTAGCCCACTTTTTTTTTTTTAAGAGACAGGGTCGGCCAGGCGCGGTGGCTCAAGCCTGTAATCCCAGCCGGGTGGATCACGAGGTCAGGAGATCGAGACCATCCTGGCGAACACGGTGAAACCCCGTCTCTACTAAAAAATACAAAAAACTAGCCGAGCGAGGTGGCGGGCACCTGTAGTCCCAGCTACTCCGGAGGCTGAGGCAGGAGAATGGCGTAAACCCAGGAGGCGGAGCTTGCAGTGAGCTGAGATCCGGCCACTGCACTCCAGCCCGGGCGACAGAGCGAGACTCCGTCTCAAAAAAAAAAAAAAAAAAAAAGAGAAAAAAAAAGAGACAGGGTCTCACTATGTCATCCAGGCTGGTCTCCAAGTCGTGGGGCTCAAGAGATCCTCCCACCTCAGCCTTCGGAGAAGCTGAATATACAGGTGTGAGCCACCACACCCAGCGCTGATGACAAACATTAATTAGCACTATGTTCCTCTACTATCCTAGACACTGGGCTGCAGATATAAATATAACCTCAAGGTGCCATTAGTTAACCTTGGATATAATAAAAGGTTTGATTTAAAAGAAGCATTAGCTATAATACTGTTTGAAATATAACAAATTATTCAAATATCCACTTTTCACATAAACTCTTTGACAAAGTAATGAATAATGTTCCTCACAATTCATGACAAATACTTTGAAAAGCTTTCCCTTGATACACTGTAATGTATTCTAGAGACAACAAAGCTAAGGTAAGTCACCTTTCTACTTTCATTCTTCGCTTGGAAGAAATTCTACAAAGACCCTTCCTCTGCTTTTGTATCACTGGGTAAGACATCATTTCCAATGATGAAATTTGAAAACTCACATAGCTGGGGAAGGAAATAAACCAACGAGAACTCTTGTCTCAGCATGTTCTGAGCGCCAGTGATTACCTACGAGTGGCTGACACACGGTCTTCTAGATCACCTCCCACTGCGTACTTGGCATGAATAGCAACATTCTGCTACAAATACTGTAATCGAAGCCAAACAGGCAACAAGGCTGGCATTCCTCAGCTCAAGAGCACAACCACTCTGCATACAACCGACCGGTGAGGGTCAAACAGTGCAGTCTACTTCTGGGTTCCTCTTCAGGCCAGTCTCTAACAGGATGTTAGGTCATCCAACTTGTTTCTCTCGTTTCTCCAATCCCTTCCATGGCACCTCTTTCCTTCTCCCAACCCACTAATAGCTCCTAGTGGCCTTTCAAACTTTTATATTCTTCTTGATTTCCACAAGCACTTGGAGGAGAGTGGCTCGAATTTCTATCACCAAGCAGAGCATTCTCCCTGAGCTCCACAACCACACTCCAACTGCCTGCGGGACAGAGCCCTGCCCATCCCTCATGCTCAGCCTAACCCGGCCTCAATGACTCCATCCTTCCTGCACCCCTACTGCCCCTCCCCTCCCCACTCACCAAAGCCCCATCTCCTACTCACTTCCACTTGAAGCCCGGTTATTACCACTCACTCAGCAGCACTAACCGGGCACATTCTGGGTGCCAGGCACTGTGCTGAGTGCCAAGGACAAAAAGACAAACATGACAAAATGCAGCACCCAAGCCAGTGGGAGACACAGGGAAGTGACTTATAAAATGTGTGTCAAATGCCACAGGAGAGGTATACAAAGAAGCTAAGGGACCATGTGCTTGTGACTGAGGTGGGAAAAGCACTTCGGAAGGTCAGCAAGAGAAGGGACATGAGAAAGGGAGTCTGGCCAGCTGGTCCGAATACCTCTCCCAGAGCCCTAGCTCAAATCCTAATTTCTTCCTAACCTCCACTTCCGAAGCCAACCTGGTCCTGCCACGTCAAGCCAACTCACGCTCTGCTGCCAGATTAACCTTCCTAAAGATCAGTTTCAGGCCGGGAGTGGTGGCTCACGCCTGTAATCCCAGCACTTTGGGAGGCCAAGATGGGCGGATCACCTGAGGTCAGGAGGTCTAGACCAGCCTGATAAACGTGGAGAAACCCTGTCTTTATTAAAAATACAAAATTAGCCAGGCGTAGTGGCGCGTGCCTGTAATCCCAGCTACTCGGGAGGCTGAGGCAGGAGAATCGCTTGAACTCGGGAGGCAGAGGTTGCGGTGAGCCGAGATTGCGCCATTGCGCTCCAGCCCGGACAACAAGAGTGAAACTCCATCTCACACACACACAAAAAAAGCAGTTTCACCCGACTGCTTCTCTGCTCCAAAATGGTCACGAAGCTCCCCGTTTCCTCCTAAATTAACCACCACAGGGCGCACACCCTGACACTCTCCCTCACCAGCCCTATTTCTTGTCATTTCTCTACACACAAGTAACGTGCCATCTGGCCAAAGTAGACGAGAACTCGCTTGTCGGACAACCCGTCCCTGCTTTCCTGCCTCTGTGCCTGTGTCACTTCCTCCCAAGCCCCCATTTTTGTCCATCAAAGACCTACTTAGAGAAATAACTAATTCACGACAGTGGGCATGGGGAAGAGCACACTGAGGGCAGAGCACGAGGCGGGAGGTTCCACTGGTTGGCAGTGTTTACTTCCTCAGCCGGGTAGCAGGTACACAATGTTCCTTATTCTCTGTGTCCTCTGGTAGATATTATCCTATTTAATAATTTATTTTCTTAACGCTTACCTACCTATCAAAGTCTGTCTCTTGTTTTGTGGGGACGTAAGTTAAAAAACAACAAAAAAAGAAAACAAAGTCTGCCTCTTGCATCAGAAACATAACGCAGCCAGAGAGCTTTTTCATCTGAACTTCAATGTCATTTAGAATTCACATCTGGCTTTTTTTTTTTTACAGTCTCACTCTGTCACCCAGGCTGAAGTGCAGTGGTATGATCATGGCTCACCACAGCCTCAACCTCCCAGGCTCAGGCAATTCTCCCACCTCAGCCTCTGGAATATCTGGGACTACAGGTGTGTGCCACGATGCCTGGCTAATTTTTTTATTTTTTGGAGAGATGGAGTTTTGCCATATTGCCCAGATTGGTCTCAAACTACTGGGCTTAAGTAATCTTCCCACCTCGGCCTTCCAAAGTGCTAAGATTACATCCACTGCACCCAGCCTGGCCTTTTTCTTATTCCCTTTTTTAAAAAAAACTGTTGTAAAATATACATACAATTTTCCATCGTGACCATTTTTAAGAGAACAACTGACAGTTCAGGGCACTGAGCACATTCACATTATTACGCCGACATCACCGCCATCCTCCTCTAGAGCGCTTCAGCTCACTGAAACTCCCTATTCCCTCTCGTATTGTAGACATCTCTGTATTTAGTTTATTCTCAAATTATAACCTAGGGATTATGTCCCACTTGTGTATCTATCCTTTACAATGTCCTGCACACGGAAGTGTGCAATAGCTGTGGAACTGAAACGGAATCTTCCATTTGGGCATCAAGGAGACCACGCCTTGTAGCTAACAATAACTATCCACCAAGTGTTCACTCTGTGCTAAGTACGGTATTAGGCAGCTTACATACTGATTTCATTTCATCTACCCGACAATGCTATGAAAAAGTTATTGTTATTTTCTCCTTAATTTCCAGTGAGGTAACTACAATTAAAAAGACTAAATACTTGTCAAAAGGTCACACTGCTGGTATCAAAAGCCAGTTCTGACTCCGACCACTGTGGGATGCCACCCCCACTGCACTTTTAGCAAATGCACAAGAGCAGCTAAATAAATTGATCAAATTTCATCTAAGCTAGTCTACATATTCTGAAAATTGCATCTTAAAAAAAAGGGAGCTGGCCTCTACTGAATGCTTCTTCTGTACCACTTCTGTTGTGACATTTAGCCTTACAAGTACCCTAAAAGGCAGGCGTATTATCCTTCCTTTACAGTTGAGGAAACTGAAGCAAGGGTTTAAGTCACTTAAAGAAGGTCACACAACTCAGCTCCGTGCTTTCCATGAAATCTTGATGCTTCACTTACCGATAAACTGGCATACAACTGAATTTCAGTAGATATTTCTAGGCACAGTAATTTTTTATTCACGTAAAAGGTCCATGGAAAAGATTTAAACGTAAAAGTTGAAGCCTTTATACGTACATGACGATTATACAACATGGATAAAAAACTCCAGTAGTATTATACTCAGAGTGCAAATCTTAGCTTCTAAAACACAGTCTCACCAGGATTCAGAGTGTGTTCAGGAGCCGGTCCCTGGATTTAAAGCAAGGTCAATATGTTTCAATGAGCCATTATGATTCATGCAGCAGCTTTCAGCCCCACATACAAATCACACCCGAACACGCCTTAGGGAAACAGCTTCTTCCAGACCAGAGCTCTTTACTTTCTACAAAACAATCTGTCTTTCAGACCCTCAGCATTTTTTCACACGGGCATGGGCATTTTTAAGCCATGGGAACAAAGATCCCCAATTTGAATCGTTAGTGGAATCTTTAGTTAGCAGCAACCAATCAGCACTTCCTCAGAAAGCACAGTGAAGAAGTGACTCAAGAGGTCCGGTTTAGTTGCCTAATCCCGTAAGCGACAGTTCCTTTTAAGGGAGTGCCCTGCAAGTCCAATGGGGTTAATGTGGGCAGATGAAGGCGCATTCCACTGCTATGTAAAAATAACTTTAAATAAAAATAAAATATATGCATAGGAAACATCAGCCTGCAGCACAAGCAAGAGCATAAGATCAGGAAGGATATACTACATTTAGGGAATTGCATAATGAACAGGAGGAACAGGAAGAGAGAAACTGACACACAAGCCCAGAAAATGAGGACTGTAGCTCCGAAATCATGTTCACTACTTAAACTGCACTGAAACTCACACGCCACAATTACAACAATATAAGTGAAGCCTAATGAACGGCTGCACTTAAACCTAACAGCAAATGCCTTCAAAACCTAGCCACATTTTCCAGCGTCCACAAAATATCCCCTCAGGCTTAAAGAAGCCTTACTCTACAATTTAAAACACTTCCTTCTGCCAATTAGAAAAAAAAAAGAAAGAAATCCTTCGGTTCAGGTTAAGAGATTCTACGCTGTGAAAGGCCTGTTTTATTTACCATTTCATCCTATACCTACTCAAATACATGCTCATTTTGACCACAGAAAGGTGAATGTTTGGATGGGCATGGTGGCTCGTGCCTGTAATCCCAGCACTTTGGGAAACCAAGGCAGCAGGATGGTTTAGGGCCAGGAATTCAAGAGGGAACATAACAAGACCCCATCTCTACAAAAAAACAAAAATAAAAAATTAGCTGGTGGCAGTGGGGTGCGGTGGCTCATGTCTGTAATTCTAGCACTATGGGAGGCCGAGGTGGGCGGATAACCTGAGGTCAGGAGTTCAAAACCAGCCTGGCCAACATGCTGAAACCCTGTCTCTACTAAAAATACAAAAACTTAGCAGGGAGTGCTGGCGGGAGCCTGTAATCCCAGCTTTTCGGGAGGCTGAGGCAGGAGAATCGCTTGAATCCGGGAGGCAGAGGTTGCAGTGAGCTGAGATCACGCCACTGCACTCCAGCCTGGGTGACGGAATGAGACTCTATCTCCTAAATAAATAAATAAATAAATAAATACACCTGGTGTCAGCGTGCATCAGTAGTTCTGGCTACTTGGGAGGCCAAGGCAGGGGGATCGCTTCAGCCTAACAGTTTCTAGCTACAGTAAGTTATGATCTTGCCACTGCACTCCAGACTGGGGAACAGAGTAAAACTATCTCTTAAAAAAAAAAATTAATTTTAAAAAAAGGAAAAGGGGCCAGGCATGGTGGTTCACACGTGTAATCCCGGCACTTTGGGAGGCCTAGGCAGATGGGTCACTTGAGGGCAGAAGTTCAAGACCAGCCTGGCCAACATGGTTGAACCCTGTCTCTACTAAAAATACAAAA
>NW_012116043.1:5217536-5224987 GCF_000951035.1 Colobus angolensis palliatus | reverse complement strand
GTGATTCCAAAGCCAGAATGTTCTTTAACACGCCATCGCAAATGTTCCATTTGGTCAACAGTGGACAGTTCATAAAATATTTTCTTCTATTGTGTCTCACAATCACCCTAACATAAGCCAATGCATAGCATTACCAGGTGAGTGAAGCTACCATGAACAAAAATTTTGGTTGTTCACATTACACCCATTCCCTGAGAAAGGTACCACACATGACCAGGACAACAGGATTGACAGTGATGCTCCCTAGGTGAGCTAAGATATTTTGGTTTTCAAGTTGTTTCCGTGTTTTAAAAGCACTACACCCAGAAAAGCAAACTACTGCTGAGTAATTTAACGTGAATTATGCAGGCTTATCAAGTGGAGTCACTCAGGCCTCAATACTTCTCTGGGGTATTCGGGTATGAAGGTCACTTTTACTCAAAAAAAAAAAAAAAAAAAAAAATCCTGCCAGATGTATTCACCTTTCTCTCTTTTTTTTTTTTTTTTGAGGCGGAGTCTCACTCTGTCGCCCGGACTGGAGTGCAGTGGCCAGATCTCAGCTCACTGCAAGCTCCGCCTCCTGGGTTTACGGACTACAGGCGCCCGCCACCTCGCCCGGCTAGTTTTTCTATTTTTAGTAGAGACGGGGTTTCACCGTGTTAGCCAGGATGGTCTCGATCTCCTGACCTCGTGATCCGCCCGTCTCGGCCTCCCAAAGTGCTGGGATTACAGGCTTGAGCCACCGCGCCCGGCCATTTACCTTTCTCTTTAAAAAATGATCTTCAGGTTCTAAGGTAGAGAAAACAGGTGAGGTTGTCCCTAACAGCCTCCAAGTGAACAGAATGAACTTGATTCTTTCCACAATCTTCCCTCCACTAAATGCAATTTATTTCTATTAACGTTCCACCAACAAAGCTACAGTACTCAGTTCTTACTGCAACGGAATAGTCACATATACCAAAATAACTTGTAGGCAGTGTTACACATTAGAAAAATATACCTATCATTTTATTATTAAACCAGAAAAACCCTGCTGACAATCAACAAAAGGTCTCCCAGCAACTGAAAAGCAGAGAAACTAAGCAAAGATTTTTTTCTTTGGAGACATGAAACTCACTCAGCTAAGAAAGATGGATTTTGTCACTTATTCTCCAAAATGGAAGGTGCCACATGGAGACCATAAACGCGGTAAATTGCATCTTGGAGCAATGTTATTATGTGCCAAATTACAAAGCCCATGAATACAAGGGGTGTATTAATGGAAAGACTGATACCATCTTACTACAGTGGCCTCTCTGTAGCTCCGGACAATGATCTGTTGAGGGTTTTCCAGGGATTTTGAATGTGCAACCTCCATACAAGCTCTCTTTTAAGGGGGCTGGCTTGGTGCTGAACAATCCCTCTTCGGAAAGAAAGCCAAAAGCCCCCACACCGGCTCCTGGGTGAGAGGCTCAGCACGGTATGTGTGGGAAGGCTCAGACTTCAGAGACAAAAAGGAGTGGTAGGTAGGCCAGGAAGAGCTGGGATTAGCCTGGGCCCACCTGCCTGGAGAAGAACCAGACCCATAAGATCAGACTTTCCGAGAATGAGTCCAAATTGGTTGAGTGGGAGCACACATTGCAAACCTTCAAGGATGAAGTCAGCTACCCCAGAGCAAGCCACACCTCAAGGTATGAAGGAAGATAACCAGAAACAGGAGCTGGCACATGCCTTCCAGGGGCTGGGCAGGGTTTGACTCTCAGAGGTGAGGGTTGGCAGCCAGCCCCAAACCCCCATTTTATCTTCTTCCTGAAACAGCTCCAGGAACCTTCCTCAGTCTCAGACACAGTGGGACACAGTGGTACAAAGCCAGCCACAAGAAATTTCCCACCTTCCCTTCCTCGGTGGAGGGGGCAACCCTTAAAGAAAAATGTATCCTGTCGCCACCCTTAGGCCCATCCACGAACCCCCATAACTCTGCTGGGGCCACTTCAAAAGAAGTCAGACTCCAGGGGCACTCTTGGGACCCCTTAGATACATGGAACCTTCAAACCTTACCCTGGCTATGGTATGACCATGGACTCCTGCCTCCAAACCCTGGGGACCCTCGCCCAACCCTTAAAGCCCCTCAGAACCACCTCGCAGACTCAGCTACAGACCCTCGGCCACCCGAACCCATCTTGGAACCCTCAATCCTCTCCTAAGAGTCCTATTTGGCTAGTCAGTCCCCCAAAACCTACTCTGATCCCCTATAGCTGCCTCAGTCCCCCTGGATGCCCCCAACCTTTTCTCTCAAAGGAAACCCCCCAACCTCTACCAAATCTAGCTATTGGTTCCCCTCAGTCACCCCCAATC
Source organism: Colobus angolensis palliatus (assembly GCF_000951035.1). NCBI lineage: Eukaryota > Metazoa > Chordata > Mammalia > Primates > Cercopithecidae > Colobus > Colobus angolensis. Next base: position 5,222,674 of record NW_012116043.1, on the reverse strand, counting down.
CTCGCCTCCGACTCAGCCCCTATTACTCTCCCCTCTCCTCCTACCAAACCAATCTCAGATCCCCCCAATTCCGTCCTCTCCCGCCTAGACCCAACAATAGCACTCTAGTCCCCAAATTCCCATTCCAGGCTCCCTAATCTCCATTTCAGACCCAGCCTTAAGTCCTCAGCCCCGCAAAACCTTGTCTCAGGACCCCCAATCGGCTCCCCAAGCCCCTTCTCAGGACCCATTTTCCCGCCTCCGCCCTAGTCTCGGTCCCCTCAGTCCCTCAAACCCCCTCTCAGGCCCCCTATTCCTGCCTAAGTACCAGTCGCGGTTCCCTGGCTCCCGAACCCCTCCCCAAGCGCCCCCATTTCTAACCCAGTCCCTCCACACGACCGGAGGCGCCGCGGTTGCCTCCGCCTCCGGCCACCGCTCGAGGAGCGAACCCCGCTCGAGGCCCCATAGCCACCGCCTTAAGCTCAGCACGGCTCACCTCCTCCATCTTCTGCACCATCTCCGTCAGCTGGCCCTCGTCCTCCAGCAGCTCGTTGAGCTGCACCAGCGACAGCCCGGCAAACCGGGCTTCGCTCCCAGCGCCCGCCATCCCCGCGTCTCGGCCGTCGCCGCCACCGCTCCGGTCACCAGGCTCCGCCGACCGGAAGCGCCGCCCTCAAGGGCCGCCCCCCGCGGGGGGCACGTGACGCCAGCCCTGGGTCGTGACGTCATCATTGGGCGGGCGGACGTGACGTGTGTCGCGGCTCGCGTGAAGTGGATGTATCAGGGACAGTCGGAACTTCTAAAGGGAGAGGAAGGGCCCTATGATTGGGCTGTGACGCGTGAGCGCATTAATGACGTCACTGCGACTCAGGAGAGTGCGCCATGAGGTCATAAGAGCCTTTTTCCTCCAGGAAGAGAGATACTGTGATCCAGGGAAAACATGCAGTGGGAAGGAAGTTGCTGCAGCCTGTGAGCCCAGCCCAATGCAGGGAACCCAAAAGACGGAGACTTCATGGGGAAACAACTTTAGGTGCCATTGGTTCCTTGGAATTGTGGAGCTGCCACGTCATTCATTTAACAAATATGTTTCGAGACCTACTCTGTACTGAGCATTGAGTATACAGTTCTGAATAAAGCAAAATAGACCCCTGCTTAAATGGAACTAACAGAATGAAAGAGGACGCAAACAAAACAAATAAGTAAAATAATTAGATCACAAATAAGGGAATGTACACTGAAATAAGAGAATAAGAAGATCTTTACGGTAGTAAGAGATGGCACTTGCAGAGAACATGGCGTCTAAGCAAATGTGAAGGATGAGAAGGGAGGAACCAGCCACCATTCCTGTAGGAAGCTCAAGGCAGCAAAACCAGCACGTGCAAAGGCCCTGAGACAGGACTAGCTTGGTGCATTCAGGAATGGACAGAAGGCCAGTAAGGCTGGAGCATGTGAGCAAGGACCCATTGAGTGGCCCTTTGCATCACCTCAGAGGAAGATGCCCACACATCCAGGTGGGCCAACCTGTGCTCTTTCAGAAACAACACGATTTAGGGTGCAGTCGCTCTCAGTCTCCCAGTTATCCAGAAGCCTCTTAAGATCCAGGAGCCTGGGAACTCATTATCCTACTTTGGAATCTGTCACAGTTCTAACTGGAAGAAACCTAAGGCTGAAGTTAACCATGACAGCCCCTAATTTTACACATAAGGAACTGAAGCCCTGCGAGGGAGAAGTTTTTTGGGCTTTTGCTTTGTTTCTGAAAATCAAGTAATTGGCAGGTCTCCTGGCTCCCAGTCTGGCATCCACCACGCTGGCATCATAACACACTGACCTCGTCGCATAACTCAGCCCTGAACACAGTCGAGGCATTCAGCAAATGCTTATCGGCAGACTTAGGGGCTTTGTGTATGAAGCTGATGCTTCTGCAACTCCATGGGTAAAACATAAGGTCTAGTGTTCTCCATCCATACGTTAGGCTGGGCTCTGCCGACCTCTTCTCTCCTTCCAGCCCGTTGTACTAAGGGCTCATGTTTGCAGAAAAATGATGAAAGTTAAGGGAACTATTGCTTTTTTAAATTTTTTTATTTTTTGAGACAGAGTCTTGCTCTGTCGTCCAGGCTGGAGTACAGTGGTGTGCTCTCGGCTCACCTCAATCTCTGCCTCCTGGGTTCAAGTGATTCTCCTGCCTCAGCCTTCTGAGTAGCTGGGACTACAGGCTTGTGCCACCACGCCCAGCTAATTTTTGTGTTTTTAGTCGAAATAGGGTTTCACCATGTTGGCCAGGTTGGTCTTGAACTCCTGACCTCAAGTGATCCGCCCACCTCGGCCTCCCAAAATGCTGGGATTACAGACCTGAGCCACTGGACCTGGCCAAAAGAACTGTTTCATATGATCTGTAAGCTAAAGGTTTTTGTTTGTTTTGGTTTGGTTTTGGTTTTGGTTTGGTTTGGTTTTTTTGAGACGGAGTCTTGCTCTGTCGCCCAGGCTGAAGTGCAGTGGCGTGATCTCAGCTCACTGCAAGCTCTGCCTCCTGGGTTCACACCTTAATCCTGCCCCAGCCTCCTGAGTAGCTGGGACTACAGGCACCCGCCACCCCACCCAGCTAATTTTTTGTATTTTTAGTAGAGACGGGGTTTCACCATGTTAGCCAGGATAGTCTCAATTTTCTGACCTTGTGATCCGCCCTCCCAAAAGTGCTGGGATTACAGGCATAAGCCACCGCGCCCAGCCAAGCTAAAGGTTTTATTGAGCTCAAAAGGACACTCAGTAGTCTTCTTCCTTCTAACTTGTTATACTTGGTGAAGAAAGATGGCTCTGAGGAGGAAAGGACAGAAGTGGGAAGGAGATGTAGGAAGCTGGTGTTTCTTTTTTCCTTTTCCTCCAGCAGAAGCACAGACCTGTCAAATTGAGAATAGTAGCTCTATTTCCAGGAAATCCTCTCTGCGAGGTTTAAGATGTCCAGGAATTTCTCATAGTCCCCACAGAAGGTAAGAATAAGGTTAGGGGTCAGAGCTCTCCAGAATCTAGAGGGATGATGTGATTTAACCAAGAACATACCCCAGGAACAAAACTGGCTTCAGAATGCCATACCTGTATACAGTGACCTCTAAAGGCACTAAGTTTAAACAAGGCTCACTTGCCTCCCTTGCCCAGTCCTTTTATAACTCTTCTCCATTGGAGTCATACACCACTTCTCTATTGGAGTCATACACCACTTCCTTTGTTAAATAGAGCAAACCACAAAATCATCTTGTTTTCTGCTGCTCTAAAAACTTCTTGTCACTCTTTTTTTTTTTTTTTTTTTTTCTGAGACGGAGTCTCACTCTGTCGCCCAGGCTGGAGTGCAGTGGCCGGATCTCAGCTCACTGCAAGCTCCGCCTCCTGGGTTTGTGCCATTCTCCTGCCTCAGCCTCCTGAGTAGCTGGGACTACAGGCGCCCACCACCTCGCCCGGCGAATTTTTTGTATTTTTAGTAGACACGGGGTTTCACCGTGTTAGCCAGGATGGTCTCGATCTCCTGACCTCGTGATCCGCCCGTCTCGGCCTCCCAAAGTGCTGGGATTACAGGCTTGAGCCACCGTGCACGGCCTCCTTGTCACTCTTAAAAGGGGTTGAGAGAAGAAAAGAAAATGTCAAAGCTTCCTCACGTCAGTGTTAAACCTGTCAATTTAGTGCATGGGTGGATTTGCATGTCTTTTTCCTCTTTTTGGTTGGCCGATATTTGGGTTTCTTTATGCACCTACATCTGCCTGTAATGCTTGTGGGTTAACTAAGATTTAGCTCTGATGAATCAAGGGCAATGTATGCATGTGCCAGAACTTCACTCTCAATGGGAGCATTGTTGCCGTCTGAGCGATGAATCTCCTGTTGCACAATATTGGGAATTGTTTGGCAAGCGTACTTAAAACACACACACACACAACCTTCGCATAGCTGAACCTGAAAATCTTCTAGCCTTGGGATTAGAATTCTTTCTCTCCCATGGGCATTGGTAGATTTATCCAGAAATAATTTCCAGTTTGAGAGGCTGGGAGAAAACATTAAAAAGAAGGTGTCCATAGCATAGCACACATAGCTACAAAACTATGCATGCGCACTAGAGGAATTATTCCCCCAGGTGTCAGGTGGAATGGCCATGCCTCTGTGGGGACTCACAGCCTGATGTCAACACCATGTCACTGTCATGTACTAATACCTACATGTCCAAAATGATCTACATACTAGTCATCCAGAAAAAAGAAGTATTAGATACAGTCTCTGCTTTGGAGAGCAAGAGAAGATATACAAATATAGAATAGTATTTTTAAAATTATATTTAGGGTTGATGTTATTTTGGTGTGTTACAAAGGTAGGGGGCCAGGCCTGGTGTCTCAGACCTGTAATCCCAGCACTTTGGGAGGCCAAGGTGGGCGAATTGCTTGAGATCAGGAGTTCGAGACCAGCCTGGCCAACATAACGAAACCCCATCTCTACCAAAAATACAAGAATTAGCTGGGTGTGGTGGCGTACGCCTGTAGTCCCAGCTACTTGGGAGGCTGAGGCAGGAGAGTCACTTTGACCTGGAAGACGGAGGTCTATAGAATGGTCACAGGAAGGGAGGGCAAATAAATGACCATTATTATGAGAACTTAAATGTCCAACAGTATGGTAAAGGTTAAGTAAATTGTAGTAAATCTGATCAGTGGTATATTTTCAGCCATTAAAATAAGATACACAAAGACTATGAAGCTATGTGGAAAAACCAACGTGAGTTAAGGTACAAAGGCAAAATTTAAATGTGGGCTGGGCATGGTGGCTCACACCTATAATTCCAGCACTTTGGAAGCCTGGGGTGGGAGGGTCCCTTGAGTCCAGGAGTTCAAGGCCATCCTGGGCAATAGAGGGAGACTCTGTCTCTACAAAAATAAAATTAAAAAAAAAAAAATAGCCCGGCCTGGTGATGCATGCCTGTGGTCGCAGCTACTTGGGAGGCTGAGGTAGGAGGATTGCTTAGGCCCAGGAGGTGGAGGTGGCAGTGAGCTGTGGTCGCACCACTGCACTCCAGCCTGGGCAAGAGATTAAGATCCTGTCTCTTTCTCTCTTTCTCTCTCTCTCTCTCTCTCTCATTCTCTCTCTCTCTCTCTCTCTCTCTGTGTGTGTGTGTGTCTGTGTATATATATATA
>NW_012116043.1:5212402-5212981 GCF_000951035.1 Colobus angolensis palliatus | reverse complement strand
TTTTTGGAAACCTTTATAGGTTTTTGTTTGCTTGTTCTTTAGTTACAAAAGTACTTTGCATCTTGAATTTCTTAACTGAGTCATGGGCTTATTATATTATTCTCTGTTCCTTTTGATAAATTTGAAGTATTTATAATAAAATATACAAATTAACATCCAAATACTTAAAAATAACATTTGTTTACTGTAAAAACTGTCTAAACAGTGAGAAGTGTGTAAACTGAAAAGTTAACAACAAACCCTACTGAACCCATATCCCAGAGGGAGGTCGCCACAGTGATCAGTTCTGCTTCTGGTTCTAGAAGTTTTTTAAAGATAAACATGTAGGGGCTGGGCACAGTGGCTCATGCCTGTAATCCTAGCACTTTGGGAGGCCGAGGCAGGTGGTTCGCCTGAGGTCAGGAGTTTGAGACCAGCCTGGCTAACATGGCGAAACCCCATCTCTACTAAAAATACAAAAAATTAGCTGGGCGTGGTGGCGGGCACCTGTAATCCCAGCACTTTGGGAGGCCAAGGTGGGCGAATTGCTTGAGATCAGGAGTTCGAGACCAGCCTGGCCAACATAACGAAACCCCATCT
>NW_012116043.1:5210257-5211692 GCF_000951035.1 Colobus angolensis palliatus | reverse complement strand
GTTTGAGACCAGCCTGGCTAACATGGCGAAACCCCATCTCTACTAAAAATACAAAAAATTAGCTGGGCGTGGTGGCGGGCACCTGTAATCCCAGCTACTCGGAAGGCTGAGGCAGGAGAATCGCTTGAACCAGAGAGGCGGAGGTTGCAGTGAACGGAGGTTGCAGTGAGTCGAGACTGCGCCATTGCACTCCAGCCTGGGTGACAAGAGCAAAACTCCACCTCAAAAAAGAAAAACATGTACATAAGTTAACTTTTCATTTAATAGAAGTGGGATCTTACTACTGTACAAATGGCATTTCAGTACTGTACTTTCAGTTTTACCACATTCTTTTTAACTGCTGTATAGTATTCCAGAGTGCATACTGTGGCATGCATGGATGCATTTAGTTATGAGACAGGGTCTCATGTTATAGCCCAGGCTACAGTGCAGCAATGAGATCATAGCTCAGTGCAGCCTCAGGCTCCTGGCCTGAAGCAATCCGCCCTACTCACCCTCCTGAGTTGAGACTACAGGTATGTGCCACCACGCCTGACTTACTGTGACACTGAGATTTCTCTTTGTCCGTACAATATGGTGTGAAAAACATTCTTGCGTACATAATATTTGTGTATATCTTAAGACTATATTGAGGATAATTTCCTAGAAATTGAATCACTTTTTTTTTCTTTGTTTGAGACAGGGTCTTTCTCTGTTGCCCAACCTGGAGTGCAGTGGCACAATCTTGGCTCACTGTGACCTCCAGCTCCTGGGCTCAAGTGATCCTCCCACCTCAGCCTCTTGAGTAGCTGGGACCACAGGCACACACCACTATGCCCTGCTATATTTTTTAAATTTCTTTTTGAAAGACAGGGTCTCGCTATGTTGCCCAGGCTGGTCTGGAACTCCTAGACTCAAGTGATCCTCCTGCCTCAGCCTCCCAAAGTGCTGGGATTACAGGCGTGAGCCATCATGCCAGGACTTCTTTTTAATTTTAAAAAATTAAAAAGATCCTTGGCTGGGCATGGTGGCTCACGCCTGTAATCCCAACAGTTTGGGAGGCTGAGGTGAGTGGATCTCTTGAGGTCAGGAGTTCCAGACCAGCCTGGGCAACATAGTGAGACCCTGTCTTTCAAAAAGAAAAAAAAAATAGCAGTCAAGCCAACATAGTGAAACCCCATCTCTACTAAACATATAAAAATTAGCTAGGCATGGTGGTGTGCACCTGTGATCCCAGCTACTCGGGAGGCTGAGGCACAAGAATGTTTTGAACCCGGGAGGTGGATCTTGGCTGCAGTGGTGTGATCTCGGCACTTTGGGAGGCCAAGATGGGAGGATCTCTTAAGCCCAGGGTTTAAGACCAGCTTGGGCAACATGGAAAAACCCTATCTCTACTAAAAATACAAAAATTGGCCGGGCGTGGTGGCTCAAGCCTGTAATCCCAGCACTTTGGGAG
>NW_012116043.1:5206080-5209931 GCF_000951035.1 Colobus angolensis palliatus | reverse complement strand
AAAAAACAAAAATTAGCTGGACGTGGTGGTGCATGCCTGTAATCCCAGCACTTGGGAGACTAGATACGAGGATCACCTGAGCCCAGGAAGTCGATCCAGTGATCATGCCACTGTACTCCAGCCTGGGCAACAAAATGAGACCCTGTCTCAAAAAAAAAATTACCTGAGTATGGTGGCACATGCCTGTAGTCTCTCTGCTTAGGAGGCTGAGTCAGGAGGATTGCTTGAGCCCAGGATTTGGAGGCTGCAGTGAGCTAAGATTGTGCTGCTGCTTTCCAGCCTGGGTGACAGAGTGAGACCCTGTCTCAAAATAATAATAAAATGGCGTAAAATAAAATTCAAACAGTAGATAAAGGGGTCAAACAAAAACCATTAACAACTTGTGTTTCCTTCCAGAAGTTTTTTCAATGCTTGTTCAAGCAACTATATTCATATCCACGCTCCTACCCACTTACTTTTTTTTTTAAGCAAGAGAGATCACACTCTACTTATATGGAACATGTCACTTTGCAATCATATAGCTAAGGACAAACCCATATGACTCTTTAGCGACATTAGCTGACCCACAGCTGGTTCCAAAATCTCTTAAAACCTATTCAACAGGTATTGCCTGAATTTACCTTTCCCCAGTAGTGCTGAAAATAATGTTGGTGTTTTTTTTTCCTTTGAATTCCGTGCAGGGTGTTTTCTTCTTCTTCTTCTTTTTTTTTTTTTGCAAGTGAAGATTCTTCTTGGCAGAAGGTGTTAATCCAGGCACTAAATCTGGAACATTCTAATCACTGTGAAGTTTTGCATGTCTCCTCTTAGGCAGAAAATGTGTGAAGATACCAGTTTATTCTGCTCTTACCTTGCTGTCCTCCTCGAGGTGATTCTGCATATGCTAATGATCTTACATCAGCTCACACCTCAGTCACCCCGACCTCTTCACCTCCTGGACTTGTTGCCCCCAATGTCAGTGCTACCAAAACCCACCTAGTTTATGTTCTTCTTTCAAGAGGGGGTGCCTTATCTGATGCACTCAAAATCTACTCCCTCCTCCCAAGCCTTTCTATTTCTATAACTGCATAATGTTTAATTGTACAGGGAAGCTATGAATCCTTCTGTATTCACTTCCTATGCTGTGACAAGCACTAACTTAGTGGCTTAAGCAACACACATTTCTTCTCTTACAGTTCTGCAGGTCAGATGTCCAAAATCACGAAGTCCTAAAGTCAAGGTGTTGGCAGCCCTGGTTCTTTCTGCAAACTCAGAGGGGGAGAATCTCGGCTTCCTTGCTTTTCTCCCAGCTTCTAGAGGCCTTGGTAATCTCTACCTGTTTTCAGATCACCTCTTCTCACCCTAATGCTCCTGCCTCCCTCTTAGGGAGCCTTTTGTGATGACATTGGATTCACCTGGCTAGCCCAGGCGCTGCTCCCCACCACAGGGCCCTTCGCTTAATCAGACCTGCAAAGACCTTGTACCACACAAAACAGCGCTGGCAGGGCATGAGGATGTGGGTGTAATTGGAGAATTATTATTTAGTCTTCCACGTCATCCTCCTTTACAAATAAATAAATTAGGACAAAGAAACTAAGTTCTCCTTGGCCACCTAACTATTCATCCTTTCTCCCCAGGGGCGACCACTGTTCACACTCCTTGGTGTGAATTTTTCCAGACCATTTTTATTCTTTAACATATACACATATGAATGCACAACAGCTTTATTTAGTGTTGTTTGGGGTAGTATTTTTGTTAAAAAATATGGCATCCTATTCTGCAACATGCTTCTGTCTCTGTTTTGAAATCCATCTCTATTAATACACATAAAACTAATTCAGTTACCACTTTTAAAAAATTACTTCTTATTGTGGTACAGTATACATAAAATTTACCATTCTAACCATTATTATTTATTTATTTTTGAGACAGAGTCTTGCTCTATCACCAAGGCTGGAGTGCAGTGGCAGATCTTGGCTCACTGCAACCTCCACTTCCTGGGTTCAAACAATTCTTCTGCCTCAGCCCCCCAAATAGCTGGGATTACAGGTACGCACCACCACACCCAGCTAATTTTTGTATTTTTAGTAGAGACAAGTTTTGCCACGTTGCCCAGTTGGTCTCGAACTCCTGACCTCAAGTGATCTGCCTGCCTCGGCCTCCCAAAGTGCTGGGATTACAGGCATGAGCCACCACACCCGACCCCTGCTGTTGTGTGTGTGTGTGGTTTTTTCTTTTTTTTTGAGATGGAGTTTCACTCTTGTTGCCCAGGCTAGAGTGTAGTGTGACTCGATCTCAGCTCACTGCAACTTCCACCTCCCAAGTTTAAACGATTCTCCTGCCTCTGCCTCCCAAGTAGGTGGGATTACAGGCATGTGCCACCACACCCGGCTAATTTTTTTTCTTTTTTTCCCTAGAGACAGAGTCTTGCTCTGTTGCCCAGGCTGCAGTGGCGCAATCTCGGCTCACCGCAACCTCCGCCTCCTGGGTTCAAGCAATTCTCCTGCCTCAGCCTCCCGGGTAACTGGGACTCCAGGCGCACTCTGCCACACCCAGCTAATTTATTTTGTATTTTAGTAAAGACAGGGTTTCTCTGTGTTGCCCAGGCTGGTCTTAAACTCCTGAGCTCTAGCAGTCTGCCCTCCTCAGCCTCCCAAAGTGCTAGGATTGCAGGTGTGAGCCACTGCGCCAGGCCTAATTTTGTATTTTTAGTAGAGACAGGGTTTCACCATGTTGGCCAGGCTGGTCTCAAACTCCTGACCTCAGGTGATCCACCCACCTTGGCCTCCCAAAGTGCTGGAATTTAGGCGTGAGCCACCGCGCCCGGCCTCTGCTGTATTTTTAAAGTGTCCACGAGGGGCTGGGTGTGGTGGCTCAGGTTTGGGAGGCTGAGGTGGGCAGATCACAAGGTCAGGTATTCAAGACCAGCCTGGTCAACACAGTGAAACCTCGTCTATACTAAAAACACAAAAATTAAGCCATGGAATATTATGCAGCCATAAAAAGGGATGAGTTCATGTCCCTTACAGGGACATGGTTGAAGCTGGAAACCATCATTCTCAGCAAACTAACACAAGAACAGAAAACCAAACACCACATGTTCTCACTCACAAGTGGGAGTTGAACAATGAGAACACAAAGACACCAAGAGGGGAACATCACACACCAGGGCCTGTCAGGGGGTTGGGGGTTAAGGGAGTGACAGCATTAGGAGAAATACCTCATGTAGATGATGGGTTGATGGGTGCAGCAAACCACCATGGCATGTGTATACCTATGTAACAAACCTGCATGTTCTGCACATGTACCCCAGAACTTAAATATAAAATAAATAAATAAATAAATATATATATATATATACACACACACACACACACACATGAAAATTAGCTGGGCATGGTGGCAGACACCTGAAATCCCAGCTACTCGGGGGGCTGAGGCAGGAGAATTGCTTAAACCTGGGAGGCAGAGGTTGCAGTGAGCCAAGTTCATGCCACTGCACTCCAGCCTGAGTGACAGAGTGAGACTCTGTCTCAAAAAAATAAATAAATAAATAAAGTGCCCACAAGGATTTGTGCAAATCCTCTAAGGTGCCTTCTCAACTTCCTTATCTATAAAATGGGGATTAATAATATGTAAGTCTACAGTGTTTTGAGGATCATATAAAGTGATACAGCATTTTTCACTATTAAAGAATACATACTCAGGGCCGGGCGTGGTGGCTCACACCTGTAATCCCAGCACTTTGGGAGGCCAAGGCAGGAGGATCACAAGGTCACGAGATCGAGACCATCCTGGCTAACACGGTGAAACCCCGTCTCTACTAAAAATATTTTAAAAATTAGCCAGGCGTGGTGGCGGGTGCCTGTAATCCC
>NW_012116043.1:5199405-5204340 GCF_000951035.1 Colobus angolensis palliatus | reverse complement strand
AGGATGGTTTCAATCTCTTGACCTTATGATCCGCCCGCCTCGGCCTCCCAAAGTGCTGGGATTACAGGTGTGAGCCACTGCACCCGGCCCAATGAAGAGTTTTAAGCAAGGAAATGACAATTCACAATTTCCGGTCCCTCTATATCTCAATAAAGCCATTTTTTTTTTAAGGCCCCTTTGGCTGTTCGTGGGGAAGGGGTCGTGGAAGGCCAGCGTTGCTTGTGCTAACGGTGCCACTCCCCCGCCATTGGGCCATCATTTGCTATCTATCGACATCTGCTTGTTTGCATTCTTTTTTATAAGCTGCCTGAAACCTTTGCCACCTGCATTTGACCTGTCTGCCAATTAGCTGTAAACTCGAGGGTCAGGAAAACCAGAGTCTTCTCTACAGAATCTGAGAGCACAATTTGTGTAAATACGAACATTTTTTTTTTTTCCTGAGACAGGGTCTCAGGCTGTTGCACAGGCTGGAGTGTAGTGGTGAGATCACAGCTCACTGCAGCCTCAACTTCCTGGGCTGAAGCGACTCTCCCACCTCAGCATCCCAATTAGCTGAAACCACAGGAATGTGCCACCGACACCTGGCTCATATTTAAAAAAATTTTTTGTAGAAGTGAGGTCTTGTTATGTTGCCCAGGCTTACAGAAGGAACTTGATTCATGGTGGTAGGTGATGATGTACAGTCTTTTTCTTTTTTTAGAGACAGGGTCTGGCTCTGTTGCCCAGGCTGTAGAGCAGCAGCACTGTCATAGCTCACTATAACCTCAAGCGATCCTCCTACCTCGCCTTGGTCTCCCAAAGTGCTGAGATTACAGGTGTGAGTCACTGCGCCTGGCCTGATATGCAGTTTTAACAAGAAGAAACTACCTAGGCCTGGGTGTGGTGGCTCACACCTGTAATCCCAGCACTTTGGGAGGCCAAGGTAGGCAGATCGCTTTGAGCTGTAAACACTGAGAATACAGCAGTGAACCAAACAGGCAACACGTTTGCACCCATGAAGTTTATATTCATTCCTCTGAAGAGCAAATAGATGCCAGTCAAGTAAATGAGTTATATAACCAAGATAATTTCAGGTAATAAAACCAGATCATATACAGCTGTTTTCATTATAGTGACACAGTTGGATTTTATTACGAGAATAAAATCCAATTGTTTCAGCCTGGGCAACGTGATGGGACTCTGTCTCTACTACAAATACAAAAAAATCAGCCAGGCATGGTGGCTTGCGCCTGTAATCCCAGCTACTCAGGAGGCTGAGATGGGAGGATCACTTGAGCCTGGGAAGCAGAGTGTGCAGTGAGACAAGATTGCACCACTGCACTCGGTGACAGAGCAAGACCCGGTCTCAAAAAAAAAGAGACAAGGACCTATTCCAAATAACTCGGGTTGCAGTCATTAAGAGGAGGAGCAAATGACAGGACTTTGCTTCTGGGACCTCAATTTTCCCATCTGAAAAATGGGACTAATTCCTGTCTCCACTCCACTACAAAAACAAGGCTTTATATTGACAGAAAAACATGCATGTGGCAGATCATGCCACCTTGATCAGCCAGGCCTTGGCAGCCAGTTAGTGGTGTGTGGTTGCCCTGAAGCCTGGTTGAGGTTCAACAGATAAAAGGAAAACACCAGGCGCCCTTTCTAACCCTCTTCTCTCCTACCCTCTCAGTTGGAAGGGTGTTTGGATTGTTTTTCTGAATTTGAAATGTTTCCTTTTGTTCCAGGAGAGAAAGACTGCTAACCAGGTTGACATATACCTCTTCCCTGAGGGGCACATTTTGGAAGCTGTCTGAGGTCTCAGGCTTGTCTCCACTGAGTAGCTGGGCAACATTCCTCCCCTGGCCTATTTTAAACCACGCAGATAACTAGGGAGGTGGGGGCAAGACAACAAAGGCCGAACAGTGGGTGAAGGACATCTGGCAGGAAGGGCTGGCAGCAGGCAGACGGGCTTTCAATGGCATGGATGGGCTCCCACTGTGTAGAGCCTGGGAGGGCAAGGAAGGGGCTGTCAGGCCATGGCAGCCCCCATGCGAGGGGAAGAGAGGCGGCAGGCATGTTGATCAAGGCATCTCTCCCCACTTATTCATTCATTCATTCAGCAAATAGTGGCCTCTTCAAACCTGCAGGTTGTGTTTCGTCGGCTCTGGACCATTCTTGGCCGTTAGCGATTCAGAGAGTTCTATACCATGCTCTCTTGCCTGTCTGCAACTCCAAACAAACATATTACAACATTTCTCAAAGAACCTCCCAACTCTCCTCTTCTCCCTTTGGTATTTTCTATCTTTTTGTCTCTCTGTGTTACATTCTGGATTAACTTCTGGTTGTTTTTTTTTTTGTTTTTTTGAGACGGCGTCTCGCTCTGTCCCCCAGGCTGGAGTGCAGTGGCGCGATCTCGGCTCACTGCAACCGTTACCTCCCAGATTCAAGCGATTCTCCTGCCTCAGCCTCTGAGTAGCTGGGGCCACAGGCATACACCACCACGCCTGGCTAATTTTTGTTGTTGTATTTTAGTAGAGACGGGGTTTCACCATGTTGGCCAGGCTTGTCTCGAACTCCTGGGTTCCAGTGATTGGCCCTCCTCGGCCTCCCAAAGTGGTGGGGATTAGAGGCGTGAGCCACTGCCCAGCCATAACTTCTGATATCTCACTAATTCTTCCACCATGAATAATCTTCTGTCACATACAATAATTGAGTTTATTCCTTATTTATTTTTTAAGTTTCTAAAAGTTCTATTTTATTCTTTTTGAAATATATTATGGCCAGGCGCAATGGCTCACACTTGTAATCCCAGCACTTTGGGAGGCCGAGGAGGGCCAATTGCTTGAGCCCAGGAGTTCGAGACAAGCCTGGCCAGTATGATGAAACCCTGTCTCTACTAAAATACAAAAAAAATTAACGAGGCATGGTGGTGCGCGCCTGTAATCCCAGCAACTCAGGAGGCTGAGGCAGGAGAATCACTTGAATCCAGGAGGCGGAGTTTGCAGCTAGCCACTGCACTCCAGCCTGGGGGGCAAAACGAGACTCCCTCTCAAAAAAATAAAAGAAATCGGTTATGTTATTTTTTATAGCCTTATATTCCCTGTAAATGTTTTCAAGCTTGATGATTTTGTTGTTGTTGTTTGTTCTAGAGAGAGAGCCTCTCTCTGTCACCAGGCTGGAGTGCAGTGGTACAATCATAACCACTGTACCCTGGAAATCTTGGGCTCAAGGGATCCTCCTGCCACAGCCTCCCGAGTAACTGGGACTGCAGGTATATGCCACCATGTCCAGTTAATTTTTAAAAAATCTTTTGTAGTATGGGGGTCTTGCCATGTTGCCCTGGCTGTTCTTGAACTCCTGGCCTCAAGCAATCCTTCTGCCTTGGCCTCCTAAAGCACTGGGATTACAGGCATGAACCTCTGCACCCAGCCCTGATGATTACTTTTTTAAATTGTTGAGCATAACTGTTTTAGAATGTGTGTTGGATAATGTCAGCGTCTGAGGTCTGTGTAAGTCTGTTTCTGCTGCCTGTTTCTTCTGGTTCCTGTTCACATGGCCTTGTTTCCCTATGGACCATGTGTGTTAGTTACTGCCCTGGAAAAGTTATTTGTGGGGAATTCTCTGAGGCCTAGAAGGAAGGAGCTCTCCTCTGGAGAAGGCATGTACCTGCTTCTGCCACACTCTTGGGCACCGCCAGTCAGGGTGTCCTCAGATCGAGTTCTTGGCTTTACTTCCCTGTGCTGATGTGTATCCATGGGCAGGCAGGCCAGTGGCAACAATCTTTCAGGAATTATTTATTCTCCTTCTTCCTTTTCCTTTTTCTGGTTTGTGCAGCGTCAAGGAAAATTTCTTTTTTTTTTTTTTTGAGACAGGGTTTCGCTCTTGTTGCCCGGGCTGGAGTGCAGTGGCACGACCTTAGCTCATTGCAACCTCCGCCTCCCAGGTTCAAGTGATTCTCCTGCCTCAGCCTCCCGAGTAGCTGGGATTACAGGCGTGCGGCACCACGCCCGGCTAGTTTTGTATTTTTAGTAGAGACGGGGTTTCTCCATGTTGGTCAGGCTGGTCTGAAACTCCCAACCTCAGGTGATCCACCCACCTCAGCCTCCCAACATGCTGGGATTACAGGTGTGAGCCACCGCGCCCGGCCTGAAGGAAAGCTTCTTTACTGTCCCCTGAGGTTGGGGTCAGCAATATCCCTCAGTGGTTATCAAAATAAATGTTTAGCAATCAGCTACCTCTGGAAATACTTGGGAAAAGGTATTTCCCAGGTATTTATTTTCATGAATACTTTCACCTTTATTTCTCTCAGTATATTCATGACATTGATATTTTGTACATAACAAGGTTAAGTGACTTGTGTATGTTCTATGTAAAACAGAGGCAGAACCAAGGCTAAAAAAGCACCTAGTCCAGCAACCAACTTGAGACGGGTCATAGGAAGTTCACCAACACCATGAATAAGAATGACTTACTCCAGGGGGATTCAGAAAATGAAGTAATCAGAAGGCTTTTTTTTTTTTTTTGAGACAGAGTCTTGCTCGGTCAGCCAGGCTGGTGTGCAGTGGCACGATCTTGGCTCACTGCAACCTCCGCTTCCCGGGTTCAAGCAATTCTGCCTCAGCCTCCTAAGTAGCTGGGATTACAGGTGTGTGCCACCACTCACAGCTAGTTTTTGTATTTTTAGTGGAGACCAGGCTGGTCTCGAACTCTTGACCTCAGATAATCCGCCCACCTTTGCCTCCCAAAGTGCTGGGATAACAGGCATGAGCCACCGCGCCCGGCCGAAGAAGGCCTTTTTTTTCCTGGGGGAAGAAAAAGAATCTGGGCTGGGTGTGGTGGCTCATGCCTGTAATCCCAGCACTTTGGGATGCTGAGGTGGGTGGATCACTTGAGGTCAGAAGTTTGAGACCAGCCTGCCCAACATAGCAACACCCTGTCTCTAAGATTAAAAAATTAAAA
>NW_012116043.1:5193496-5194035 GCF_000951035.1 Colobus angolensis palliatus | reverse complement strand
GTAATCCTGGCTACTTGGGAGGCTGAGGCAGGAGAACTGCTTGAACCTGGGAGGTGGAGGTTGCAGTGAGCTGAGATCGTGCCACTGCACTTCAGCCTGGGCGACAGAATGGATCCTGTCTCAAAAATAAATCATGTAATGTAATGTAATGTAATGTAAATGTGGGATTGTAATGACGCAACGGATTTTTCTTGCCCCTTGCTCAGACAGAGCTGATTTACCAAGACAGAGGTATTGCCATAGAGAAGATGTTTAGTAAACACACTGCCAATCAAGTGGAAGATGGGAGTTTACTATTCAAATCAGTTTCCCCCAAAATTTGGAGACTAGGGTTTTTTAAGTGTAATATGGTGGGTAGAAAGCTAAGGAACCGGGAATGCTGACTGGCTGGGTCAGGAATGAAATCACAGGAGGTTCAAGCTGTCTTCTTGTCATCCTCAGCTCCTGGGTGAGATCACAAGACCAGTTGAGCCAGTTTACCAGTCTGGGTGGCACCAATTGGTCCATCAGAATGTAGGGTCTAAGAAACACCACGAACA
>NW_012116043.1:5189956-5191586 GCF_000951035.1 Colobus angolensis palliatus | reverse complement strand
TGGGCGGATCACGAGGTCAGGAGATTAAGACCATCCTGGCTAACAGTGAAACCCCGTCTCTACTAAAAAATACAAAAAATTAGCCAGGCGTGGTGGTGGGCACCTGTAGTCCCAGCTACTTGGGAGGCTGAGGCAGGAGAATGGCCAGAACCAGGAGGCAGAGATTGCAGTGAGCCGAGATCGCGCCATTGCACTCCAGCCTGGGCAGAAGAGCAAGACTCTATCTCAAAGAAAAAAAAAAGAAAAAGAAATTCCTAGAATGTTTGAAGAGCAAACAACATGATAGAAAAGCCTATACAGGCCAAATAAATGAAGATGGAGGAGACCAGCTATGGTAGTGAGAAATCAGGGGAGACTGCCTGGAGGCTGTGGTGCATGAAGGATGTCCAATCCAGATGTCCCCAAAGCAGCCATCTTCCTGTTCCAGAGAAGCCCGTCCTCAACCAGAGTCAGCACACATCAGTCACCACTACCGTCTCATGGCCTCCAGCCAGGCTCCAGTTTGAAAAGAATCTTCCCTTTCTTTAGGCCATTCATTGTCCAGAAAAGCCAGATCATTAAGGACCAGAGGTCAGGGAATTGTATCTGGCAGCTGACCAGGCCTTGTCAACACAGGGCCTTGGGCAGGGCTTGTGTAGCTGCCCTGAATTCGTTCTTCCCAGCCAGGGCGTGCCCAGCACAGACCTGGGTCCAGGGGAGGTAAAGGGCCTCTATTGTATGTCTGTGTGGCCCTGTGCCGCTGCCCCAGGGCCCTTGCCGACCAGTGTTTTTTGCTGTATGCAGAGCAGAAAATTCCTTGAAGCATTTCTCAATGCATCCTCCACTCACAAGGTTTCTTCAGCTATAAATAACAGCAGCACATGCTGAATAAGGGTTGCAGAAGGTTCCGCAATGAGACCGTGGCTGCAGCCTCTGCAGGCAGCATTTCCTTATCTACAGAGTGGGGTGAGCCCAGGCCTGGCTGCCTGGGGTGTGGGGGGAGTCACCTCTCTTGGTCCTCATCCAGTACCTTCTCCACACTGAGCCCAGAGGATCAATCAGGTCACGCCCTGATCAGAACCCTCAATGTCCCCGGTTTTCATTAAATAAAAGTCAACCACCTCACCATGGCCCCAGGAGCTCTTGCCTTCCTGTCCCCTGCTTCTTCCTCCCTTGGGTGCCCCCCGCTCTGTCCCCTGGCTGTGTCCTGCTTGGCAGATGTCCCGCCTCTTGCTGCCTCAAGGTCTTTGTACTTCACAATCCTTTGTGGGATCCATCTCCTCCCCTACTTATCTTTTTTTTCCTTAATGAGGTGAAATTCACATAACATGCACTTAACCTTTTTTTCCTTTTTATTTTTGAGACAGTCTCACTCTGTCGCCCAGGCTGCAGTGCAGTGGTACAATCACGGCTCACTCCAGCCTCAAACTCCTGGGCCCAGCAGTCATTCCCCCTCAGTCTGTGAAGCAGCTGGGACTATAAGCACGGACGACCATGCACAACTCATATTTTATTTTTTGTAGAGATGGGGTCTCCCTACATTGCCCAGGCTGGTCTTGAACTCCTGGACTTAAGTGACCCTCCCACGTCAGCCTCCTAAAGTGCTGGGATTACAGGCATGAGCCATTGCACCTGGCCACTTACCAATTTT
>NW_012116043.1:5187105-5188581 GCF_000951035.1 Colobus angolensis palliatus | reverse complement strand
CCACCGCGCCCGGCCATTTTTTAATTTTTGTAGCGATGGGGTCCCACTATGTTGCCCAGGCTGTCCTCAAACTCCCGGCTTCAACCAATTCTCCCGCCTCAGCCTCCCAAAGTGCTGGGATTACAACTGTGGGCCATTGTGCCCAGGTCCATGTTCAGCTTTTTGAGGAAGTGCCAGACTGTGGTCAGGATCATTCTTTCCTCTAGATACCCAAAGCTGGTACCTCCTCGTCATTCAGGGCTCAGCTCCCATATCACCTCCCCAGACCACCCCAGCTCAAACAGTGTCCCTCTCCCAAATCACTCTCTTGTCTGCCACCATCTTTTCACCATCTGGGGTTTATTACCCAGTAGGATGTAGGTGATCTCAGACCTATTAGTCTCCACTGTGACCCACAGCCTAGCACAGTGCCTGGTAAGCAGAGGTTCTCAATAAATGCTTGCTGAATGACTGATCTCAGGTAATAAAGGTAAAGAGCTGTAACAATGTGAGGCACTGTCACTGTCACCGTGGATCGCTGTTAGGACCTCCCCCGGGGTGACTCACCTGTTTATTTATTTATTTATTTTATCACTCTGTCGTCCAGGCTGGAGTTCAGAGGCACAATCTCGGCTCACTGCAGCCTCTGCTTCCTGGGTTCAAGTGATTCTCCTGCCTCAGCCTCCACACCCAGCTGATTTCTGTATTTTTAGTAGAGACAAGTTTTCACCATGTTGGCCAGGCTGGTCTCAAATTCCTGATCTCAGGTGATCTGCCTGCCTCAGCCTCCCAAAGTGCTGGGATTATAGGCGTGAGCGACCACGCCCGGCCAACTCACCTGTTTAAATGGTCAACCTCCTCCTCTCTGAGGAAAGAACAAAAACCAGGAAAGGGAAACCACTGACGATGTTTCTTTCTCAGTCCTTTCCTGTTAGTGACTCAGCACAGGTACCGCCTTTACTACCCCCAGCTCCTGAGGTGCAACAGGCAGCCCTTACTGACAACTGCAAAATAAAAAAAAAAAAAAAGGCAACGGTGGAAAATGATTGGGGTGGAGATTAGATAAGCATATAAACCTGCTTATCTAGTCTAGGGAAAAGGTTAGGGGCTCCGGTCAGAGTTCAGGCTGCCTGTGTTCAGTTTCCAGTGCTATGCCACTTCATTTTTGCAGGTTACTTAAGCTCATTTTTCTTTCTTGAAAAAAAAAACGGCATTAACCATAGTAGCTGCTTCACAGATGTGTTGTGAGGATTAAAGGCGTTAAAGTCACATAAAGTGGGCCAGGCACAGTGGCTCATGCTTGTAATCCCAGTCCTTTGGGAGGCCAAGCTGGGAGGATCACTTGAGGTCAGGAGTTTGAGACCAGCCTGGGTGACATGGTGAAACCCTGTTTCTACAAAAAATACGAAAAGGCCGGGCGCGGTGGCTCAAGCCTGTAATCCCAGCACTTTGGGAGGCCGAGACGGGCGGATCACGAGGTCAGGAGATCGAGACCAT
>NW_012116043.1:5169965-5183070 GCF_000951035.1 Colobus angolensis palliatus | reverse complement strand
TATTTATTTTTTTTTGAGACAGAATCGCTCTGTCACCCAGGATGGAGTGTAGTGATGGCGATCTCGGCTCACTGAAACCTCTGCCTCCTGGATTCAAGCAATTCTCCTGCCTCAGCCTCCAGAGTAGCTGGGACTACAGGAGTTCGCCACCACGCCCAGCTAATTTTTGTATTTTTAGTACAGACAGGGTTTCACCATGTTGGCCAGGCTGGTCTTGAACTCCTGACCTCAGGATCCACCCACTTTGGCCTCCCAAAGTGCTGGGATTACAGGCATGACCCACCGCACCTGGCCTAAACATTACTTTTTTAAAACTCCTATGTACCTCCTAAAAAGAAGCTAGTTCGGTCTCTGGAAGGTTCTTTTGTCTGCCTATGGCACACTTTTGGGTGTGGGTTTACAAATCAAGGTGCTGGAGCCGACTCCATAGGAGAGGGAGAAGAATTTGGAATTCTCAGCCTGAAAGTGGAGGGATGAGAAGAGACAGGCAGATGGGAGAGGAGCTTAGACTAGAACAGGGCTGGGCTCGGGCCAGCTGCTTGGGAGGGACTCTGCAGAACAGGAATATCCAACACTAATGCTGTAAACTAGAGACCCGCAGGCTGGAGAGCACCCCTACACCTGTGCTGTGTTGGTCCTTGGTTTTGTCAAAATAATTTGAGCCAATACATAAAAAACAGCTGATCTCACATGAAAATTGGAATTTCCAACTTCTCTGGAAACATCTGAAGATATGCTAAGTCTCTGAAAACTTAACCCCCTCTGCTTCCTAAAATCGAAAAGGAAGTCCTGAGGTTAACTTCAACCGAGGTTGCAAGTTCCCCTCTGTAGCAGGCTGCGTGGTGGCCCCAAAAGCTTCCCTTGTCAACCCCCTGAACCTGTAAAGTGACCATATTTGGAAAAAAGGGTCTTTGCAGATGCAATTGAGTTAAGGACCTCCAGAGGAATTAGCCCGGACTATCTAGGTGGCCTCTAAATCCAATGCCAAGTGCTTTTATAAGAGAAAGGCGAGGCTGGCCGGGCATGGTGACTCACGCCTATAATCCCAGCACTTTGGGAGGCCGAGGTGGGCAGGTCATCTGAGTTCGAGACCAGCCTGGCCAACAAAGTGAAACCCATCTTTACTAAAAATACAACAATGAGCCGGGTGTGGTGATGGGTGCCTGTAGTCCCAGTTACTCAGGAGGCTGAGACAGAAGAATTACTTGAACTTGGGAGGTGGAGGTTGTAGTGAGCCAAGATTGTGCCACTGCACTCCAGCCTGGGCGACAGAGCAAGACTCTGTCTCAAAACAAAAGAAAAAAAATGGAAATACTACACTACCAGTTGGCACAGAGCTCTCCTCCTGTGGCCCCGGACTTCTTCACAATCCAGCAAGTGAGAATAACCACCATAGGGGCCTTCCCGTGTCCAGGCCCAAACCTCCCTGCTGATTGAGCTGTCCTGCCGGGTCATATTTCTTTGCTGCACGGATTGGGGTGGGTGTTGGGTGCCTGGACCCCGATGGAAAAGAACAGGTGGCATTTGCTGGGCCTCAGTTCAGCTGTCACGGGAAGAACAGAGGCCCCTGGGATTTCGAGGCAACAATCCCCGTGGAGACAGGCAGACAGGAATGTCTGCACCAGAGACCCTGGGATGGGAGGAGTGCAGATGGGGCTCCCAGACACAGGGGGAGGCCCCGGACCACCCAAAGTCTCTCTGCAACTCCACCAGAGAGGGCTGAGAGGAGAGCTGTGGTCTGGTAGAAAAACCTAACTGGGCAATGAGGCAGTTGGCCCAAGGAGAAGTCAGAGGTTAGGGGTAAGAGGTAGTACACTTTATTGACTGGGTTCTCCCAACATGTTGCAACCTCTGGCAAAGTCAGACCCTGGGCTTTGCCACCATCCCATCCACCAAAGAGAGAAGAGAACACATCTCATGAACATCCACATGGCCTCCAGACAGCAGAGCACAGGGGCAGGTGTGGGGAGGGAGGCTGCCAGCCAGGGGTGGGTGGACGAGGGGCGAAAGCGCCGGGTGCCGGGCTGGGGGCACCCCTGAGGCCCCGCCAGACCTGGCCAGCCCTTCACTCCCCCAGTTGAGGTTTAGTGTGGTTCACAGTGAGACTGGCTTAGATTGGCAGCGGGCGATGGTAGACAGATGCCCTCCACACTCCCCACCCGCCCTGGCCGGACTCACAGAGCTGGCAAGAGGGAGAGACGGAAAATCCCGTTCCCTGTGTGTCCCTCTGGGACAGGGAAGCCCCTTCTCTGGAGGGGTGAAGGGGAGAGGCCTAGTCTCTTGACATCCCCCAGGCTACTAAGTAAGGGCCATTCACTCCTGGCTCAGAAGTTTCTAGAACATCTTGGTGAATGTGCCCACCATTACTCCCAATTAGAAAAAGGTATTTGAAATGTAGGAGTTGACTGGGGTGCCTCAAACCAAGCAGTAAAAACCCTGGTAAGATCTAGGTTTAAAAAGGCAGCTCTACCTTTGCTTAGGAGGCTGGGGAGGTCCGTGAAGGTGTTGGCTCAGGGCAGCAGGGGTAGGGAGTGCCCTGGGAATGGGGCGGGGACCAGGGGCAAGATGCAGGAAGCGGTGATCCATGGGACATGGCAGGTCGCCCTCCAGTGCTGGAGGCCTGGGCTTGGAGGGCAGCTGGGGGCCACCAGGGGCCTCCATGGGCACATCTGTCAGGCAGGCACCGGGGCCTCTGCCCCACCGGGAGAAGCAGGGGCCCCCCATCAGGCCTTGTGACTGCCGTTAGCTGCAGGCTCCTTGTGGCCAGCTGTGAAGTCCACGGTGGGCTCAAGCCCCAGCATCTGCCGCTGCACCAGCTTGGCATAGAGGCCACCCTGGGCCAGCAGCTGCTGGTGGGTGCCCTGCTGCACCACGCGGCCCTTGTCCAGCACCACAATGAGGTGCGCATGCTCCACAGTGCTCAGCCGGTGCGCGATGATGAGTACCGTGTGCTTCTGCAGGTTGCCGTGGATGGCCTGCTGGATCTGCGGGGACAGTGGGGACCTGGCTTGCATGGCACAGACACCCCACCCACAACCGCGCTCCATGCCACCACCTATGGGCTGAAGCTTAACCTCTTTGAGACTCAGTTCATAAAAATGGCCAGCTTCCTGGGTTTTTCTTAAGGGGAGACAGCTCAGGGCCAGACACAGGGAGGCACCTGGTGAATGAGGGATCAGCGCTACCCTGGCCCTGCAGTCTTCTGGCCCCTCCCTTCCTCCGCCTTTTTTTTTTTTTTTTTTTGACTAAGTCTTGCTGTCACCCAGACTGGAGTGCAGTGGTGCGATTTCAGCTCACTGCTACCTCTGCCTCGTGGGTTCAATTGATTCTCATGCCTCAGCCTCCCAAGTAGCTGGGGGATTACAGGTGCACGCCATCATGCCCAGCTAATTTTGTTTTGTATTTTTAGTAGAGACGGGGTTTCACCATGGTCTCGATCTCCTGACCTCATGATCCACCTGCCTCGGCCTCCCAAAGTGCTGGGATTAAAGGCGTGAGCCACCGCGCCCGGCCACACTAATATTTCTTACTGGTTAATTCTTAAATTCTTAATTGTTAATCCCAGTAGAGCAATGGTCCTTAACTCAGGGCCCCCTTACAGAGGAATTGTAAAATACCACGTTTCCCACAAATTGCATACAATGCTTTATGTGTATGGGCATTTTTCTAGGGAGAGTTTCTAGAATTTTCATAAATTTCCAAAGGGATTTATGACCCCAATAGTTCTGGAACAAAACCCTGAAGAGCCAGGGTCATCGGGCTTTACCCTCCTCTGTGCTGTTTCTGTTTTCTCAGGCGTGGCTTCTGAACCTGCCGACACAGAGCGAAGTTGACACAGACCAGTCCAGTCGGCAGGGGAGCCGCAGCAGACAGCAGGGGCACGGGGAAGGGGCTCTGCCCCGCAAGCTTCTTCATGCACATCTTCATCCTGAAGTCATCACCAGGGTCCCTGTGGGCTCCTAGGACCCCAAGGCACCTCAGGGACCTCTCATGGCTCAGCAGCTGCTTCCGCCATTGACTTGGGCTGCCGTCTTCCTGGGATCGGGGTTGTCTTTAGCCCTGGCCAAGCTGGAAACTGAAATACACTCTCCAGACAAAGGCAACAGCAGTTGAGTGTGGGCACCTGGGTTCCAGCCTCAGCCATTCTGCTGAATACATTTATAACCCTGCAGTCATTTCTTTTCTCTGGGCCTCAGTTTCCCTGTCTGTTCACTGAGGTGATTGGACTGTGTTCACTGTTTTCACAGTATGATATGGTGTGTCCAAGAGTTTAGTCATCTCTTTCTTTTTCAAGTTTTGTAGAGACAGAGTCATGCTGTTGCCCAGGCTGTAGTGTGGTGGCACGATCATAGCTCACGGCAGCCTCAAACTCGTGGACTCAAGCGATCCTCCCACCTAAGCCTCCTGAGTAGCTGGAATTACAGGCATGGGCCTCTAGGCTCAGCTCAAACATTTCTTTTTTTTTTGTTTTGATTTTTTCTTTTTTGAGATGGAGTCTCGCTCTGTCGCCCAGGCTGGAGTGCAGTGGCCAGATCTCAGCTCACTGCAAGCTCTGCCTCCCGGGTTTACGCCATTCTCCTGCCTCAGCCTCCAGAGTAGCTGGGACTACAGGCGCCCGCCACCACGCCCGGCTAGTTTTTTGTATTTTTAGTAGAGATGGGGTTTCACCGTGTTAGCCAGGATGGTCTCGATCTCCTGACCTCGTGATCTGCCCGTCTCGGCCTCCCAAAGTGCTGGGATTACAGGCTTGAGCCACCGCGCCCGGCCAGCTCAAACATTTCTTTAATGGCTGTTTACTGCGTACATACTATGTGTCAGCCACTGTTGTAGGCACTGGGGAATACAGCAGTGACCATGACAAAATCTAATGTGGGAAAGAAACAATGACAGAGTAAACTAAGTTCGGGCACCAGGACTAAGCCAGTCCTGGAGCGCCGTGCTCCTCTTCATTCTCTCTCATCCCTGCTTGTTTCCTCGTCTGTCTCTCTGGCCAACTGTGCTGTCCCCAAAGCCCTCGACTGCAATGACTTTCTCCTGGTTTACCTAGCACACTGTGTGGGACAGAAGGAGGACAGTGACATTTGCTAAATTAATTGTAACAGAAAAAAGTCAGCTTTAAAAGTCATAACTCTCCACATCCACCAGGATGGTGACAATTTTATATTGTTTGTTTTTGAAACAGGGTCTCACTCTGTCACCCAGGCTGCAGTGCAGTGGCATGATATCAGCTCACCACAACCTCCACCTCCCGGGTTCCAGCAATCCTCCCACTTCAGCCTCATTAACAGCTGAGACCACAGGTGTGTGCCACCATGCCCGGCTAGTTTTTGAATTTTTTAGTAGAGATGAGGTTTCACCACATTGCCCAGGCTGGTCTTGAACTCCTGGGCTCAAGCAATCTGCCTGCCTCAGCCTCCCAAAGTGCGAGCCACCATTCCCAGCCCTGGATGGTGATAATTAAAAACCAAATCAAAACCAGAAAATAACAAGTGTTGGTGAGGAAGTGGGGGAAATTGCAACCCTTGTGGATTGTTGGTGGGAATGCAAAATGGTGCAGCTGCTGTAGAAGACGGTCTGGCAGTTCCTCAAAACGTTGAGCATAGAGTTCTCATGAGACCCAGCAATTCCACTCCCAGGCATCTACCCAAGAGAGGCAAAAGCAAACTCCCACAAAAAAAACATGAATGTTGGGCCAGGTGCGGTGGCTCACACCTATAATCCCAGCTTCTCGGGAGGCTGAGGCAGGAGAATAGCGTGAACCTGGGAGGCGGAGCTTGCAATGAGCTGAGATCGCACCACTGCACTCCAGCCTGGGCGACAGAGTGAGACTCCCGTCAACAACAACAAAACATGAATGTTCCCAGCAGCACTATTCACAATAGCCCAAAGGTGGAAACAGCCCAGATATCTACCATA
Organism: Colobus angolensis palliatus; assembly: GCF_000951035.1. Taxonomy (NCBI): domain Eukaryota; kingdom Metazoa; phylum Chordata; class Mammalia; order Primates; family Cercopithecidae; genus Colobus; species Colobus angolensis. The sequence continues at coordinate 5,177,154 of NW_012116043.1, read as the reverse complement.
AACAAATAAACAAAATGTGGCCTAGCCATGCAATAGGATATTATTCAGCCATAAAAAGGAATAAAGTGCTGATTCATGCCACAGCATGGTTGGACCTTGCACACATGAGAGAAGCCAGACACGAAAGGCCATGTAGTATAGGGTTCCATGTACACGAAAAGGCCAGAGGGGCCAATCTGCAGAGCCAGATTTTAGATTGCTGGCGGCCAGGGGCTGTGTGGAGGAAGAATTGGGGAGTGGCTGTTAATGGGTATAGGGTGCTGTGTTAGGGTGATGAAAATGTCCTGGAACTGGATAATGATGATGGTTACACAACATCATAAATGTACTAGATGTCACTAATGATAAGTTTTATATCATCTGCATGTTGCTGCAGTAAAAACAATTTTAAAAACATTAGGCTGGGCGCAGTGGCTCACACCTAAATCTCAGCACTTTGGGAGACTGAGGCAGGTGGGTTACTTGAAGTCAGGAGTTCAAGACCAGCCTGGCCAACATGGTGAAACACTGTCTGTACTAAAAATACAAAAAAATTAGCTGGGTATGGTAGCAGGCACCTGTAGTCCCGGCTACTCAAAAGGCTGAGGCAGGATAATTGCTTGAACCAGGGAGGCAGAGGTTGCAGTGAGCTAAGACTGTGCCACTGCACTCCAGCCTGGATGACAGAGAGAGATCCTGTCTCAAAAACAAAACAAAACAAAACAACAAAAAATCCCGCCAAAATAAAACAAACAAAAGAAAACATTATATCTCTGGCCGGGTGTGGCGGCTCACGCCTATAAGCTCAACACTTTGTGAGGCCAAGGTGGGAGGATTGCTTAGGCCAGCAGTTTGAGACCAGCCTGTTCAACAGAGCAAGGCCCTGTCTCTACAAAAAAAAAAAAGAATTAGCCGGGCATGGTGATGTGCACCTGTAGCCCCAGCTACTCTGAAGGCTGAGGTGGGACGATCTCTTGAGCCCAGAAGGTTGGGGCTATAGTGAGCCGTGATAGCACCTCTGCATTCCAGTCTGGGCAACAGAGCAAGAACCTGCCTCTAAAACAAACAAACAACAACACCACACTCCTATCTTAAATGTAATGTGGGACCCTGGAACAGAAAGAGGACATTAGTGAGAAAACTAGTGACACACAAATACAGCTTGCAGTTTCACTGATAGTGACATGCTCTGTTGGTTTCCTAGTTGTGACAAATGTACCCCAGTACTGTGGGATTTTAAGACAAGAGGAAACTGTGAGGGGCGGGCCATAGGGAACTTTCTGTATTGTCTTGTGACTTTTCTGTAAATCTAAAATTATTTCAAAATTAAACTTTTTTATTTTTTTTTGAGACAGAATCGCTCTGTCACCCAGGATGGAGTGTAGTGATGGCGATCTCGGCTCACTGAAACCTCTGCCTCCTGGATTCAAGCAATTCTCCTGCCTCAGCCTCCAGAGTAGCTGGGACTACAGGAGTTCGCCACCACGCCCAGCTAATTTTTGTATTTTTAGTACAGACAGGGTTTCACCATGTTGGCCAGGCTGGTCTTGAACTCCTGACCTCAGGATCCACCCACTTTGGCCTCCCAAAGTGCTGGGATTACAGGCATGACCCACCGCACCTGGCCTAAACATTACTTTTTTAAAACTCCTATGTACCTCCTAAAAAGAAGCTAGTTCGGTCTCTGGAAGGTTCTTTTGTCTGCCTATGGCACACTTTTGGGTGTGGGTTTACAAATCAAGGTGCTGGAGCCGACTCCATAGGAGAGGGAGAAGAATTTGGAATTCTCAGCCTGAAAGTGGAGGGATGAGAAGAGACAGGCAGATGGGAGAGGAGCTTAGACTAGAACAGGGCTGGGCTCGGGCCAGCTGCTTGGGAGGGACTCTGCAGAACAGGAATATCCAACACTAATGCTGTAAACTAGAGACCCGCAGGCTGGAGAGCACCCCTACACCTGTGCTGTGTTGGTCCTTGGTTTTGTCAAAATAATTTGAGCCAATACATAAAAAACAGCTGATCTCACATGAAAATTGGAATTTCCAACTTCTCTGGAAACATCTGAAGATATGCTAAGTCTCTGAAAACTTAACCCCCTCTGCTTCCTAAAATCGAAAAGGAAGTCCTGAGGTTAACTTCAACCGAGGTTGCAAGTTCCCCTCTGTAGCAGGCTGCGTGGTGGCCCCAAAAGCTTCCCTTGTCAACCCCCTGAACCTGTAAAGTGACCATATTTGGAAAAAAGGGTCTTTGCAGATGCAATTGAGTTAAGGACCTCCAGAGGAATTAGCCCGGACTATCTAGGTGGCCTCTAAATCCAATGCCAAGTGCTTTTATAAGAGAAAGGCGAGGCTGGCCGGGCATGGTGACTCACGCCTATAATCCCAGCACTTTGGGAGGCCGAGGTGGGCAGGTCATCTGAGTTCGAGACCAGCCTGGCCAACAAAGTGAAACCCATCTTTACTAAAAATACAACAATGAGCCGGGTGTGGTGATGGGTGCCTGTAGTCCCAGTTACTCAGGAGGCTGAGACAGAAGAATTACTTGAACTTGGGAGGTGGAGGTTGTAGTGAGCCAAGATTGTGCCACTGCACTCCAGCCTGGGCGACAGAGCAAGACTCTGTCTCAAAACAAAAGAAAAAAAATGGAAATACTACACTACCAGTTGGCACAGAGCTCTCCTCCTGTGGCCCCGGACTTCTTCACAATCCAGCAAGTGAGAATAACCACCATAGGGGCCTTCCCGTGTCCAGGCCCAAACCTCCCTGCTGATTGAGCTGTCCTGCCGGGTCATATTTCTTTGCTGCACGGATTGGGGTGGGTGTTGGGTGCCTGGACCCCGATGGAAAAGAACAGGTGGCATTTGCTGGGCCTCAGTTCAGCTGTCACGGGAAGAACAGAGGCCCCTGGGATTTCGAGGCAACAATCCCCGTGGAGACAGGCAGACAGGAATGTCTGCACCAGAGACCCTGGGATGGGAGGAGTGCAGATGGGGCTCCCAGACACAGGGGGAGGCCCCGGACCACCCAAAGTCTCTCTGCAACTCCACCAGAGAGGGCTGAGAGGAGAGCTGTGGTCTGGTAGAAAAACCTAACTGGGCAATGAGGCAGTTGGCCCAAGGAGAAGTCAGAGGTTAGGGGTAAGAGGTAGTACACTTTATTGACTGGGTTCTCCCAACATGTTGCAACCTCTGGCAAAGTCAGACCCTGGGCTTTGCCACCATCCCATCCACCAAAGAGAGAAGAGAACACATCTCATGAACATCCACATGGCCTCCAGACAGCAGAGCACAGGGGCAGGTGTGGGGAGGGAGGCTGCCAGCCAGGGGTGGGTGGACGAGGGGCGAAAGCGCCGGGTGCCGGGCTGGGGGCACCCCTGAGGCCCCGCCAGACCTGGCCAGCCCTTCACTCCCCCAGTTGAGGTTTAGTGTGGTTCACAGTGAGACTGGCTTAGATTGGCAGCGGGCGATGGTAGACAGATGCCCTCCACACTCCCCACCCGCCCTGGCCGGACTCACAGAGCTGGCAAGAGGGAGAGACGGAAAATCCCGTTCCCTGTGTGTCCCTCTGGGACAGGGAAGCCCCTTCTCTGGAGGGGTGAAGGGGAGAGGCCTAGTCTCTTGACATCCCCCAGGCTACTAAGTAAGGGCCATTCACTCCTGGCTCAGAAGTTTCTAGAACATCTTGGTGAATGTGCCCACCATTACTCCCAATTAGAAAAAGGTATTTGAAATGTAGGAGTTGACTGGGGTGCCTCAAACCAAGCAGTAAAAACCCTGGTAAGATCTAGGTTTAAAAAGGCAGCTCTACCTTTGCTTAGGAGGCTGGGGAGGTCCGTGAAGGTGTTGGCTCAGGGCAGCAGGGGTAGGGAGTGCCCTGGGAATGGGGCGGGGACCAGGGGCAAGATGCAGGAAGCGGTGATCCATGGGACATGGCAGGTCGCCCTCCAGTGCTGGAGGCCTGGGCTTGGAGGGCAGCTGGGGGCCACCAGGGGCCTCCATGGGCACATCTGTCAGGCAGGCACCGGGGCCTCTGCCCCACCGGGAGAAGCAGGGGCCCCCCATCAGGCCTTGTGACTGCCGTTAGCTGCAGGCTCCTTGTGGCCAGCTGTGAAGTCCACGGTGGGCTCAAGCCCCAGCATCTGCCGCTGCACCAGCTTGGCATAGAGGCCACCCTGGGCCAGCAGCTGCTGGTGGGTGCCCTGCTGCACCACGCGGCCCTTGTCCAGCACCACAATGAGGTGCGCATGCTCCACAGTGCTCAGCCGGTGCGCGATGATGAGTACCGTGTGCTTCTGCAGGTTGCCGTGGATGGCCTGCTGGATCTGCGGGGACAGTGGGGACCTGGCTTGCATGGCACAGACACCCCACCCACAACCGCGCTCCATGCCACCACCTATGGGCTGAAGCTTAACCTCTTTGAGACTCAGTTCATAAAAATGGCCAGCTTCCTGGGTTTTTCTTAAGGGGAGACAGCTCAGGGCCAGACACAGGGAGGCACCTGGTGAATGAGGGATCAGCGCTACCCTGGCCCTGCAGTCTTCTGGCCCCTCCCTTCCTCCGCCTTTTTTTTTTTTTTTTTTTGACTAAGTCTTGCTGTCACCCAGACTGGAGTGCAGTGGTGCGATTTCAGCTCACTGCTACCTCTGCCTCGTGGGTTCAATTGATTCTCATGCCTCAGCCTCCCAAGTAGCTGGGGGATTACAGGTGCACGCCATCATGCCCAGCTAATTTTGTTTTGTATTTTTAGTAGAGGTGGGGTTTCGCTATGTTGGCCAAGCTGGTCTCGAGCTCCTGACCTCGAGTGACCAGCCTTCTCCTTTTTCTTTTCTTTTTGAGACAGGGTCTCTCTCTGTGGCCCAGGCTGGAGTGCAATGGCGTGATCATGGCTCACTGCATCCTCAACCTCCTGGCCTCAAGGAATCCTCCTGCCTCAGCCTTCCAAGTAGCTGGAACCACAGGCATGCACCATCATGCCCAGCTAATTTTTGTATTTTTTTGTAGAGATGGGTGTCCCACTATGTTACCCACACTGGTCTTGAACTCCTGGCCCCAAGCCATCCTCCCGCACTGGCCTCCTAAAGTGCTAGGATTATAGGTGTGAGCCACCACACCCAGCCTGTTTTTTTTAAACCTAAAACCGCTCTAAAAAATAAAGCCACTGGAAGCAGTGGCTCACAGCTCTAATCCCAGCACTTTGGGAGGCCAAGGCAGGTGGATTCCTTGAGCTCAGGAGCTTGAGACCAGCCTGGGCAACATGGCGAAACCCCATCTCTACAAAACATACAAAAATTTAGCTGTGTGTGGCAGCTGTAGTCCCAGCTACTCAGGAGGCTGGGAGGTGGGAGGATCACTCGAGCCCGGGAGAACTGTGATTGTGCCACTGCATGCCAGCCTGGGTGACGGAGTGAGGCCCTGTCTCAAAACAAACAAAACCAGCAACAACAAAAATAAAGCCTATTATTTTTTACAAACAATCCAAACTCCGTACTAGAGGCCAAGGAGTTTGCCTCCCTGCGACTTTGTCCTCACCCCTCTCCGTTCAATCCCCACCCACCAGCCACACTGACCTTAAGGCTTTGAACCTGCCAAGCTCATTCCCCACTCTGGGCCTGCACCTGCTGACCCTTCCTCTTGGCATGTTCTTACCTCCAGAACTCTCCACCACTGACTTCTTTTCTTTCATGTCTCAGCTCAGATGGCACCTGATGGCCTTGGTTCTAATGATGAGAACCACAGAACTCTTGGCATATGGTGACTCCATCCAAACTGCTGTGCCAAGTAACCAAACTCTAGTATGGCTTCTAGCAGCAGAAAGCCGTATCCCTGGGATAACCACAGCCCCCATTCAAGTGCCTGTGTGAGAAAGCTCAGCTTGGCAAGGAGAATTTGCTGTGTTTTAGTCAATACCTGCTGACTGGCCCCAACCTCTTTTTCTTGGAGTGTTTACTAAAAAGGGCTTACAACTGTGACTCCTTCCTCTGTCCCTCTGAGATGTGTATGTGATCTCCTGCATCTCAGAAGTGTCTCTCTTAAGGACCTGAAAGCCATGCCCTTGAAATGGACAGCTAGACACAGGTGGCCTCCTGGCTGTCCCCTGGGCTTGCTTTTATTTTTCCTGGGGGCCTCTGCCTGCTCCCCTCCCTACCTCCTCATTCTCCCTTTAAAATGCCCGTCACCACCAAACTGGGATGGCACATGGCTCCTTTCCCACTGTCAGGAGTCACTGCATAAAATCTGTTTCCATGACTTTTGCCGGCGCCCAGCTATGCTCATCTTTGACAACGGTGTCCCCTCCCAGTCTCCTGGTGCCCCAAGACTGTTTCATTTGCTTTGTAGCACAGGCCACGGGGTGAATGCATGCTTGTTTTCTTTTTTTTTTTTGAGACGAAGTCTTGCTCTTCGCCCAGGCTGGAGTGCAGTGGTGTGATCTCGGCTCACTGCAAACTCCACCTCCTGGGTTCAAGCCATTCTCCTTCCTCAGCCTCCCAAGTAGCTGGGATTACAGGTGCCCGCCACCACACCCAGCTAATTTTTGTATTTTTAGTAGAGATGGGGTTTCACCATGTTGACCAGGCTAGTCTCGAACACTTGACCTCGTGGTCTGCTGGCCTCGGCCTCCCGAAGTGCTGGGATTACAGGTGTGAGCCACCGCACCTGGCATTCCTTGTTTCTTATCTGCCTTCCCCACTGGAATGGAAACACCGTGGGGACAAGGGTCTTGGTCTGGTCAGCCCACCACGATAACCCCAGCACGGTGCCTGGTGCCTGGAAAGAGCTCAGGAACTCTCTGTGTAATAAGTGCATCAATCCGCGGATAGACTGAGGTTGCTAGCCATCTCCAAATACATGACTGGGCCCACCTGACCAGTGAGAATGAAACTCACAGGGGAAGCACTAGCTTGAGGTCACACGGTTATAAACTGCAGAACGGAGCTGCTAGTCCAGGTCTCCCCATTCTGTTTTTTGTTTTTGTTAGTTTGTTTTTTGAGATGGAGTCTCGCTCTGTTGCCAAGGCTGGGGTGCAGTGGTACAATCTCAGCTCACTGCAACCTCTGCTTCCCAGGTTCCAGCTATTCTCCTGTCTCAGCCTCCCAAGTAGCTAGGATTACAGGCACCCGCCACCACACCTGGCTGACTTTTGTATTTTTAGTAGAGATGGGGTTTCACCATGTTGTCCCGGCTGGTCTTGAACTCCTGACCTCAGGTGATCCGCCC
>NW_012116043.1:5167527-5169915 GCF_000951035.1 Colobus angolensis palliatus | reverse complement strand
CTGACTTTTGTATTTTTAGTAGAGATGGGGTTTCACCATGTTGTCCCGGCTGGTCTTGAACTCCTGACCTCAGGTGATCCGCCCGCCTCAGTCTCCCAAAGTGCTGGGATTATAGGTGTGAACCACTGCACCCAGGCTTTTTTTTTTTTTTTAGATGGAGTCTCACTGTGTCGCGCAGGCTAGAGTGCTGTGGCACAATCTCAGCTCACTGCAACCTCCATCTCCCGGGTTCAAGTGATTCTCCTGCCTCAGCCTCCTGAGTAGCTGGGGTTACGGGCATACACCACCATGCCCAGCTAATTTTTGTATTTTTAGTCGAGACAGGGTTTTACCATGTTGACCAGGTTGGTCTCGAACTCCGGACCTCAAGTGATCCGCCTGCCTTGGCCTCCCAAAGTGCTGGGATTACAGGCGTGAGACACCATACCAGGCCTGTTTTGTTTGTGTTTGTTTGAGCCAGATGGAGTTTGGCTCTGTTGCCCAGGCTGCAATGCAGTGGCACGATCTCGGCTCACTGCAACCTCCACCTTCCAGGTTCAAGCAATACTTCTGCCTCAGCCTCCCGAGTAGCTGGGATTACAGGTATGTGCTACCACGCCTAGCTAGTTTTTGTATTTCTAGAGAGACGGGGTTTCACCATGTTGGCCAGGCTGGTCTCCAACTCCTGACCTCAAGTAATCCACCTGCCTCGGCTTCCCAAAGTGCTGGGATAACAGGTGTGAGCCACCGATCACGACCCAGGTCTCCCCATTCTGATGCCTTCTCTCGCCCCACACCCTACAGCTCTGCCTGGAGCCTGGAGGCTGGGCCCAGAGTGGCTCCTGGTTCCCCACTCTCAACACCAGGAATTCACCAGCCCAGGAGGCTGATAGCCTGGGAGAGCTCCTGGGGCCCGTCTCTTCTCAGCACCCATCTGCTGGGTGATGGGGGCTCTGGCCGCCTGGAGCCGCTCCTGCCCCGGCATTGCCCGCCGCCCTGTGACTCACCAGATACTCGCTCTCGGCATCCAAAGCACTGGTGGCTTCATCCAGGATGAGGACCGGGGGGTTCCGAACCAGAGCCCGGGCCATGGCCACCCGCTGCTTCTGGCCACCTGACAGCTGGGCGCCCTTCTCCCCTGTCTCTGTATGGTGGAGACACAGAGACAATTTAGCAACAGGTGAGGCCGGGCAACCCTGGGGAAGAGTGAGGGGCCCTGCCCTGCAGCTGTGCAAAGGGCCGGCTGGAACCCACAGCTTGAAAGCTCATGAAATGATGTTCCCCTCACCCAACGCATCAGGGGCATGCAGATTAAGCCTACATGCGAATTGATACCAAGTTACCAATTTTCACCCATTCATTTGGCAGAAACCCAAACATCTGACAGTACACAGTGCAGGTGAGGCTGCGGGGAGACAGGCCCTCACCCGTCCTCCTGGAGAAGGGGAGTTGGAGCGAGTCCCATGGCTTGAAGAGCTGCAGCAATCACCCTGGGTCTATGAGTCTGTGCAGGGCAAAGGTTGTGTGTATTCACCACAGATGTGCGGCCTGTGGCCCAGCAAGCCCACCTGGACCAGTTTTCCCCATGGACCAACTTCCTCCCATGCACAACAATATAGACACAGGTCACGCATGACTCACAGCGCTGTTATTGCAAAAAATAAAACAAATAGACTCAAATGTCCATCAACAGGAAATGGAGTCAATAAATTATTATTATTTTAGAGACAGGGTCTCACTCTCTCACCCCTGTTAGAGTGCAGTAGTGAATCACTGCTTACTGTAGCCTCAAACTTCTTGGTTCAAGCGATCCTCCAGCCTCAGCCTTCTGAGTAACTGAGAATACAGGTGCATGCCACCACACCTGGTTAACTTAAAATATTTTTCTATAGAGGTGGGGTCTCACTACACTGCCCAAGTTGTTCTCAAACCCCTGGCCTCAAGCGATCCTCTTGCCTTGGCCTCCAAAGTGCTGGGATTACAGGCGTGAGCCAGTGCACCTGGACATGCCACCAGCTCTTTATTATTTCATTTTGCTTTCATTGAGATGAAACTGACACAACATAAACATAATCATTGTAAAGTGAATAATCCGGGCTGGGTGCAGTAGCTCACGCCTGTAATCCCAGCACTTTGGGAGGCCGAGGCAGGCAGATCGCAAAGTCAGGAGATTGAGACCATCCTGGCTAACATGGCAAAACCCTATCTCTACTAAAAATACAAAAAATGGCCGGGCGCGGTGGCTCAAGCCTGTAATCCCAGCACTTTGGGAGGCCGAGACGGGCGGATCACAAGGGAGGTCAGGAGATCGAGACCATCCTGGCTAACACGGTGAAACCCCGTCTCTACTAAAAAATACAAAAAACTAGTCGGGCGAGGTGGCGGGCGCCTGTAGTCCCAGCTACTCGG
>NW_012116043.1:5166117-5167313 GCF_000951035.1 Colobus angolensis palliatus | reverse complement strand
GGGAGGCTGAGGCAAGAGAATCACTTGAACCCAGCAGGCAGAGGTTGCCGTGAGCCATGATCGCACTACTGCACTCCAGCCTGAGTGACAGAGCAGGACTCCATCTCAAAAAGAAAGTGAATAATCCAGTGACATTTAGTGCATTCACAATGTTGCATAACTACCACCTCTATTTAATTCCAAAACATTATTTTAAAATATTTATTGTACCAATTAATTAGAACCACTTAAGTTCATATTAATTAGGTAACTTTTTAAAAAATAGTATATTTAGTATATTTTTATTTAGAAATTATTTTAAATTGACAAGTAAAAATAGCTCATATTTAATGGTGTACAATGTGATGTTCTGAAATACATATACACTGTGGAATGGCTAAATCAAGCCAGTTAACATATGCATTGTCTCACATATTTGTCACTTATTTTTAGAGGGAACACTTAAAATCTACTCTCTTAGCTATTTTCAAGTACACAGTACACTGTTACTAACTATAACTGGCCAGGCATGTTGGCTCACACCTGAAATCCCACCACTTTAGGAGGCTGAGGCGGGCAGATCACCTGAGGTCAGGAGTTCGAGACCAGCCTGGCCAACATGGTGAAACCCCGTCTCTACTAATAATACAAAAAAAAATTAGCCAGGCGTGGTGGCGGGCACTTGTAATCCCAGCTACTCGGAAGGCTGAGGCAGGAGACTTGCTTGAACCTGGGAGGCAGAGGTTGCAGTGAAGTGAGATTGCTTCACTGCACTCCAGCCTGGGCGACAAAGTGAGACTGTCTCAATTAAACAAACAAACAAACAAAAAACCATAGTCAACAGGTCTCTTGACCTTATTCCTAAATGAAAATTTTTATCTTTTGATCAACATCTCCCCAATCTCCTCTATACATTGTATATATTTAATTATTGAAAAGGGGCTATTCGTGTGGTTCAAAAATCTAAAAATATAGGCTGGGCACAATGGCTCATGCCTGTAATCCCAGCACTTTGGGAGGCAGGAGGATTGCATGAGCCCAGGAGTTTGAGACCAGCCTGGGAAACATAGCAAGACCCCGTCTCTACAACAAAAATAAAAAATGGGGCGGGAGGATAGCTTGAGCCCAAGAGGTTGAGGGTGCAATGAGCCGTGATCACGCCACTGCACTCCCACCTGAGTGACAGAGCAAGACCCTGCCTCAAAAAAAAAAAAAAA
>NW_012116043.1:5148330-5165779 GCF_000951035.1 Colobus angolensis palliatus | reverse complement strand
AAAAAAAAAAAAAAAAAAAAAACCTATAAATAATGAAAAGTTCAAGTCCTTTCTTCAGTTCCCTCCTGTTCCCACCAAAACTTCTTTCATTAGTTGCTTACACGTCCTTATCGAGTTTCTTTATGCAAATATGAACATGTTATTTTTATCTCCCTGATCCTTTAATAGGAAAAAACAATAGCTCCTTATACTCTGCACCTGGCTCTTTTCACTTAGCATCATAGCTGCCCCCTCCTCTGCCTCCACCTCCTCCTTCTTCTTCTACTTCCTCTTTTTCCCAGCAGCATAATATTCCAGTGTATGGGCTTCTATAATAATTTAGTTAGTAAATACTTTGCTGAGTCAGAGCACAGTGGCTCATGCCTGTAATCCCAGCACTTTGGGGATTGTAGAAAGATTGCTTGAGCCCAGGAGGTCCAGTCTAGCCTGAGTAACATAGCGGGACCCCATCTTTACAAAAAGAGAGCAGGTAGCAGAGGGCAGTCCTTAACGCTCAAGAGAGTTATGTCCCTGAGGGTGATCCTGTGGGCCCAGGAGAGGGGCCACCCCCAGCTCCACACCTGTGCTGTAGCCGTCCTGGAGTTCCATGATGAAGCCGTGGGCGTTGGCCTTCTGTGCGGCCTCCACCACCATCTCGAAGGGCACAGTGGGCAGGCCGTAGGAGATGTTGTCTGTGATGGAGCGGGCGAACAGCACGGGCTCCTGGCTCACCAGGGAGATCTGGGGAGGAGGAAGCACGGGGCATGAGAGGCTAGGAATGTGTTCATCCAGCTTTCCCCAGCAGCCTTGCTGCCTGGGGCCTGGAGACGCCAGCAGTCTCAGGCCTGAAACCTGATCAGGGCCCAGTGACTACACTGAGCTGCCTCTCTTCTTCCCCAACAGTGACTCCTGCCTGTACCCACAAGCCCTCAGCTCCCGTAAACAGCACACTGGGGCCTGCTACATTTGCTGCTCTGGGATAAGCCAAGTTCCCTGCCTCCAAGAGAAAGCTCACTGGCCATCCCTGTCCTGGAAAAAAAGAAAGAGGGATAGAGTATAGAATGTTGCTCTGAATGAGTCTGCCCATCTCAGGAAGCAGGAGGCCACAGCAGGGCTCCAGGTCATACAGACTGCCCAGGCAGTGGTCCCCTCCCCTCTAAGAGAACAATTTAAAGGAGCTATCATCTCTAGATTCCAGTTTCAGGAACCTGGGCCTGCAAAACTAATAGTATGGCCAGGCTTGGTGGCTTATGCCTGTAATCCCAGCACTTAGGGAGGCAGAGGCAGGAGAACTTCTTTAGTCTAGGGGTTCAAGACCAGCCTGGGCAACACAGCAAGACCCCATATCTACTAAATGAAAAAATATATAGTATGGAAGATATCACTGCAACACGATAAGTAGCAAAAAATAACTAGTTAATTAATTAAATTAAAATAGAAACAATCTAGGTGTCCATAAATGGGGATTGGTTAAATAGTGACAGTGCATCCTTAAAACTGAATTGCAATAGGTACATATACACAGCATGATTCTATTTTTGTTTAAAAAAATTATAAGCATGTGCCTTCATATATTGATATATTTCTATAAAGATAGGAAACATACTGAAAAGGATATTTACTAAACTGTTAACACTGGTTACCTCCATGTGTTGAAATTCAAAAGGTAAGGTGGAGGGGGACACGCATGTCTGAGTTACAAGATTCATTATAACTATGAGAATATGATTTGCTTGTAGCATTTTATTGTTTTATGTTTACAAAAATTAACATTTTTAAATTTAAAGACAGAGGCCGGGCATGGTGGTTCACACCTGTAACCCCAGCACTTTGGGAGGCTAAGGTACGAGGATGGCTTGAGCCCAAGAGTTTGAGATCAGCCTGGGCAACATAGTGAGACTCCATCTCAATAATTAAAAAATTGGCCATGTGTGCACAGCGGCTCATGCCCATAATCCTAGCACTTTGGGAGGCCAAGGTGGGCAGATCACCTGAGGTCAAGAGTTCCAGACTAGCCTGACCAACATGGAGAAACCCCGTCTCTACTAAAAACACAAAATTAGCCAGATGTGGTGGCGCATGCCTGTAATCCCAGCTACTCAGGAGGATGCGGCAGGAGAATCGCTTGAACCCATGAGGCAGAGGTTGTGGTGAGTGGAGATCATGCCACTGTACTCTGGCCTAGGCAACAAGAGCAAAACTCCATCTTGGAAAAAAAAAAAAAATGACCAGATGTGGTAGTGTGCACCTATAGTCCCTCAGGAGGCTGATGTGCTGATGTGGGAGGATTGCTGGAGCCCAGGAGGTCGTGGCTACAGTGAACCATGATCACACCACCAAATTCCAGCCTAGGTGACAGAGCGAGGTCCTATCTCAGACGAAAAGTACATAAATAGGCCAGGCGCCATAGCTTACTCCCAGCACTTTGGGAGGCCGAGGCATGCGTATCACTTGAGGTCAGGAGTTTGAGACCAGCCTGGCCAACATGGTAAAACCTTGTCTCTACTAAAAATACAAAAAATTAGCCAGGTGTGGTGGTATGTGCCTATAGTCCCAGCTACTTGGGAGGCTAAGGCAGGAGAATTGCTTGAACCCAGGAGGAAGAGGTTGCAGTGAGCCGAGATCATGCCACAGCACTGCAGCCTGGGCCACAGAGCGAGACTCCATCTTAAAAAAAAAAAAAAGAAAAGAAAGCAAAAGTACATAAATAAATAAGAGAGGCTATTCGTGAAGAAGGAAAACCAAATGGCCAATAAATATATGAAAAGGTGTTTAATATCTTCAGTAATCAGGAAAACGCAAAAAACCACAATAAGCTACAACTGCATTCTCACCAGTTAGCAAAAATTCAGGACTGACAATGCTACGTATCTGAGAATTGAAGCGTGGTACCTACTGCAAAGTGTGAACAACTCTACCCAGGGGCCTCTTCTAAAACTTAGGTGAGCAGCAGCCTGGTGGCCCCCCACTTGGCACCACTTCACAACAATCTATTTCTGGTTACATGCACATGGTGTAAGCAGATTTCACAACCCATGGCCCTCACCACCATCTAGAACTTGGCTAGGAGTTCTGGAATCTCTGTGCCAACACTCAGGCTTTCACATAATTTATATTGATGATGTAAATGGTGCTCCCTTAATAGTTTATATTTCTTGGACAGTGCACAACCTGAGCAACCATCCAGGGCATCCCTGCTCTTAGGCCAGCACAGGGACAGGTGTTACGGTTCCTTTCCTGAAAGGATTACTAAAAACTGTCCAGTCATGAATAGCCTATTTTGAGTACTGGAGATGACCTAAATGTGGAACAGCTGACACTCTCCTTCACTGCTGGTAGAATGTAAATTGTAAAATATAAATTGGTATAACCACCTGGGGATAGCTGTTGTGGCAGAAACTACTGCAGCTGGGGATGTACATCCACTATCACCAAGCTTTCTACTCTTAGGATTACACCTTCGGAGAACATACTCATGTACACCAGAAAACATAGACAAAATTGTCCACATCCCACACTGGTATTTTTGGTAATGGTAAAACAAAACAAAACAAAACTGAAAAACAAGCCAGGTGCAGAGGCTCACAGCTGTCATCCCAGCACTTTGGGAGGCTGAGGCAGGAGGATCACTTGAGGCCAGGTGTTTGAGATCAGCCTGGGCAACATGGTGAGATCACATGTCTACAAAAAATAAATAAAATTAGCTGGGCATGGTGGCATGTGCCTGCAGTCCCAGCTACTTGGGAGGTTGAGGTGGGAGGATGGCTTAAGCACAGGACTCTGAGGCTGCAGTGAGTTGTGACTGTGCCACTGCACTCCAGCCTAGGCAACAGAGGGAGACCCTGTCTCAAAAAAATTAAAATAGGCCAGGCGTGGTGGCTCACGCCTGTAATCTCAGCACTTTTGGAGGCCGAGGAGGGTGGATCACGAGGTCAGGAGATTGAGACCATCCTGGCTAACATGGTGAAACCCTGTCTCTACTAAAAATACAAAAAATTAGCCGGGCGTTGTGGCGGGCGCCTGTAGTCCCAGCTACTTGGGAGGCTGAGGCAGGAGAATGGCTTGAACCCGGGAGGCAGAGCTTGCAGTGAGCCGAGATCATGCCACTGCACTCCAGCCTGGGCGACAGAGCGAGACTCAGTCTCAAAAAAATAATAATAATAAATAATAACTAACTAAATAAAATAAAATATAAAGGGAAACAACCCAGCCAGGCGTGGTGGCTCATGCCTGTAATCCCAGCACTTTGGGAGGCCAAGGCAGGCTGATCACCTAAGTTCAAGGGTTTGAGACCAGCCTGGGAAACACGGTGAAACCCTGTCTGTATTAAAAATACAAAAATTAGTCGGGCATGGTGGCGCACTCCTGTAATCCCAGCTAGTAGGGAGGCTGAGATAGGAGAATAGCTTGAACCCGGGAGCGCAGAGGCTGTAGTGAGCTGAGACTGCACCACTGCACTCCAGCTTGGGCAATAGAGCAAGACTCCATCTCAAAAAAAAAAAAAGGGAAGCAACTCAAATATCTAGCATGCATAAATAATTGTGATACGCATTTGTACAGTGGGCTACCACCCAGCAATGAAAATGAATGAACCCTATCCCCAGCCTCAACCTGGATGACTCATAATGTCGAGTGGGAGACACAAGACACAAACGAATCTGCACACCAATCAGGATTCTACCCAGATGAAGTTCCGAGCGGGCAGCACGGCGCTCTGCTGTTCGAGGGTGCACACAGAGAAGGCAGAACCAATGAAACGCAAGAACATGAAGACTCTAAAAGCCAAGACATTACTTCTTGGGGGAAGAGAAGGGACACATGGCAGGGGGAGGAGGCGGCTTCTGGAGTGCCAGAATGTTCTATTTCTTTTTTTTTTTTCTTGACACAGAGTCTCATTCTGTTGCCCAGACTGCAGTGCAGTGGCCCAATCTCAGCTCACTGCAACCTCTACCTCCTGGGTTCAAGTGATTCTCGTGCCTCAGCCTCCCGAGAAGCTGAGATTACAGGGATGTGCCACCACACCTGGCTAATTTTTCTATTTTTAGTAGAGATGGGGTTTCGCCATGTTGGCCAGGCTGGTCTTGAACTCTCGAGCTCAAGCAATCCACCCACCTCGGCCTCCCAAAGTGCTGGGATTACAGGTGTGGGCCATCACACCTGCCCTTTTTTTCTTTTTTAATAGAGACGGAGTCTCACTATGTTGTCCAGGCTGGCCTCAAGGAATCCTCCAGCCTCAGCTTCCCAAAGTGCTGGGATTACAGGTGTGAGCCACTGCACCCGGCCAAGCCTGTTTCTCTAGGAGGGCGCTGTAATTGGTGATCATTCTTTGAACTGTCCATTTATCTTTAGTCCCCTCTTCTGCACCTGTTACAGCTCACGAGAAAGACAGACGCAGAAAGGGCAGAGGAGTGCGGCCCAGGCCCATCCACATACCACACGGTGCAAGTACTTGTGGTCGTAGGCGCTGATGGGCTTGCCGTCCAGCAGCACGCGGCCCCCCTCCAGGGGGTAGAAGTTCTCTAGGATGTTGACGCAGGAGCTCTTCCCACTGCCCGAGGGCCCCACCAGGGCCGTCACCTTGCCGGGGCACAGGCTGAAGGAGACATTCTGCAAAGAACACACAGGCACAGTGTGGGGTCATTGGCTCAGGTCCCAGGACTGGATGCCCCGGCCTTCAACACAGGTGGGTGCCCTTCCCAGCCTACCCCATGTGCCTCTGCCTCGCTTGGACACTGCTGGCCCCTAAACGTTCTCCTTTCTAGGACACTAGGACTTGGAAGCCCCTTTAGATTTGCTGTTTCCTCTGTCTGGAATGTTCTCTTTGCAGGGAGCCCCCTGATGAGGTCTCACCTCAAATGTCACCTCCTCCGAGAACCCCTTCTTGACTGTTACCACCATTCCCATGGACCATCCCCACCACAGCACCCTGATCTATTTTCTTTCTAGCACTCATTATCTGGAATCATCCTGTTAAGTATCTGTCTTCCCCAGCTGGAGCCCAAAACTCCTGGAGGGCAAGGATCTTGCCTGACATATTCCCAGCTGCCCTGCCACAGCCTGGAGTATAGGAGGCACGTGAGAAATGGGGTGACGGAAAGGCTGATTCTGGCAGGCCTCAAGCCGTGCCCTCACCTGCAGGACCTGGGTGTGGGGCCGAGTGCGGTAGGTGAAGGTCACGTTCTCAAAGTCCACCCGGCCCTCCAGGTGGTCGGGGGCCAAGCTGCCATCATGCACCATGGTTGGCTGCCGGTCGATGAACTCGAACACCTTCTCAGCAGCCCCCACTCCCTGCATCAGGCCGCTGTAGACGGAGCCCACGGACTGGGGAGAGGAGACACGCGTTCCTGTCCCACTGACACCCGACTCCTAGGACCCACCCCTGCTAGTAGAGAGATGAGGCGGGTACAGAGAAAGCAGGGAGTTCTGGTCGGGAGGGGCAGGAGGCCAGTGACCACTCACTGTTGCATTAGATAACGACAGGGGAGGTGAGGACAGCAGCGTCACCAGCACTCTCCCAGCCATCCAGCCGAGTGGGTGCCATCATCCCCACAGGAGCAGATGGAAGCACAGGAACCAGCAGGGGTGTGGCACAGCGGGAATCCAGCCTTGGTCTTTCAATTGCCATAGCATAGCTTTTTTTTTTTTTTTTTTTTTGAGATAGAGTCTCACTCTGTCGCCCAAGCTGGAGTGCACTGGTGCAATCTTGGCTCACTGCAACCTCCACCTCCCAAGTCAAGTGATTCTCCTGCCTCAGCTTCCAGAGTAGCTGGGATTATAGGTGCTCGCCACCACACTCAGCTAGTATTTGTATTTTTAGTAGAGACAGGGTTTCACCATGTTGGCCAGGCTGGTCTCAAACTCCTGACCTTAAATGATCCTCCCACCTCACCCTCCCAAAGTGCTGGGATTACAGGTATGAGCCACTAGACCTGGCTTGATTTCCATTTTCAAAATGGGTCTTAATGTGTACTATAAACATATTCTCCTTGGGTAAAAATACATAGAATATGAATGTAAATCACAATAACGGCCCATTTTCTTGAGCATTCTGCTTTTATGTATTTATGTTTTTGAGAGGAGGGTCTCACTCTGTGGCCCAGGCTGGAGTGCAGGGGTGCGATCTTGCTCAGGAGTGCAGGGGTGCGATCTTGCTCACTGCAACTTCCGCCTCCTGGGTTCAAGCGATTCTCCAACCTCAGCCTCCTGAGTAGCTGGGACCACAGGCATGAGCCACCACCACGCCTAGTTAATTTTTTGTATTTTCAGCAGAAATTGGGTTGTGCCATGTTGCCCAGGCTGGTCTCAAACTTCTGAGCTCAAGGAATCCGCCTGCCTCAGCCTCCCAAGTGCTGGGATTACAGGTGTGGGCCACTGCACCCGGCCAAGCATGCTCTATATGTTAGGAGGTAGGTTCTAACATTATCTCTTAGTTTACTGATGGGGAAACTCAGGCACAGAGGGTTCAAGTAACTTGGCCCAGGTCACACAGCCTAGAAGTGGCAGAGCCAGGATTTGAATCCAGGCCCGTCTGTCTCCTGAGTTCAGGCTCTTAGGTGCTGAATGTCCTCACTGGTGATATGGGGGTGATATCAGCACCTGTGTCCTGTTGCTGTGAAGACAACAGCTGGTAGTAAACACTCAAAACCCCAGAGCTGGCCGCGCACGGGGCCTGTAATCTCAGCACTTTGGGAGGCCGAGGCAGGCGGATCATTTGAGGTCAGAAGTTCGAGATCAGCCTGGCCAACATGGTGAAACCCCCTCTCTACTAAAAGTACAAAAATTAGCTGGGCGTGGTGGTGCGTGCCTGTAGTCCCAGCTACTGGGGAGGGTGAGGCAGGAGAACAGCTTGAACCCGGAGGCAGAGGTTGCAGTGAGCCGAGACTGTACCACTATACTCCAGCCTGGGGGACAGAGCAAGACTCTGTCTCAAAAAAAAAAAATTAGCTGGGTGTGGTGGCATGTTGGGTGTGGTGGTGGGTGCCTATAACCCCAGCTACTCAAGTGGCTAAGGTGGGAAGATCACGTGAGTCCAGTCTCGAACTCCTGACCTCAAGTGATCCGCCTGCCTCCGCCTCCCAAAGTTCTGGGATTATAGGTGTGAGCCACCACGCCCTGCCTAGTATTATCATTCTTGATATGATCATGCTGTCTCCCCTACTTACCTTAGGGAGAAATACCACATTGCTCAGAGCCCCCGGAACCCCACCACCCCGTTAAGATCCCTCTTCCCCACACCCCTCCCTTCTCTCTGGATCCCTGGAAGCACTGGCCCCTTACCTCCATACAATCTCCCAGGACAAACTCGTAGATGATGAAGGCGATGAGGTTGCCGCTGGTCATCTGGCCCGAGATGACAAGGTGGCCCCCGTAGTAGAGGATGCTGACCTGGACCACCAGCAGTGTGAGCTGGGGCAGAGGGAGAGGGCATATGGGTCGGGGGGACTTTAGATCCCCCGCCATCCCCCATTCCCTGCCCCATCCCAGGCTGCAGAGGGAGGTGAGGGCAGACTCAGCCACAAACTGAAATGCCAGCCATTGGCAGGGGTGCCTTCCAAGGCTTGTCACTCAGGCCCACCCCTGCCCCGAGCATTTCCCTGCAGAGGCCTCCAGCTGGAGCAGGCTGTGGGTTTGGCCACAGAACAAGGCTTTCTTTGTGAGGCTCTGGCACACACATGCCACCCCCAGGCTCCTCAGCTTGGCCACACGGGAGCTATTCATCCTCCTCATGGGGAAGAGCATGACTCAGAGAGGGCAAGTGCCCTGGCTAAGGTCACACAGCGAACTCTGTGTTTCCTCCCCCAGCGGGGTTCTGTGAAGAAGGGGCTGTGTTGGGGGCGCCCGTGCCTTCCTTCTGTGCCTGGGGGGCATCTGGGAAGGGAGTGGAGTCTGAGTACCCATGGCAGCCCACACCCAATCAGGGACTCCATCTGTCCTCCTCATGCCCAGCCAGAACTAGGCTGCTGTCTGGACCACCGTGCCTTGGTGGAAGCTGCAAAGGCACCCCCTGCCGGCGGACAGATTGCTAAAAGGCTCGGCCGGCTGAGCTGGCCCTCAGCCCCTCCTCTCCTCCTTGGCTGGTACTTTTGGGAGGTGGCAGCCCCAGGAGGACCCAGATATCCTCTGTCCCCTGGCTCCCCTGTAGACCACCGACTCCCTCCTCCCTCTCACTCCAAACCCTCCTTATTCCTCCCCAGCTATGCCCTGACCTGCCCACCTCCCATGTGTGGCCAGTGGGGCAGTGCCATGATCCAAGTGCTCCCAATCCTCCAAGGAGGGGCTGTGACTCACTCCCGGGAGTGTGCCAGACACTGTCAGGAATGTGTGTGGCCGTGACATGAGACCTGCCTGAAAGTGGCCTAGGGACCTGCTGACTCCCCACCTCAGCAAGGATGTTTCCCCAGCTGGGAAAAGAAAGCTCCCACCCTGCCATCCCACGCCAGGTGAGGG
Organism: Colobus angolensis palliatus; assembly: GCF_000951035.1. Taxonomy (NCBI): domain Eukaryota; kingdom Metazoa; phylum Chordata; class Mammalia; order Primates; family Cercopithecidae; genus Colobus; species Colobus angolensis. Next base: position 5,156,353 of record NW_012116043.1, on the reverse strand, counting down.
GGAGAAAGGGGTGGCCTTGCATCCTGGAAAGATTCTTAGCCGGGCACGGTGGCTCACGCCTGTAATCCTAGCACTCTGGGAGGCTGACGCGGGTGGATAACCTGAGCTCAGGAGTTCGAGACCAGCCTGGCCAACACAGTGAAACCCTGTCTGTACCAAAAATACAAAAATTGGCCAGGCATGGTGGCGGGTGCCTGTAGTCCCAGCTACGCAGGAGGCTGAGGCAGGAGAATCGCTTGAACCCAGGAGGCGGAGGTTGCAGTGAGCTGAGATGGCGCCACTGCACTCCAGCCTGGGTGACAGAGCGGGGCTCTGTTAAGAAAGAAAGAAAAGAAAGAAGAGAGAGAGAGAAAGAGAGAGAGAGAGAGAGGGGGAAAGGAAGGAAGGAAGGAGGAAGGAAGGAAGGAAGGAAGGAAGGAAGGAAGGAAGGAAGGAAGGAAGGAAGGAAGGAAGGAAGGAAGGAAGGAAGGAAGAAAGAAAGAAAGATTTCTACCAGCTTGACACCAACACGCAGGGCTGATGTCCTAGATCGAGGGCTTCCCCCATCTTTGCATCCCTTCCCTCCATAGCCAGAGCTGCCTGGCCAGGGGCACGTACCCCGCTGCCCCAGACGTAGTACATGTAGGCGGCCGCCTCCTTCCTGTTCAGCTTGTACACCTGCTGCAGCTTCCGCAGGTACACCTCTGCCTCCTCCTCCTCGTTGGCGAAGCTCCGGACAGTTTTCATGGCGCTGATGGTCTCCTCGGCCGTGTTGCTCGCTCTGGCCAGGGCATTCTGGACCTCTTTGGAGAGCCTCTATGGACAGGAGGGGGACAAGAAGGAGAAGACCCCAAAACAGCCTCACTATGTACTGGAGCCCCCAGGCCTCTCTGGGTTTTTCCACCCTTTGCTGGCACCAGCTATATGCAAGAGGTTTCTGGGACAAAAAGACAAAATCTAGCCCTTTCTCCCCCATCTCTTTCTGGCTCAATTTGATACACTCAGATAGTCAACTCCAGAGAGGTTTTTGGGGCGATGGTTTCACTTCCTGAAGGATGAGGGGTACTGATCATTATGTCATCCCCAGTATTCAAAAGAGGCTATTCATGACCGGACAGTTTTTGGTAATCCTTTCAGAAAAGGGGCCTCAACACCTGACTCTGTGCTGGAAGAGCAGGGGATGCCTTGGACGGTTGTTCAGGTTGTACACTACACAAGAAACACCAACTATTAAAGGGGCACCATTTACATCATCAACATAAATTACGTTAGAGCCTGAGGGTTGACAGATTCCAGAACTCCCAGCCAAGTCCTAGATGGTGGCAGGGGCCATGGGTTGTGAAATCTGCCCACACCATGTGCATGTCACCACAGGCAGAGCTGAAAAGTGGTCCCAAGTGTGCGGCCATCAGGCTGCTGTTCACCAGGGTCTTGGAAGAGGCCCCTGGGTAGAGTTGTTCACACTTTGCAGGAGTCACTATGCTGATTCTGAAGCCAGCCAGGAAGGCTGCCCTAGAGGCCAGGACAGGAGCATGCACTGGCATGTCCCATGGCCATGTGTCATACCCTGGCCACAGGAAGCATGCAGAGTGCCTGAGTCATGTCTGGCCATGGGCAGTGTGTGTGGCTTGTGGAGATGACTCACTGACTACACACAACACATTCAGGCATGGGGTGGAAAACCCAAATAGAGCCTTCCTGAGGCCTTCCTTAGCTGAACTCAAAGGCGGGGCCTGCAGTGCACACAGAGGTGGGGGCTGAGGGGGAGCTCCAGGGTTTCCTGCTCTGTACCAGGGGCTGGTGGGAAGACTGGAAGCAAGGGGTAGGGAGCAGCATGCCGGAAATGGCTCAGACTCTAAAGAATAGATTTACTTTCTCATCTCAGTGAGGACAGCGGGGAGGTTCGTGACCTGGAACTTCCGGAAGAGGTCCCTCCTGTGTGGCTGGAGAAGGCTGTGGGGAGTGGCCTCACCAGGGGCTGGGTGGGAGACCGCTTCCTTTGCTACCCTGGTCTCAGGTCACCAACACCAAAGCCTCCAGTGGAGCTGCGACAGTTACTTACCCGGCACCACCTGGAGGCCGTCATGCATCCGAGCCCCTGCTCAGAAGCACCCCGCGTGGGCCTGGGTGACTGTGAGGGGGTTGCCTGCACCTGTCACAGGGTCACAGCCCTGCCTGTCTGAACCCAGCCTGTCTGTCCCTTAGGGCTCGGGGGCACCCACCCATTCGGGAAGCTGAAGGAGGGTGAGGCCAAACCTGGCTCACGGGCCTAGTTCTGAAGCAGAAGCAGTGCTGTGGGGTGGCCAGAGGGGACAGCAGCCTGCCCAGGACGGCATCACGGCAGGCCCGCACCATCCCCACATACATGCCAGGCACGTTCCAACCCAGGGCCTTTCCACTGGCTGTGCCCTCTGCTCTGCACATACCTCCCAAGACTCCCGCCTCCTTCAGACCCTTGCTCAGATGTCCCTTTCTCAGCAAGACTTATTTAACTTGTATTTATTCATTTGTTTTAGAGACAGGGTCTTGTTCTGTCACCCAGGCTAGAGTATAGTGGCACGATCATAGCTCACTACAGCCTCGACCTCCTGGGCTTAGGCAATCCTCCACCTCAGCCTCCCAGGTAGCTGGGACCACAGGCATGCGCCACCAAACCCAGCTAATTACAAAAAAATTGTTTTTGTAGAGATGAGGTCTTGCTATATTGCCCAATCTTGTCTCGAACTCCTAGGTTCAAGTGGTCCTCCTGCCTGTGTCTCCCAAAGTTCTGGGATTACAGGCATGAGCCACTGGGCCCAGCCAGCAAGTAAAATTTAAAATTGCAACTACCCCCAATGCTCCCAATCCCTCTGCTCCTAACTTCGTCTTTCTCCTTAGCACTGACCATCTTTTACTGTATTGTGGATTCTCATTCTCTGTGCTGTTGGTACCTAGTATCTGTCTCTGCCACGAGAATATAAGTTCCAGGAAGGCAGGGCCCTTGGTTGTTTCACTGATGTAGCCCAGTGCCTGGGACATAGCAGACGCTCAATCATGATTCACTAAATGAGCAAACAAATGAATGAATGAATGCAAACACAGCCTCGAGACCAGTCCTTCACTAGCCCTTAGTGGCGCCCTGAGCCCCTCCTAAGGGGATGTTTGGGGGCTGCCAGGGTGCGCAGCCCCCAGCAGGGTCGGGGCGGGCCTACCTTGTAGTACTTGCCGTAGATGTTGGACACCATCATGATGATGGGGAAGCCCATGAAGGTGACCAAGGAGAGCTGCCACGAGAGGCTGAACATGAAGACCACCACGCCCGTGACCTTGACCGTGTTCCGCAGAAAGACATTGATGTTCTGGGAGACCAGGTCGCTGACCATGGTGGTGTCCGAGGTCAGACGGGAGATGAGGTCCCCTGGAACACAGGCGGCTCAGCTCCCGCCACAGCAACCCGGGCCTTGGGGGCGGCAGTGGGGGATGCTAAGGGGCCTCTGAGACAGACACTGGGAAGCCGGGCCTCCCTACCTGTGGGCGGGGTTGGGAGGTGGGAGAGAAGAGCAGATACCCCTCGAGGGCTACTCTGAGCCAATCCCAGTAACCAGCATCTTGCTTAAGCTTCATGACATCCCGCTGTACAGCGGAGGAGGCTGGGGCTCAGAACAGGAAGGCCCCCGTAGTCACATGGCCTGTCCGTGACTGAGCCAGACTTCAAACCCATGTCTCCTCCCTGTCACTGGCAGAGGGGGTAACTCCCCTTCCCTTCTAGAGAAATAACAACCTGGCTGGTGGCAGGCAGAAAAGCACAGACACTTCTTACCTAAGTTGGACACTGTGCTAAGAGCTTTGTAAGGATCCCATGGGTGGCTACTATCCATGTTCCCATTTTACAGACAAGAAAACAGAGGCTTAGAGAGGTGAAGTTCGCCAGTGGAGGCACCAAGGCTTGGACTCAGGCTGGTGTGTCTCTGAGCTTGGATCTTGGTGGATATTCTATCATCTTTCCTGTTGTGGTCCCTGGCCCTCACCCGCTGACCCCCATAGGAGCAGAGTCTCTGCCGGCCACAGGGGTGGGTAGTCCTGGCCCTGGTGGTTTCCACAGGGCAATGGAAAGCAAGGCCTTGGCCCCTGCAGGGACCTCGGGTGGCCTGGCCAGGGCCCCACAGAGGCCGCAGCCCACACCAAAACCTCAGTGAGCAAGCCAGCTCCCAGGACACAGGCCAAGCCCAGGGTGTTCCCAGCCTGAACTAACAGCAGGAGGCGAAGGCAGAGGGCCGAGACCACCCACACGCCCATTTCATTCCTCAGAGCCAGGCAAGCCCCCTGGGGTGGGGCCCAGCCCCCAGGACACCTAGGGCACTGGGAGGACCAACCTGTGCGGTTCTCATCAAAGAAGCTTGTCTCCTGGGACACCAGTGAGCGGAAGAGACAGTTTCGAAGGCGAATGTTCAGTCTGGCAAATATGAGGGTAAAAATGCCGCCCCGAATACCTGCGGCAAATGAGCTAATTGCAGATAAGAGATGTTATAGCACGACGTCCTTCCAGACCAACGACCACACCCGGCTGCCCCCTCCCGCTGCCGGCAGGCCTGGGAGCCCCACCGCAGCCCCGCGCCAGGGCTGGCACCCCTGTGGGGTCCCCCTCATTCCCAGTGGGAGCCCCCCAAGGTGAGGGCAAAGGGGACAGTGCTGGGGCAAGAGACCCAAATGTGCCAGCCAGACCCTCTCCCTTCCAGAACAGCTCAGACAAAGCTGGTTCTGTCTGGGACCAGATTCCTGCTTGGAAAACAGCCAGGGAGGGTGAGCCTCAGGGGAACCCTGAGGACTGAAGCCCTTTTCAGGGACCAGAGGGTGTGGTTCTAGGGTGCTCTAAGTCAGTGTGGAAGCCAGTTCCCAGGATGACCAGCTGAGGGACAGGCCCACCAGGGGCATTTCCAGGGCCTCCCTGGACTCTGTCTTCCTTAGGAACCGGCCCTCCCTTCCCTCCCTGCTGCAGGCCGGGTGTGCGGGGCGGGGCGTGGGGGCTGAGCCGGCTACCTGCCAATGGCCAGCAGGCACACGATGGTGACAGCCGTGCTGAACTGATCCATGCTTTTCTGGATGACAATGCCGTCAATGGCGCGGCCCGTGTAGTAGGGCAGGAAGGTCTCTCCTGGGGGAGGCAGGGCAGCTTCAGGGACATCTGCAGCCGGGGGAACCCGCACCCTTCCTCCTGAGGCTCCAGAAGTCCACACACCAACCCCTCCGCCCGCTCCACCAGTGGGATTTCCTCCCTTGGCAAACTCTTGCTGCCCATCGTGGGGCCCCAGGGTGCTTAATGCCCCCTCCTCAGAGAACAGGGGAGCACTGGGCCTTGCATCCACACAGCCTGCTGGTTCTTATTTGTAGTGGCTACCAGGCATCGAGCCAGGGCTCCCGCGGGATGCTTCATTCTCTTCTTTTTTGAGACAGGGTCTCGCTCTGTTCCCCAGGCTGGAATGCAGTGGTGCAATCATAGCTCACTGCAGCATCAAACTCCTGGGCTCACATGATCCTCCTGCCTCAGCCTCCTGAGTAGGGAATACAGGCATGTGCCACCATGCCAGGTTAATTTTATTTATTTATTTATTTATTTATTTATTTATTTATTTATTTATTTTTGTAGAGATGGGAGTCTTACTATGTTGCCCAAGCTGGTCTCAACCTCCTGGGTCGAAGCAATCCTCCCACCTCGGCCTCCCGAAGTACTAGGACTGTAGGTATGGCCCCACTCCTGATCTTTGTTTCATTCCCTTTGGGGCAGGCCCTGGGATCACCCCGCATTTTACAAATGAGAAAAGTTAATTTAATTTGGTTTTATTTTTATTTTTGTAAAATATATATATATATTTTTTTAACTTTTTGAGACAGGGTTTCGCTCTTGTCGCCCAGGCTGGAGTGCAGCCTCAACCTCCTGGGCTCAGTGGATCCTCCCACCTCAGACTCCTAAGTCGCTGGGACTACAGACACACGCCACCAGGCCTAGCTAAATTTGTTGTACTTTTTTGTAGAGACGAGGTTTTGCTAGGCTGCCCAGGCTGGTCTCTAACTCCTGGGCTCAAGCAATCCACCCACCTCAGCTTCCCAAAGTGCTGGGGTTACAGGCCTGAGTCACAGTACCTGGCTGAAAGTGAAGTTGAATGAGATGACTCGCCCAGGCCACATGGCAATCAGTGGCTGATTGACGGCAAAGTTGATTTCATTCTTCTCACTGGGTTCAGAATCCAAATTCTAGAACCTCACAAGATGTTGCTATTCTGGTTCCAGGCAATGCCGGAAATTGCCACCCCACCCCTCCTGGTGGGGCACTTGACACCTTGCTGGGTGCTTTCCTACCCACTTGCCTTACTGTGTTTTCACAACAATCCTGGGGTGGAATGGGAGACTCAGAGAGGCTGAGAAATTTACTCCAGGGGAAAGGCTGGGACTCAAACCTAAACTGGCTTCCAATCTGGGGGTTCTTTCTTTTCCCTTCCTGCTGTGGTCTGAATGCATCTCCCAGAATTTATATATTGAAACATAATCACAATGTGATGGTGATTAAGTCACAAGGACAGAGCTCTCCAGGATGGGATGAGGGCCTTTTTCAAAGGGCTTGTGAGCCTGGTTTGCCGTCTCACGCCTTTCATCTTCTGCAGCGTGAGGACACAGCAGTCTTCCCTCTGGAGGACACAGCAAGGAGGGACCATCTTGGAAGCAGAGAGTGGCCCTCACAGCACCAAGCCTGCTGGCACCTTGATCTGGGACTTCCCAGCCTTCAGAACAGTGAGAAATCAGTTTCTCTTCTTTCTAAATGACCCAGTCTGTGGTATTTAGTTATAGCAGCAGAAACGAGACTCCCCCGGCGATGCCCACTCTCCGGAATGCCCACTCTCCTCTTATGGAAATAATGGCGTCACCAGGCCAGGCCCTTGTTCATCCCAGGACCTGGTTCTACTGAAGTTCTTTCCACGAGCAGAGCCAGGTTTGGGGCTGGGCATACAGCAGGTGCTCAATAAAGGTTAGTGAATGAACCCCGGGCAGGTCTGGCTAGCACTGTCTGGACCTGGCTCAGACACGTGGATAGTGAGACATTCTGTGCAGTTCTGGTGCCCTCTGCTGGGACCATGAGGTGGCAGCCTAGAGGGCCTGTGTCCCCACAGTTCTTGGCCAGTCGGGGTCTCCAGCCAAGGCTGCAGAGTTCTGCCCAGCCTGAATTTCTGTCTCAGTTTACCCACAGAAGAGGGCAACGGTGAGCTGTGACAGCATTTTGGTTCCAGCAAGCACCAATGCTAATAAACGCCTTACTGGGTACCAGGGGCTGTGCAAAGCATGCCGGCAAACTGTCTTGCTGAATCTGCACAAGAATTACGTGAAACTCTCCAATGCACCAGCAAACAGACCATTTCCAGAATCCGACCACTTTCACTGCCTCTACTGCCCCGACCCTGGTCCAAGTCATTAACCTCATTGGGACTATCTCAGTAGCCTGCTCTCAACTTCGCTCACATCAGCCTGTTCACACAGCAGACGGCAGGATCCTGTTGGAACTAACTCAGATCTTGTTGCCCCTCGGCTCAAAACAGTCCCAAGCCCCCTTCTCATCCAGTGAGATGGTAAAAGCCAAAGTCTTTACAACAGACCACAAGGACCTGCGTGACTGAGCCCCTAGCAGAGACCTTTGTCTTCTCCCCGCTCCATCTCAGTCCCTCTGTTCCAGCTAACTGGTGTCTGCTCTTGAACAACTGGACACCTTCCTGCCTCAGGACCTTTGCACAGGCTGGTCCTTCTGCCTGGAGTGCTCTTACTACACACATCTTTTTTTTTCTGAGATGGAGTCTCAGTCTGTTACCCAGCCTGGAGTGCAGTGGCACGACCTCAGCTCACTGCAACCTCCACCTCCCGGGTTCAAGTGATTCCGTGCCTCAGCCTCCCAAGTAGTTGGGATTACAGGTGACTGCCACCACGCCCGGCTAAATTTTATATATGTATGTGTGTGTGTATATATATATATATATGTGTATATATATATGTATATATATGTGTGTATATATATGTGTGTATATAT
>NW_012116043.1:5133406-5147690 GCF_000951035.1 Colobus angolensis palliatus | reverse complement strand
GGATGGTCTCGATCTCCTGACCTCGTGATCCGCCCGTCTCGGCCTCCCAAAGTGCTGGGATTACAGGCTTGAGCCACCGCGCCCGGCCCAAATTTCATATTTTTATTAGAGACAGGGTTTCATCATGTTGCCCAGGCTGGTCTCGAACTCCTGACCTCAAGTGATCTGCCCGCCTCAGCCTCCCAAAATGCTGGGATTACAGGTGTGAGCCACCGCACCCAGCCGCTTACCCCAGATATCTGCTCCCCTACCTTCTTCAAGTGCCAAAGGCCACCCAGTAATCCTATAGGTTTGGTACAATTATTCCTTCCATTTGTGGAAATGTATTCTTTCCACAGAAGAGGAAATTGAGGCTCGGAGAGATTAAGTCACTTGCCCAAGTTTATACATTTGGTTTACCATGAAATCCGTATTAAAGAATCTTAGGCTACAGAAGGTAGCTCACACCTGCAATCCCAGCACTTTGGGAGGCCGAGGTGGGAGGATCACTTGAGCTAAAGAGGTCAAGGCTGCAGTGAGCTGTGATTGCTCCACTGTACTCCAGCCAGCCTGGGTGACAGAGGGAGGCCCTGCCTCAAAAAAAAAAAAAAAAACAAAAACAGAAAGAAAGAAAAAAAGGACTCCATTTGTTTTTGAGATGGAAGTTCGCTCTTGTTGCCCAGGCTGGGGAGTAAATGGCGCGATCTCCGCTCACAGCAACCTCTGCCTCCCAGGTTCAAATGAGTCTCCTGCCTCAGCCTCCCGAGTAGCTGGGATTACAGATATGTGCCACCACACCTGGCTAATTTTGCATTTTTAGTAGAGACAGGGTTTCACCATGTTGGCCAAGCTAATCTTGAACTCCTGACCTCAAGTGATCCGCCCACCTCAGCCTTCTAAAGTGTTGGGATTACAGGCGTGAGCCACCGCACTTGGCCTCTGAAGAAGCTTAATTTAATAAGAGACACTCAACCCTACAACTAACATTTCCCAATTGGTGTTTTTTTTATTTTTGTTTGTTTGTTTGTTTGTTTGAAGATTCTGAGGGTACAGAAAAGCTGGGCACTGCTGAATGCATGTTGATTGAAAAATAATTATTAATTATCATAGTATCTAATTTTTTTTTGTGTTTGAGATGGGTTGTTGCTGTGTTGCTCAGGCTGGTCTCAAACTCCTGAGCCAAAGCAACCTTCTCTCCTTGGCCATCCAAGTAGTTGGGATCACAAGTGTGTGCCATTGTATCTGGCCCTGACACTGATTAAGTATTTACTTGTGCTAGGCACCAAGCTTCCTCTCACTTCTTTCTCACAATACCCTAACAAAGCCCTCACTTCAGAATGGGCAAGTGAGCGCTGGCCAGGTTAATCACTTGCCTAAAGTTATCAAAGAAGTCGGTGGGCTAAGCTGTGAGTCTGCACCCTGACTCTTGATGCAATCCTGCAAGCTGGGAAAATGTGCTCAGCAGTATTTGAGGATGTCTGCATTCCTCGACCACACAGCAGCTGACGGCAGGGCCCCAGCAGGCAGGGTAAACAAGGTCATGGCATGGAGCGCTATCTGTCTGCACAGGCATGACAGTCATTCATTTATTCATTCAGTGAGCCTGTCTCTGTGCCAGCTACTGGGATCCAGGGTGAGTCAGACCTGGCCCCTGCCCCTGAGGCGCTCAGGACCTGGGAGGGGAGGCAGGAGGGTGAATGCATAACAGGGTCTTGCTATGTTGGCCAGGCTGGTCTTGAACTCTTGGTCTCAAGTGATCCTCCTGCCTCAGACTCCCAAAGTACTGGGATTTTAGGCATGAGCCACTGTGCCCAGCATAAATGCATAGGTTTTTTTTTTTTTTTGAGATGGAGTCTCACTTTGTTGCCTATGCTGGAGTGCTGTGGCACAATCTCAGCTCACTGCAGCCTCTGCCTCCTGGGTTCAAGCGATTCTCCTGCCTCAGCCTTCTGAGTAGCTGGGATTACAGGCAGCTGCCACAACACCCAGCTAATTTTTGTATTTTTAGTATTGACAGGGTTTTGCCATATTGTCCAGGCTGGTCTTGAACTCCTAACCTCAGGTGATCTGCAGGCCTTGGCTCCCCAAAGTGCTGGGATTACAGGCGTGAGCCACCGCGCCTGGCCTGAATGCATGATTTTTATGTCATAAAAGCTATAACTGAGGGGCAGACAAAGTTGCCACAGTTGGCAGAATCTAAGGTGGCTTCCTAAGGAGGGGACTTTTGGGCTTCCCAGAATGAGCAGGAGAAACCGTCTGGTTGAACAGGAAGAGGCCATCCCAGTCCCCACAGCTGCTAGTATTTACTGGGGGCTGTCTACGTGCCAGGAGCTGTCTGAGGTGTCTCACCCATGTGGATTCACTGAGCCTCCAATCCCAGTAGGAGGGGGCTACTAGGCCCATGTCACAGAAGAGGAGGCTAAGACTTAGAGGGGTTAAATAACTTGCCTAACCTCACACAGTTGTTGAGGGGATGGGACTGAGAGGGCAGAGATGGATCGTAGGAGAACAGGGCTGCAGAGTCGGGGCCAGCTCTGGGTTTGCCTGTCCTCTTTCAGAACATTCTGGCATTGTTATTGCATTGTCACCTCTCCAAGCTCTGTCTCTGTCAATTAACATTTTTATTTTATTATTTTATTATTATTTTTTTGAGACGGAGTCTCACCTGTCACCCAGGCTGGAGTGCAGTTGTGTAATCTTGGCTCACTGCAACCTCTGCCTCCCAGATTCAAGCAATTCTCCTGCCTCAGCCTCCCCAGTAGCTGGAATTACAGGCGTATGCCAACACATCTGGCTACGTTTTATATTTTTAGTAGAGATGAGGTTTCACCATGTTGCCAGGCTGGTCTTGAACTCCTGACCTCAAGTGATCCACCCACCTGGGCCTCCCAAAATGTTGGGATTACAGGTGTGAGCCACAATGCCCGGCCTAAAATTTTTAAAACTCATAATAGCTAACAACCCTGAGCACTTACCATGACAAGCCAAGCTCTGTACTTAGTCCTTCTGTTTTTTGTTTTTTGTTGTTGTTGTTTTTTTTTTTGTAGAGATAGGGTCTTGCTCTGTTGCCCAGGCTGGAGTACAGTGGCGTCATCATGGCTGACTACAACCTCAAACTGCTGAGCTCAAGGGATCCTCCCACCTCAGCCTCCTGAGTAGCTGGGACTATAGGCAAGTACCACCATGCCCAGCTAATTAAAAAAAAATTTTTTTTAGAGTCAGGGTCCTGCTATGTTGCCCAGAGTGGTCTCAAACTCCTGGGCTCAAGTGATCCTGTAGCCTTGGCCTCCCAAAGTGCTGGGATTAGACATGAGCCACTGCACCCAGCTCTCCTGTTTTCTTCAGCATCTAAAACGTCAGGAAATAAGGACTCTAACAATCCTCGTTGCACAGAGGAGGGAAGTGAGGCTCACAAAGGCTGGAGAACTTGTGCAGGGCCATGCGGCTGGGTAGGGAGCAGGACAGGGATTTGTGCCCAGGCCTCGATGCCCCCAGAACCTGTAGAGCTCCAACCCTGCGGTGCCACCTTCCCACCTGTGTTGCTGAGTGGTGCCTTCAAACTGTTTGGACCAGACTCACAGGCACAAACACATTTCACATCACAAACCAGGCCACACTTGCACATAGGCACATACAACTAAAATATTACTAACAGTTTCACAAATCAACGCTGCATCTTACCACAAGCAACACACTCTGATGTTTGCTTTTTTTTTTTTTTTTGTGATCTGCCCGCCTTGGCCTCCCAAAGTGCTGGGATTACAGGCATGAGCCACCGCACCTGCCCACTCCAATGTTTTCTAGTCTATTCTCTGATGATCCCAGCTCCAGGAATTTATTCTACAGATCCATCCACCTTCATATGAAATGTGTATGAATAGAATTATTCACATGCAGGCTGGGCGCAGTGGCTCATGCCTATAATCCTAGCATTTTGGGAGGCCAAAGCAGGTGGATCGCTTGGACTCAGGAGTTTGAGACCAGCCTGGCCAACACGGAGAAACCCTGTCTCTACTAAAAAATATAAAACTTAGCCAGGTATGGTGGCGGCGCCTGTAATCCCAGCTACTTGGGAGGCTGAGGCAGGAGAATCGCTTGAACCGGGAGATGGAGGTTGTGGTGAGCCGAGATGGCGCCACTGCACTCCAGTCTGGGTAATAGAGCAAGACTCCATCTCAAAAAAAAAAAAAATTATTCATGTTCAGAGGAAAAGGCTCAAAATAACCCAAGAGTCAAATGATGGGAGACCAACTAAATAATCCATGGTATATACAATGGAATATTACGCAGCCAAATAAAACAATGAGGTACTGGTTGGGAAAATTCCAGAACACATTGTTAAGTGAAAAGAGCAAAACATAAAACAATGTGGGTGAGAAGTGGGGGAGTGACGCATGTTCTTTTGATGTGCTTGTAGCTGCATAAGGAAAAGCTGGGAACATGCACAAGAACTGAGTAAGAAAGTGTTTTCCTGGCCACCTGGGAGTTTCTCGATCCTTTTCCTGTAGTTAGCCCTGGGCAGGACGATCAGGGTAGAATTAGAAGTGAAACACAGTCAGGCATTGTGGCTTGTGCCTGTAATCCCAGTGCTTTGAGAGGCCAAGGTAGGAGGATCACTTGAGCCCAGGAATTCGAGATCAGCCTGGACAACATAGTGAGATCCTATCTCTATAATTTTTTTTTTTTTTTAATTAGCTGGGTGTGGTGCACACGCCTGCAGTCCCAGCTATTTGGGAGACGGAGGTGGGGGTATTACTTGAACCTGGGAGGTTGAAGCTGCCGTAAGCTGTGATCATGCCACTGCACTACAGCCTGGGCAACAGAGTGAGACCCTGTCTAAAAAGAAAAAAACAGGTGTGGAACTCATAGTTTCCCTTTTCTTCTCTTGTCTTTTACTTTTTCCTTTTACAAATTGAGATGGGGTCTTGTCATGTTGCCCAGGCTAGTCTTGAACTCCTGGGCTAAGGCAATCTTCCCACCTTGGCCTCCCAAAGTGCTGGGATTACAGGTGTGAGCCACCGTGCCTGGCCTATTTTTTCATTTTAAATTACATAAAATAGAAATGGAGCAGGCACCGTGGCTCACGCCTGTAATCCCAGCACTTTGGGAGGCCGAGGCCAGAGGATCACCTGAGGTCAGGAGTTCGAGATCAGCATGGCCAACATGGCAAAACCCTGTCTCTACTAAAAATACAAAAATTAGCTGGGCGTGGTGGCACGTGCCTGTAGTCCCAGCTACTCAGGAGGCTGAGGCAGGAGAATCACTTGAAGCTGGGAGGCAGAGGTTGCAGTGACCTGAGATTGTGCCACTGCACTCCAGCCTGGGCGACAGAGCAAGACTATGTTTCGAACAAATAAATTAAATAAATAAAAAAAATAAAATAAAATAAAATAGAAATGGGTTCTCGCTATGTTGCCCAGGGTGGTCTTGAACTCCTGGGCTCAAGTGATCTTCCCACCTCAGCCTCCCAAAGTGCGAGGATTATAGATATGAGCCACCATGACTGGCCTGTTTTCCTTTTCGAATCAATTTGATGTCTGAACCACGTAAGTAAAATCTTTAAAATCTAAGGCAGTCATATCCACCTAATTTGATTTTCTGGTGGCCACGTGTCCCCGAGGTCCTTACTTACCCAGAGCTGCCACGATGAGGAAGAAAGAGGCGGCTACGAGGAAGGCCACATCGGGCTTAGTGTAGGAGAGCAGCTTCTGCAGCGTGGCCCCAGATGCCTGCTCGGGCGGTGGCAGGCCACTCCCAGGGAAGCCCTCGGCCTCAGTGGCCGCCCCTGGCTCCAGGGCCTGGGTGCTTGGTCGCACGGTGGACAGCAGCCACCAGAGTAGGAAGGATGCGCCAAGTGAAATGTACGTCCACACGAACAGGGCCCAGAACCAGGGGTCCCGGATGGGCCTGCGCACCTCTGAGAAGAGCAGCAGCTTCACCATGGCGTAGATGCCCACAAAGAGGCACACGAGGGTGATGACCAGCCACGAGGCCCGCAGCCGCCGGGGCCCCAGTGCACTGTTCTTGGCCACACCAATGGTGGCCCCCAGCAGCAGGCAGCTGCGGTACAGGCAGGCTGCCCAGAGGTCCAGCACCGAGTCAAAGATGTTGAAGTGGCGGATGTCCTCCAGGAGGCTGCGGTCCAGGTGACTGAAGACATAGATGGCCGTGGTCACGCAGATGTCCACACTCATGAAGGCCAAAGTCACCACCACCGCCTTCCACAGCCGCATCCTGCTGGCTGAAGGTGGGCGGGTGCTGAGGGCCAGGTTGTAGCTCATGGGGGCAAGGCCATCATCGTCCACGGGGCGAGGCCAGGCCTGTAGGGACAACAGCAAACATCAGCACAAGGGGTTCAGGTTTGCCACTCGCTGGCTGTGTGACCTTGAGAAAGTCACTTGACATCTCTGAGCCTTCGTTTTCTCACCTGTAAAATGGCAATATCAACTTCCTGGGGTACTACGAAGATTCCACTCATTCAAGGGATACTTATTGAGTGCCCACTGTGGCCAGGCGCTGTTCTTTGATTTTTTGTGTCATGAACAAAAATAACAAAGATCCCTGCTCTCCTGGAGATGACATACTCATGCAGGAGACAGATGATAAGGAAATGGGTCAGGCGCGGTGGCTCACGCCTGTAATCCCAGCACTTTGGGAGGCTGAGGTAGGTGGATCGCCTGAGGTCAGGAGTTTAGACCAGACTGGGATGTGTGTATTGTGAGGCCAAGGTTGGAGGACCCCTTGAGGCTAGGAGTTGGAGAGCAGCCTGGGCAACAGGGTGAGACCCTGTCTTAAAAATAAATAAATAACTGAATGTGGTAGCATGTTCCTGTAGTCCAAGCTACTTGGGAGGCCAAGACGAAGGGATCGCTTCAGCCTGGGAGTTCGAGGTTCTGGCTCCAGGGCCTGGGTACCTGGTCGCAGGGTGGACAGCAGCCACCAGAGCAGGAAGCCGCAGTGAGCTATGATCATGCCACCGCACTCCAGCCTTGGTGACAGCAAGATCCTATCTCTAGATAGGATCTAGAAGAGATGGAGTTTCGCTCTTTTTGCCCAGGCTGGAGTGCAATGGTGCGATCTCGGCTCACTGCAGCCTCCACCTCCCAGGTTCAAGCGATTCTCCTGCCTCAGCCTCCCGAGTAGCTGGGATTACAGGCATGCGCCACCATGCCTGGCTAATTTTGTATTTTTAGTAGAGATGGAGTTTCTTCATGTTGGTCAGGCTGGTCTTGAACTCCTAACCTCAGGTGATCCACCTGCCTCGGCCTCCCAAAGTGCTGGGATTACAGGCGTGAGCCACCGCACCTGGCCTAAAAATATTTTTTAGTTAAAAAAAAAGAGATAAGGGTTATGGCAGAAAAAAGAGGGGAGTGAACAGGATAGGGGTGAGGGAAGAGAGAGATCAAGTTTATCTTATTTATTTCTTTTTTTTGAGACAGTCTTGCTCTGTCGCCCAGGCTGGAGTACAGTGGTGCGATCTACAGGTACCCCACCACCATGCCCAGCTAACTTTTGTATTTTTTTAGTAGAGATGGGGTTTCACCATGTTGGCCAGGCTGTTCTCAAACACCTGACCTCAAGTGATCCACCTGCCTCGGTATCCCAAAGTGCTGGGAACACAGGCGTGAGCCACTGTGCCAGGCCAAAGATCAATGTTAAATAGGGGGCCAGAAAAGACCTCGTTGGGTAGGTAACACTTGAGCAAGACTTGAAAGAGGTACAGAAGTCTGCCAAGTGGCTATCTGGGGAAAAGCACTTGGCACAGGTGAAAGAGTGCCAGAGCCCTGAGGCAGGAGTAGCCCTTGGGAAGGCAGCAAGGCCCCATGAGGTCAGAGAGGGTGGGGAGCATCTGGAGGATTTTGCATCGATAATGAGAACGAAGCTGAGATAAGCAGAGTTTAATAAACAGCCGCTGTCTTTACTACCGCTACTAATTTCTCTGAACCTGTTTCCTCATTCGCAAAATGTGAGTGTGAGGTTCAATGTGTCAGTTCTGGGCAGAGTACCTGGTGCATAATTGCTGCTGATTGTAATCAACCATATACAGTGTGTGCTTAATAAATGTTTGTCCACTTTTCTCCTCTCCACATCAGGCCTTCTATCTCTGCAACCCCAAATAAACTGTTTTGGTCTAAGAAAGAACTTCATAGGTGTCGGGGTGGCTTGCAGGCCGCAGAGCAATCCAGAAACCTTGGCATCTGTTTGGAAGTTTCCAGAATCTTTTCCTCCTGCCCAGGTTGGCCCTCGTGCCCTGCCCTAGGCCCCTTTGGTTTTCTGAATCTTGATGTCTGCTTTATCCAAGGCATCTCCTGGCACTGGGTCCCTCAGGACTCTCCCAGAGCTGCAGGGACACCTGGGAAGTGGACCTAGAGGCCTGAGTTTGTGAGTGGGGCTTGTCCAGGGTAGGGTTAGGACCGGGCTGGGGTGTGTCCCTGGGTGCTACCTCCTGTCTCAGGTCCAGTCCTTCCTCCCCTGGGCCTTTTGTTTTCCCATCTGCAAAATGGGCTGAGCTCTAGATCCCCCAAGAGGAGGGGCGAGGGGCTGGGAGACAGCAGGGATGACTGTGTCATGGCTGGGAAGGGGCCATCCTGAGAGAGATCCTTTCCCCAAAGCTCTGGCACCCAGGTACACAAACCGCTCACACTATGGCATGATTGGAACCTCACACAATCCCACGAGGCCAGGGTTTCCATATTCCCACTTACAGTTGGGGAAACTGAGGCACAGAGAGACAAAATCATCTGATCCAGACATTCAGCCAACAAGGGCCCAAGCCAGGACTTGAGGCAGTGAGTGCAGGACCCCAGCACCTGCCTCTCCACCTGTCCACTGCATGCCTGGCACACAGCAGGTGTCTAATAACTACAAGCAGACGGGGATGTAACACTGCACTTCCTGTGAGCCCTGCCCTGTGCCATGTGCTTCAAATTCAGGTGGCTCCACCTATTTAATCCTCACAGTGACTTTGTGAGATGTGCACTCTCATCCCTCCCGCTTAACAGATGGAGAAACTGAGGACCAGAGAAGTGAAGATTGCCCAAGATTACACAGCTTCCAAATAGCAGAGCTGGGATGTGGACTCACAAGTGTCTGAGTCTAGAATCTGTGTTCTTCACCCCTAAACTAAGATAACATTCAATACAGAAAATGCTACCAGGGGCCAGGCACGGTGGCTCACACCTGTAATCCCATCTCGGCCTCTTGGGAGGCCGAGATGGGCAGATTGCTTGAGCTCACGAGTTCGATTCCAGCCTGGGTAACATGGCAAAATCCCGTTTCTACTAAAAATACAAAAATTAGCCGAGCATGGTGGCGCACGCCTGTAATCCCAGCAACTCAGGAGGCTGAGGCAAAGAATCGCTTGAAACAGGGAGGTGGAGGTTGCAGTGAGCCGAGATCGCGCCATTGCACTCCAGCCTGGGTGACAGAGCGAAAGAAAATGCTACCGGGAAGTGTTCATCTAAGGAAAAGGGTCCCCAGCAGAGGGCTGGGCTGTGTGGCAGAGGTGATAAGACTGCTGAGGCTAATTGCTGGCAATGACAGTAGCTGGTGTGAGCTGACACTGGCTCTAGGCACTTATATGCGTCAGCACTCACCACAGCCCTACGAAGTAGGTCCCATCATTATCCCCATTTTATAGTTAGGAAAACTGAGGAACAGAGAGAGGTTAAGTGACCTGCCCCGGACCACACAAGCTAGGAAGTGACCAAGCTGGGATGTGAACCCTGGCCACTGAGTTCCAAAATCTGTACAAAGCTCCAATCCTTCAAAACAGCCCCTCCAGGAGGTAGGCACAACTCCTACTGATTCTGAGAAGGGGTCTGAATGGAGTGGGGGATATAACGACCCCCAAGCCTGGGCCCTGCTTTCACCCCCGCACATCCAGGCACACTGAAGCACATCACAGAGATGACAGTTGCTTAGTCAGCAGCTGCCCCTCCAAAGATGGTCAGGGCCGAGCAGGGTCAAGGGCAGGGGGAAGTGGTAGGATGGTCGGACACCCCCAGCCCAGGTCCTCACTCCCTCCTCAGCCCTGCCTGTGCTGCCCACGCAGGCTCTTGTCTGCTGCAATGCAGAGGCCATGGGGAGCGAGCGAGTGGGTGAGCTCCAGTCAGAGCCCAGGGAGGGAAGCTCCTGGCCCGGTGCCATTCCAGGCCTCCCAGCCAAGCCACTGCCGTCTGCACCAGGTGCTGCCAGCCGCCTCAGCTGCTGCTCTCCTCGTGGTGGGCACATGGGGTCCCTCAGTCCCCAGAAAGGGGCTGGGGCTCAGAAGTGGAACAGGAGGCAGATCCACAAGACACTCAAAAGCTGGACAGCAGCGCAGGGGCTTTGCTGACTCTCCCAACTTGACTCCCAGCCTCTGGGGGAATTCCTTCCCCATCCCCCGACAGCCCAGGGTACCAGTCATGCCCCCCGCCTCCAGGAGCCTATTTATCTTCATCAGAGTAAACAAAATTTCAGACACCCATATCACAGACCACCAAAGCCACATTTTGCAGATGGGGAAACTGAGGCCCAGAGAGGGAGGGGGTGAGGCTTGTCTCAGGTCATCCAGCAGGCTGGGGCAGAGCAGCGCTAGCACCCGAGTCCCTGCCCCCAAGCACTAGTCCTTCTACCACAGGCTCCCAGCAGAGTGGAATCCAGCCCCAGGTCGGGTTACAGTCCTCGGTGGGGACAGTTACTCCGTTATTTTTGAAGCTACTGGGCAGAAGTGTGACCACCAGCCAAGGCTGCTTAGAGGCCTGTCCCCGCTCTCCATCTGCCTGACTCAGAGGACGTGCTGGGCTTGGCCAGGTGGAGCTAGAGGGCAAATTGTGAGCACATGGGTGACCTGCTTGGCCCGAGGGACAAGGACAAGGTGGTGGCCAGAACAGGCCCCGCCTAGAACGGGACAAGGCCCAGGAAGACACGGGTGGCTCGCCCTGACTCTGTGCACTAAAGAATGGCACAGGATAAGCAAGTGGCCCTGTCCCCACCAGGGGTCTTGTCAAAGGCTTTTCTTCCCAGGATAGGAGACGTTGGTTGGGGTATCTCTAGGCGTCAACTGCAGAGAAGGCCAGAAGACGACAGATAGCAGTTATTACGACACTGCAACAGAGACCCTTCACCGGGCCCTACTATGTGCCTGGCACCTCCCAATGCAGCCAGGCCTCCCCACTTCCCTGGGAGGACCCTGTGATCATCAGCTTCGTTTTACAGCTGGGGAGAAAGAAGAGGTTAAGTGACATGCAGAAAAAGGACGAAGGCAGGAACGAGACCCGCATCTAGGTTCTCCAGGGTCTCCAGGATGGAGACTCGGGGGAGGGCCTGCCCAGGCTATTCAGGGACTGCAAGAAAAGGGGCCAAAGAACTTGGGTGGCCCAGTGGCCTCAGTTCACCCCTGACATGGTGAGCTTTTCACCCAGGTGTGGGCCCAGACCTGGACAAGCCCATTCCATTCGCTGCACAGCAAACCACTGACTGACGGAGGCCCGCTGGGTGTGAGGGCGTGACTGTGGGGGGTCTCTGGCGCTGGGGCAGGACCCAGCTGGGTCTGCCTGGGTCTATCCTGATTTGATCCCTGCTGAGCCTCCCGCAGCCCACGTGGGGCCCAGCCTCACTCTGGGACTTGAGAAGCTGTCTCAGGTGCTCTCAGCTCTAGGGGAGGCAAAGAGAGATGCCAGGTGCCCTCCCTCCAAGCCTCCTCTTGTCACCTGGCCCTGCCCCATCCGGAAAAGGGGAATGGAAGCCACTCTATCTCCAGGGGGTAGGGCAGAGGCGGGGATCCTGTCAGCCCAGCTTAAAGCTGTCTCAGTTAATGTCAGGCCGGGGGAGGAGGCTTTTTTTTTTTTTTTTTTTTTTTTACAGAGGCCCAGAAATAAAGGAGGCTCCCCTGGGAACCTGCAGGCCTCACTGCCAGGGTGGATGGTGGGGAGCAGCGGCAGCCCATTGGCCTACTGGGGAGACTGAGGAAAGGGCTTTGCCCAGGTCAGCAGGCACAGGCCAGATCCCCAGGCTTCTGCCAAAGCTTTGGTGCTCAGGATTCCTGGGAAGCCCGACATGGACAGTAGGAGCCCTGAGAAGACGCGCCAGCCCCGTCCTGGGGGAACGACAGCC
The DNA here is from genome assembly GCF_000951035.1 of Colobus angolensis palliatus. Lineage (NCBI taxonomy): Eukaryota > Metazoa > Chordata > Mammalia > Primates > Cercopithecidae > Colobus > Colobus angolensis. The sequence continues at coordinate 5,135,615 of NW_012116043.1, read as the reverse complement.
ATCCCAGGATCCTCCTACACCTCCCACATTTTCCAAGAGGCAGAGGCGCCTGGGGGGGTTAAAAAAAATGGCAACATTCGCCCTGCGGGCGCGTAAAAGATGCTGCAGGGATGGGGGCTGGGAGCTGCGGCTGCGGGCGCCGGGAGGGCTCCAGGGAGACTCCCACCTTCAATCGAGATGCCTACTCCCACCGAGGCAGGGGTGCCCAGACGCCCCTCAACCCGTGCCTGGCCTGGCACCCTGGCCTGGAAAGGTCCCAAAACCAGGGGTCCAGGGTGTCTTGCTCTTACCTGTTACCTGGCACCAGGTGAGCTGTGGGAGGGGGCGCGCAGCAGGATCGGGTCTGTGGTGCAGGTTCCGCGCTGCTCATTGGAGACTGCGCCGGACGCGAGGCTCGCTCCGCTCTTCCCGCTGCTCCTCCCCGCCTCCCGCCCGCGCTGCGCCGCTGCAAGGTCGGAGCTGAGCCTGGCGTGCGCTGAGACCGGCTGACGGACGGGGCGGGGCCTAAGGGACGGAGAGGGCGGGGATCCTGGGACAGGGACCGGCGGGGCCTCTCGGGAGGGGCGGGGCTTCATGAGGAGTGGGCGGGCTCTTCTGGACGGGGCGGGGCTCCCGGGGAGGGGGCTGGCGAAGCCTCCGGGTGGGGCGGGGCCTCCTGGGGGCGGGGCTAAAGCTGGCCACCTGCTCACCTGTGGCAAACTCCTCCCACATCTGACCAGCCAGGCCCTCCACACTGCGCGCTCCTCACCTGGAGCCACAGGCCCATCCTGAGGGGACGGAAATGGTTTCACCTGAAGGAGGTCTGCTTTTTAACTGGTCTTTTTGCCTGGAGGGACAGCTAGCCAGTCCAGGAGGGTGGGTTATGGTCCTCATTCATTCACTCATTCTTTCATTTATTCACCCAACAGATATTTATCCACTGCCTACGGCATGCCATATGGCCTTTTAAGCATCTGAAATTGAACAATTAACAAAACAAGATCCTTGCCCTTCTGGAGCTGACATTCTAGTGAGGGTGTCAGATAACATATATAAGCAAATGAGATCTATTGGAAGGGAGTACATTTTACGGAGAAAATTAGTACAAGATCGGTGATCCGGGGCATTGGAGAGGGGAGGCAGCGATTTGTCCTCAGCTACTGCCAGGTGCTGGGAACACAGCTGTGTGTGAAAAGACAGAAAACTCCCAGCCTTCATGGCGTGAAGGGGACAGAACATCAGCAAGTAAGTGCATAAGACCATTCAGGTACTGGGTGCAGTAAAATAAATAAAACTGGCTGGGCGCGGTGGCTCACGCCTGTAATCCCAGCACTTTGGGAAGCCGAGGTGGGCGGATCACGAGGTTAGGAGATAGAGACCATCCTGGCTAACACGGTGAAACCCCGTCTCTACCAAAAATACAAAAAATTAGCCGGGCGTGGTGGCGGGCACCTGTAGTCCCAGCTTCTCGGTAGGCTGAGGCAGGAGAATGGCGTGGACCCAGGAGGCGAGGGAGCTTGCAGTGAGCAGAGATCGCGCCACTGCACTCCAGCCTGGGCTACAGAGGGAGACTCCGTCTCAAAAAAATAAATAAATAAATAAATACTAAGTAAATAAAACTGTGTAAGTGAAAGGTGAGAAGGTGTGAGTCACAGGGAGGGAAGAACATCCTATGCTAAGGCCTGCAAGTTCAAAGGCTCTGAGGTGGGAGCCAACTTGGCCACCTGAGGACCAGAAAAGGGCCCATGGGTCCTGAACCAGGGGAAGTGGGGAGTGGGCTTAGGGCCCAGAGGGACAGCAGGTGAGGCGAGAACTGCCCACATCCCCGGATCCTCCGATCAGAGGCTTTTTTTCCTGAGACAGAGACTCCAGAATGGAGTGCAGTGGCAAGTTCTCAGCTCACTGCAGCCTCCGCCTCCCAGCTTCAAGTGATTCTCCTGCCTCAGCTTCCCGAGTAGCTGGGATTACATGTGTCCGCCACCACTCCTGGCTAATTTTTGTATTTTTAGTAGAGATGGGGTTTAGTCATGTTGGCCGGGCTGGTCTCAAACTCCTAACCTCAAGTGATCTGCCCTCCTCGTCCTCCCAAAGTGCTGGGATTAGAGGCGTGAGCCACACATGCCCAGCCCCGAACAGAGGCTTTTTAGATCACTCTCTGAATTGGAAATGTCCTCTGCTATTTGGTGGGACAGCTTCTTTTTTTTTTTTTTTTTTTTTTTTACAGAGGCCC
>NW_012116043.1:5011410-5133249 GCF_000951035.1 Colobus angolensis palliatus | reverse complement strand
AGTAGAGACGGGGTTTCACCGTGTTAGCCAGGATGGTCTCGATCTCCTGACCTCCTGATCCACCCGACTAGGCCTCCCAAAGTGCTGGGATTACAGGCTTGAGCCACCGCGCCCGGCCGGGACAGCTTCTTTGGAGGGGAATTTGTTCAGAACTTAAAACACTATTTTTTTTTTAACCCAGAAGGAATTTCCTCTACAGATACACCTGTGCAGGGGAGCTAAAGTACTAGCTTAAAGGTAGTTACTACAGGAGCAAAAATCTGGAAATAACCTAAATACCCTTCCATAGGGAACTGGCCAAATAATTAGAGAACACCTGTTCAACAGAATACTCTGTAGCAGGAAAAAAAAAAAAAAAAAAAAGAAGATATGGAGTTATATAAAGGTATGGAATGACCTCCTAAATGTATTGAGTAAAAACCAAGGAGAGAATAAAGTTGAACCATGTTACTATTTGTGCAAAAACAAAGGCAAATATCTGATTGTACTTGAAGACGATATTTTGGATGGACTGTCCAAAAAGCAGGAGTCGCTCAGAGCTGGGCTCTGTCATTTATGCTGCGTGACCTTAAAGAGGTGACTTTGCCTATATGAGCCTGTTTTCTCATCAGAGAAATGGGGTAATAAAGATATCGACTGCATCAGTTAAAGGTAAAATGTGACAAGGCCAGTGAGGGCAGTCCCTGGCATGTGATAAACTTTCAGTAAAGGAAAACAAGGATTATTTTTAGGAGAGATGGGATGACTGAACCTTTAGGTAACTATTAGCATAGCATAGCAAAAATCAACAGGAGCTGTCAGAAATGTGAAACGGACAGAAACAAGTTGGCCTCATCACATGCCATTTCTTCACATGGATGTTGCTTTCCAGTGATCAAGTTTGCAAGCTCTCCAGTCTCTCATTCCTCTGTACCTTTTTTTTTTTTTTTTTTTCCCGATGGAGTCTCGCTCTAACATCCAGGCTCACTGCAGCCTCCGCCTCCCAGGTTCAAGCAATCTTCTCACCTCAGCCTCCTGAGTAGCTGGGATTACAGGTACGTACCAACACGCCCGGCTGACTTTTGTACTTTTAGTAGAGACAGGGTTTCACCATGTTGACCAGGCTGGTCTCGAACTCCTGACCTCAGGTGATCCACCCGCCTTGGCCTCCCATGGTGCTGGGATTACAAGCATCAGCCACCGCACCCAGCCTCTCTGTACCTTTGCATAGCTTGTCACTTCTGCCAAGGATGGGCTTCTCAAATCCTGGCCACTGCATCCCTTTTACATATCTGGCCCACTCTCCTTGCACTTGAAACAATCTTAGAGTGAGAGCTTGGTGAGGCGGGGAAGGTAAGTTGCAATGCCAGGTGCACTGCAGGAGGCTGTCAGCCTTGTGACAAGGGGAGGGTGAAACAGGTGAGGCACAGGTGAGTGGGGCACTGGTCACTGCCTTCCCAGTGTCCTTTCCACCCCTGCCCCCTGCTGTGTGGCAGCCAAGTGGCTTGAGTGGTCCCACTGAATCCCCAGCCTCGTCACAGAGACTGGCTCTGGTAAACTTGGACTAAGAACCATTGTGTGAGTGACTGCTAATGGATACAGTGTCTTTTTGGGTGAGGAATGTTCTAAAAGTTGATTGTGGTGATGGTTGCACAACTCTGTGAATATACTAAAAACTCTTGAATTGTACACTTTAATTTGGTGAATTGTATGGTATGTAAAAGTGTATCTCAAAAAAGCTATTACTACAAAAAGAAGGCCAGGCAATTGGCTTATGCCTGTAATTCCAGCACTTTGGGAGACCCAGTTGCTACAAACAATTTAAAAAATTAGCTGGGTATGGTAGCACATGTCTGTAGTCCCAGCTACTAAGGAGGCTGAGGTGGGAGGATTGCTTGAACCTGGGATGTTGAGGCTGCAGTGAGCTGTGTTCATACCACTGAACTCCAGCCTGGGCGACAGACCCTGTCTCAAAAAAAAAAAAAAAGAAAAAAAGAAAGAAAAAACACTCCATGCCATATGCCATCAAGGAAATGCAAATTAAAACAGCAATGTGGTATCAATACACACATCCTAGAATAGCTGAGATCTGGAGCACTGACAACACCAAACTCCGTCAACGATGAGGAGCAACAGGAACCCTCATTCAAGACTGCGGGGGATGTAAAACAGTACAGCTAGGGAGGAAGGCAGTTCGGCAGGATTTTTTTAATAAAACTAACTATATTCTTACTACATGATCAAGCAATCACACTCCGTGATATTTACCCAGAGGAAGTAAACATTTATGTCTACAGAAACACCTGTCCACAGATGTTTATAGAAGCTTTATTATTATTACTTTTGCGATGGAGTCTCACTCTGTCTCCCAGGCTGGAGTGCAATGGCATGAACTCAGCTCACTGCAACCTCTGCCTTCCAGGGTCAAGTGATTCTCCTGCCTCAGCCTCCGGATCAGCTGGGATTACAGAAGCCTGCCACTATGCCCGGCTAATTTATTTATTTTTTTGAGATGGAGTCTCACTCTGTCACCCAGGCTGGAGGGCAGTGGTGTGATCTCGGCTCACTGCAACCTCCATCTCCTAGGCTCCAGTGACTCTCCTGCCTCAGCCTCCCAAGTAGCAGGGATTATAGGGGCACGCCACCATGCCTGGCTAATTTTTGTATTTTTAGTAGAGATGACGTTTCTACTAAAATACAAGAACTTTGGGAGGCCGAGGCCGAGGCGGCCGGATCACGAGGTCAGGAGATTGAGACCATCCTGGCTAACATGGTGAAACCCCATCTCTACTAAAAATACAAAAAAAAAAAAAAAAAAAAAAAAAAAAATTAGCCGGGTGTGGTGGCAGGCGCCTGTAGTCCCAGCTACTCAGGAGGCTGAGGCAGGAGAATGGCGTGAACCCGGGAGGCGGAGCTTGTAGTGAGCGGAGATCGCGCCACTGCACTCCAGCCAGGGCGACAGAGTAAGACTCCGTCTCAAAACAAACAAACAAACAAACAAAAAACAAAAAAATTAGCTGGGCGTGGTGGCGCGAGCCTATAATGCCAGCTACTCGGCGAGGCTGAGGCAGGAAAATTGCTTGAATCCGGGAGGCAGAGGTTGCAGTGAGCCGAGATAGCGCTACTGCACTCCAACCTGGGTGAAATTCCATCTCAAAAAATAAATAAAAGTAAATAAATAAACATAAATAGTACACGCTCATCTTGCAAACTGCTGCAAAGGGAGAGGGGGTGAGGATGGGGTGGGGTACTGCATGTGCCAGGCCTGCCTGGTGGCTGGCCGGGGAGCCGACCTGCTCTGGGCCTCCTGGGGAAAAAGGGCAGTTAGGCGGGTAATGAACATTGAGCAGGGAAATGGATACTTTCCCAGGTAGCAGGGCCTCTCGCTATCACTGGGCAATCAAGACGACTGTAAAACTTTAAACACCTTCTCGGGCCGGGCAGCTCTGCACGAGAAAACCCCAAATCCCACATACTCCCACCACTCCCAGAAGCCCTGTGGTGGTGAACTGGGGAACTCAGAGGGCAGGCTGTTGGGTTCAAATGCCATATTTGTCCCTTACTGGATGAGTGACCTGCGGCGGGTCCCTGTGCCTCTCTGGGTCTCAGTTTCCCCATCTGTAACACGGCAATATAATAGTACCTAGCTCAAAGGTTTAATGCTGGCAGATCACCGAGCAAAGGTCCGGGGATGGAAGAGCCTCGGTCTGCAGGACTTGTCATTTGTTGGCCGCGGTGAGACCACGCCCCGTCGCCCTCCCACACCTGACCCCGCCCTCCCGCGTCCGTTGGGAACGCCACCGGAAGTAACGCGAGGCGGAACGTTTTAGCGGAGACACTCACTGGGGCAATCTGAGGTACTCCAAGAGACTGCGGCGGAGGGACCGGAAGCGCCAGGCAGGGACCCGGGGTAGATGCCGAATCCAAACTCAAACGCACAGGTCTGGATGATTGAAGCAGCGGCGGGAACTAGTAGGACCTCCGAGCTCTTTAAACTGTCCTCAGCCTTCCCCGTGGGCTCGGCCGGTTCTCCACAAGCTCCGAGCAGGAGAGGGGCCGACGTTTAAGTCAAAGGCCTTGGGGCTCCGAGTCCTTCCCTCTCCCCGTCCTGTGAAGGCGCGACCCAGTTCAGCTGTCTGTAAAGTGGAGCCATTAGTCCCTGCCTCATGGTGGGAAAACTGAGAGGCGGAACGAGGGGGCCGCCGGTCCCAACCCGTCCCAGGAGCATCTTTTCTCCGCAGACCATTTCCTGGCGAGGTGCGTCTTCGTCCTTTTCCGCCCTTGGGAACTTAGAGCGGCCCCTTGGCCGCTGGTCCAGCACCTCCCGCGGTTGGGGGCGTACCCGGAAGTGCCCCTGTGGAAGCGGGCAGGGCGGTGGGCGCTTCACTATGGCGACGGTGGCGGCTCCGCGGCGCTTCTGCCGGTGCGCCTGCTTCTACACGGAGAACTTGTACGTGGCGCGCTATGGGCTGCACGTGCGCTTCCGAAACGAGCAGCAGCTGCGCCGGGACTACGGCCCGGTGAGTGGCCGCTGTTGTCTCTACGGAGCAGTGGGCAGAGAGGGGCAGTGGAGGAGGGTAGTTCGTCCCCAAGGTCGTTTGCTTTGCGCACGGCGCGCACCGCATCCTCAAATACAAGAATGACGGCGTCTCTGTGCCTCAGTTTTCTCACCGTAAAGGGGTAATAGTATCTCTCTGTGAGGTTATGAGGAAGGAATGAATACGCATGTAGAGTGCCTAGGACAGGGCCGGGCTCAGCTTGCCACCTCATAGCAACACCAGCCCAGAGCCCTGCCCTCAGCTTGACAAGGTTCCGCAGTTCATCCTCTCCATGATCCTTTGAGGTCGGGGCTCCTCTCCCCATTTTAAGCAGGGGAAACTGAGGCTTAGAGAGTGAAGGGACTTCCTGAGGGCATACAGTAATGCTCAGTGTTCTTTCTGCTCCCAGATCCTGCGCAGCCGAGGCTGTGTTAGCGCCAAGGACTTCCAGCAGCTGTTAGCAGAGGTATCAGTCCCCTGCCCCTGCACAGCTCCTCCTTGTTAGATTTGTGTCCGCAGCTTGAGGGGTCCCCTAGCCTCAGTCCCTGATCCCTGAAGGATCACTTAGGCCCTCACTTTCCTCCTTCCTGCCCCCCACTCTCCCCTCCACACCTGGATCTTGGCACCAGGAGAGAGAAGGGGAAATGCTGAGTTGCCTAGTCATGCCGTTCTTAACACCTCTGGGAGATAAGCACAAGCACCACCTTCATTTTGGATTGAGAAGCTGAGGCCTAAAGAAGGATCACTTGCCCAAGCTTTTTTTTTTTTTGGATGTGGAGGCTTGCTCTGTCGCCCAGGCTGGAGTGCAGTGGCGCGATCTCGGTTCACTGCAAGCTCCGCCTCCCGGGTTCACGCCATTCTCCTGCCTCGGGCTCCGTAGTAGTGGGGACTACAGGTGCCCGCCACCAAGCCCGGCTAATTTTTTGTATTTTTTAGTAGAGATGGAGTTTCACCATGTTAGCTAGGATGGTCTCGATCTCCTGACCTCGTGATCCACCCTCCTCAGCCTCCCAAAGTGCTGGGATAACAGGCGTGAACCAGCGCCTGGCCACTTGCCCAAGCTTTCACAGCAGGAGCAGATGAGATCCCAGCCATGGCTTCCAGGCCCCTGGGCTCTTCACACCTTCCCACATACCCCGCAGGCTGCTGCCAGGGTTGCTGACCCACTCCCTCCTCCTCCTTCCCCTGGAGTCAGTGGTGGGAAGCTTCCCAGGAGAGTCCTCAGCAACCTCTGGAACACAGGACTTGGCCATGACTGTCTCCCTCCCCTGCGTGGGCCCAGATGGTTGAGGTACATCTAGGGGTTCTCATCCCAGCTAGGCTCAGGTTCGGCAACCTGAAACAGGACGGGTCTCCTTCTAGAAGTCCCTTTCAGCTAACAGTCTGGAACTTGCAATTGACATAGATAGATTCAGGAGTGTAGGCTAGACTTGGCTTCCAGCCTGGGCCCTGTCTGGCATTCCTGGGCTTCAGTTTCTTCATCTGTACAGTGGCCTCAGGAGGATGGGAGGCCCCACCTGGTAACGGCCTTGTGCCACCCCAGCTTGAGCAGGAGGTGGAGCGGCGGCAGCGGCTGGGGCCAGAGTCAGCGGCTAGGAAAGCCCTCATCGCGAGTTCCTACCACCCGGCACGGCCTGAGGTCTACGACTCACTGCAGGTACCAGCCAGCAAGAGTGCTTGAAGGCCGGTACTGGAAAGAGGAGGTAGCATTCAGGGCGGAGGGGCTGCCTGCCCCACAGCTGGTGTGTTCTGCCCCTAGGATGCAGCTCTGGCCCCCGAGTTTCTGGCTGTGGCTGAGTACAGTGTGTCCCCGGGCGCAGACCTCAAGGGCCTTCTCCAGCGGCTGGAGACAGTATCGGGTGAGGTTCTAGCCCTGAGACCTGGCAGGACCAGGGGATGGCAGCCTGGGAAACCTGGGTGTGGGATACTGGGGTCCCTCCAGCCACCATCTCTGCCTCCAAAAACCAAAGCAGCAGGAGCTGGAAGGGTCAGTGGGACCAGCCTGCCAGGAACAGGACATCTGCATTCATTCATTCATTCAGTACCTGCCATGAGCTGGTATCTTCATTCCTTCCTTCACACCTTCCTTCGTGCCCTCATCCAGCAAACAGTAGGTATTTGTGTCATGTGTGGAACAGCTGGCACACTCAAACAAGGCTGATGCAAGATCTTAAAAGGACCATTGAGACAGGTGTGGGCAGGGTAAAGGGACCAGTAAGGAATGGCAAAGCCCCGCCCCCCAGGGTTGGCAACAGGAGGGAGCAGTTACCACCTGGAGTTGTGGCTCTGGGCAGAGGCCTGCAGCCATGCCAAACTCCAAGTAGGGCAAAAAATGCCCAATTTCTCCTCTTACCTTTGGATTTCCTGCTGGGCTCACTTATTGGCTAAACCCAGCAGGAAATGCTGGGCAAGGGAGGTTTGCATATTGTTTAACCTCTGTGGCTCAGTTTCGTCATCTGTAAAATGGGAGCAACAGTAACCCCCTCTCTTAAGGCACCGTGATGATCAAGTGAGTTAATCTACATAGAGTGCCTGACACAGGCCCGTGCCTAGTGTTTGGAAAGTGTTTCCTATTCTTACTGGCACTGATAGCCTGGGCTAGGGGCTCCTGTGGGAGAGAGATGTTTCCCCTCATGGAGGCTGTGCTTTGTTAGGGGGCATGGGTGGAAGGAACTCGCCTCCTCCCAGCCTGGGGGTGCTCTCCTCATTGCCTTCCACTCCCCGGCAGCTGAGATTGTGCTGAGGCTGTTGGCTGGGGCAGGGCCCCGGCTGCGAGGTGGCCCCATCGGGGGCACACTAGCCCTGCACCCCTGGGCACTGGTGCATCTGCCAAGAAATGTTTAGGTTTCCATTCTCAGTCTGGCTTCTTCCCCCCTAGGGCCCAGCAAGAAAGAACAGCCCCTCCTGGCCTTCCTGCTGGGGGACAGAGGCTCCCAGAGCCACTTCTGAGTTGGGGTACAGACCTCGGTGGCTCATCAGGTGAAAGGAGGTGCAGAGAGAGCCTGAAGTTGGCTCTGTGATCCCAGCTTGGCCGTCACTGGCCTGCTGGGTGTCGCTGGGCTACTTCCTTTCCCTCTATGGGCCTCAGGACCCATATGGGAGCTCCCAGGGCCAGCCCTGCGGACACTTGTGGAGTCTGGGGAATGGTTCCGGGCGTAAGTGGGGGGGCATGGGAATCAGCCTCCCCTGCTCCTCATGTTACTTCATTTAGTCATCACAACAGCCCTGAAAAGCGAGGGCCTTATCCCCATGGCACAGGCGATGAAACTGAGGCTTGGGGGAGTGAACAGACATGCCCAGACTCACACGGTTCACGGGAAGATTGAAGCCCAGGCTTGGCCGGCCCACAGCCACATTCAGGCCAACAGACCCTCCCTCCTTCCACAGAGGAGAAGCGCATCTACCGGGTGCCTGTGTTCACAGCACCCTTCTGCCAGGCCCTGCTGGAAGAGCTGGAGCACTTCGAGCAGTCGGACATGCCTAAGGGGAGGCCCAACACCATGAACAACTACGGGGTGGGTGAGGCCTGGCCGGCGGCAGAGGGGGTGGCTGAGGTCAGGAGGCAGTGTTGGAGGTGCTGCAGATGGGCTGCCTGCCTGGGCAGCGAAAGGTCACAGTGGGATCACGGCGGAGTGGAACCCCAGGGTTGCAGCCCTTTAGTTTCCTTGCTGACCCCAGGAATCCCCTCCCAGGTGCTGCTGCACGAGCTCGGGCTGGACGAGCCGCTGATGACACCACTGCGGGAGCGCTTCCTGCAGCCAGTGATGGCCCTGCTGTACCCTGACTGTGGCGGGGGCCAGCTCGACAGCCACCGGGCCTTTGTGGTCAAATACGCACCGGGCCAGGACCTCGAGCTGGGCTGCCACTATGATAATGCCGAGCTCACCCTCAATGTGGCCTTGGGCAAGGTCTTCACAGGGGGCGCCCTGTATTTTGGGGGCCTCTTCCAGGTGAGTGTGCAACCCATGCGGCAGGACCTGGGGCAGCTGTGAGTGCCCAGGCCTGAGCTGTGCCATCTGCAGGCACCTGCAGCCCTGACGGAGCCCCTGGAGGTGGAGCACGTGGTGGGCCAGGGTGTTCTCCACCGTGGCGGCCAGCTGCATGGGGCCCGGCCCTTGGGCACTGGTGAGCGTTGGAACCTCGTCGTCTGGCTCCGAGCCTCTGCCGTGCGCAACCGCCTCTGTCCCATGTGCCGCTGTGAGCCCGACCTGGTGGATGATGAGGGCTTCAGTGATGGCTTCACCCGAGAGGAGCCAACCACGGTGGATGTGTGTGCGCTCACCTGAGGCTGCTTGGGCCTCGTGTGGGGGTGGCAGGGCAGGTGAGGGCTCCGTCGCCTTGGGCTGGGGGCAGAAATAAACTCCCCGCAGCCTACCGCATTTCTTGGCTCGAGGCTGTGCCAGCTTCTGGGTCATCCTCTGGGTAAACAGGCTGCCTTAGTTCAGGTTTGTCGGAAGCAGAGTCTGGAATGAGGCTTTGGCAAGGGAGTTAGGGAAGCAGGGGAGGGGAGGGAGCAGCTGGGCAAGGCGGTGGCTTCAGAGGAAGTCCAGCCTCAGCAGAGCCCACAGTACCATGGTGTGCTCACACCATCGGTTGGTGGCTCCCGGATGAGGAGGCCAGAGAGGGTGAGTAACTTCCCATACACTTATCTCCAGGGCAGGGTACCTTCCAGTAGCCAAGGGAAGCTTCCAGAGACAGCACAGATGTGAACCCTCAGCAGCAGGCATCACCCCCAGTGACTCGGGTGGGCCACCAGTAGCATCTTCTAGGTGGCAGGGGGTGAATGGCAGGGCCAGGAACCAGGCTGCCTGGGTTCCCATTCTGTTTCTGCCACTTCCAGCTGTGTGGCTTTGGATGAGCCTTCGCCTTTTGGTGCCTTGGTCTCCTTATTTAGCACCTACTTCCTAGAGCTGTTTTGAGAGTCAAATACGCTGATGTATCCATATAAAGTGCTTTGCAAGAGCCCTTTGTGTTTGCGGCTGTCATTATTGTGAAAGACTTGCCACTTGGGGGCCTGAGATCGGATGAAGCTCACAGCCACGATTTGGGTTACACATTTGAAAATCAGGGGGCTTCCATATTGCAGTCTTGAGTTTGGTCTCCCTGGGAAGGTGGGGCCACCAGCCCCATGCCCCCGTTGCACGGATCAGCTGGAGCAGAATCCCGGCTTCCCTCCGGATGGGCCTGGGTCCATGCCCGCGCTCACTGCCCAGATCTCTCTGGCCCTTGCGGACACGAGTTTGCGACCTCTGAGTCACTGGGTGGGCTCGTCGAAAAGACCTGGGCGCCTCACTCTGGAGCTCACAGTCGTACGGAGAAGACAGGACCAGCCGGGGAGGAGGACGGCGCGTGCGAGGGTCGCCTTCTTCCCAGGGCACCGGGGGCGTGGGTGCTGCGGGAGCGCGCCGAAAGGGCAGCCTTGGAAGCGGGCGCAGCTTCGGCAGACACAGGCCTGAAGGGCTGCGGAGCTCGAGGGCCGGCGCCAGGCTGCAGGGCACGCCCTCGCCCCGGCGCCCCTCCTTGCCTCTGCGGGAGGTGGGTGCGCCCAAGGCGGAACCTGGGGCGTCAGAACGAAAGACAGCGGCGCCGCGCTTCCCGGCCGGACAGCCTCCAGCGCAGCGCCCCGGCCGGAAGCCTTCTCGCCGCCGCTTCCTCTCGAGAAGGCGTGGGGCGGGCTGTCCGGCCCCGCAGGGCGGTCAAGGTGGGAACGGAACAGCCCCAGGGGACTCCTTGAGGCGTCAAGGCCGCGGAGGGCGCGGGGCTGGAGGGTAGGAGAGCGCAGGGAAGCGCCCCAGACGCCACTCGCGGCGGACTGCGGCCGGTTCCCAGGGGCTCCGAGCCGGGTGCGCGAGCGTGGGGCCTCCGGGCGGGGGCGGGCCCTTAATAGGCGTCGCTGCGGGGACTGGAGTCGGCATGAGAAGCCGGAGTCCCCAGCACTGGGGGTGGGTGAGGGTCGCTTATTTTCCCGGGGCGGTGACGGGTACTGGGCGCCGCGAGGCCCCAAACCCGCTAGAGCCGCCCTTGGAGCCCGCCCGTGACCGGCTTGGGGGGCTTCGGCTCAAGCGCGTCCTCCCCGTCGCCAGCCCGCGGCGCCATGGCTCACGTCGGCTCCCGCAAGCGCTCGAGGAGTCGCAGCCGGTCCCGGGGACGGGGGTCGGAAAAGAGAAAGAAGAAGAGCAGGAAGGACGCCTCCGCATCCCAAGGTCGCAAGGCCAGCACGGCCCTCGGGGCGGAGGGTGAGGACCACAGGCATCGGGGAGAGGAGGCGCAGCCACTTCCCAGGGAAGTCGGGGCGGGCAGCAGTCGGGGACGCGCAGTCATGCCTCTCTGCATCCGAGCCTGAGATGTGAGGGCCAGGCGCCGCGGGAGCCGGGAAGGGGCTCCTCCGGGAAGCTCCATCTCTGTTGTGGAAAGCCCGGCAGGAGGCGCTCACCCTGTAGATGGCCTGTGCCTGCCCCAGGCCAGAGTAGGGGACGAAGGTTTACCTCTTCCCCTCCCGGCATTCTAGCCTCACCTTCTCCCTGCATCACAGAGAGAAGCAAGCACAAGGCCCGGAGGAGACCACGATCCAGCTCTTCCTCCTCCTCTTCCAGTTCTTCTAGCTCCTCTTCTTCCTCCTCGTCCTCCTCCTCTTCCTCCAGTGATGGCCGGAAGAAGCGGGGGAAGTACAAGGACAAGAAGAGGAAGAAGAAAAAGAAGAGGAAGAAGCTGAAAAAAAAGGGCAAGGAGAAGGTGGAAGCACAGCAGGTGGAGGCTCTGCCGGGCCCCTCGCTGGACCAGTGGCACCGATCAGCTGGGGAGGAAGAGGATGGCCCAGGTACTGTGCCGCCCAGCACCTGAGAGGGAGAAGGTCCCTTCCCAAGGCCTGGCCACCACCTCATCTTCCCTTCCAGTCCTGACGGATGAGCAGAAGTCCCGAATCCAGGCCATGAAGCCCATGACCAAGGAGGAGTGGGATGCCCGGCAGAGCATAATCCGCAAGGTGGTGGACCCCGAGACGGGGCGCACCAGGTGGGGAGCCCTCGGCGTGACTTACACCGCGGGGTCTGGGAGTGTTGGCCGAAGATGTGTGCTCTCGGGAGGAGCGGGGCCGGGCGGGGGTGCTGCTGCCTGAAAAAGGCCAAATGTGGGCAAAAATACCATCACTTGGAGTAAGCAGTTGTAGGGGCTGGAAGGGCCTGGAGGAGGCTTTTCAAAGGGCTGTTGTTGGCGGGGCTGAGGCTGGCAAGGTGGAGCCCAGCTCAGCTGCCTTCATCAGGGAGAGTGGGTGAGGGCCCAGGGTCTGCCCACTCAAGGCTGCGGGGCAGGAGCCTGGGACCCCTCTGCCGGTTGCTTCTGGTTCTGCTCCTTTGGCATTAGGGGAGCTATCTATTCCTTGCTGAATGGAGACCCTCCCACCCCCAGGCTAATTAAGGGAGATGGTGAGGTCCTAGAGGAAATCGTAACCAAAGAACGCCACAGAGAGATCAACAAGGTGGGTGTGGCCCCTCTGCCTGCCATCCACCCCAAGCTCTGTTTGTGATGTTCCCCTCCTCCTGTGTGCTTTCTTCCCCAGCAAGCCACCCGAGGGGACGGCCTGGCCTTCCAGATGCGAGCTGGGTTGCTTCCCTGAGGGCCCTGGCTGGCCAAGGCCTGTGGACGGTGCTGGCGACCCGGCCTGGGCAGGCTTCAGGGTGCCAGTGGGAAGCCTGATGGGTGCTGGTGGCCTTTCCCCCGTGGATTGGCCTCTGGCCCAGCCCAGCCTCTTCTCAGGGGCAGGGGGTGGAGGATGGGGTCACTGGCCTGCTCGGCACCCCCATCTGAAGCAGCAACACTTCTTAGCTATTAAAGGCTCTCTGGTTAGAGACTTTCTCTGTTCTGTGGCTTTTTGTGCTGAGGGGGAGGGAAGGGTGCTACGTGACTGCCAGGGAAAAACAAGGGCTCCGGGAGCTTTCGGGAAAAGCTGGGGTGTCCTCTGGTGGTAGTGAGCACAGGCCACACCAGCGCCTGAGCCCTCCTTATCTTCAGGTCAGCCTGCCTGGACCAGACGCCATGCCAGCTGAACCCCAAACCCAGAGAGCTGGCTCTGAAATGCCATGCACTGAGGCATGGAGAGAGACGGCTTCCCCTGCCATGTTCATTCCACAGATCACAACAGTGCAGAGCCAGGTGCTGGGGCCGGGTGGCCTGTGTGAGAGGCCTGGCTCCCACTGCCCAGCTGTGTCCTCCACTCTGAGGCAGGGAGGCTCACGGCACCCGCTTCACGGGGGGTCTGTGAGGGCAAACTGAGTTCCAGCCCAGGAAGGAGCTAGAATCAGGCTAGGCCCAGAGGCAGCCCTGCACGAATGTGTTGGCGTCACTGTGTCACTAGCATTACTGTTCCATGCCCCCATCCCACCATGCCCCACGGTCGCCAGTGCAGTAAAGAGACCCAGAAGGAAGCCTTCCCGCTTCTTTAATTGGTGTCACAGACATGACGTTGTATACGGAGCACACTCAGGCCCAATGATGCGGGGACAGCAGGGACGGGTGGGGAGAGTGGGGATGCTGCTCACACGTGGCCCAGAGAGACAGATGGCACATGGACAGACCAGACAGGAGGGGCTGAGACGTGAGGGCTGTGATGGGGCGGGCAGTGGGACTCAGACCGAGCCAGGGAGGGGTGGGGGTCTCTGCTGAATCCCTCTTTAGAAATCAAAGAGAAGGCAGGTGGTGGGGCCTGGGGCCTGGGGGTGTGGTGGGAGTACTAAGGCTTCTATTCTAACAGGCCTGGGGGTGGCAGTCAGCAAGGCCTGCCTCACCCTTTGGTTATGACTGGTCAGGCCTGAGCCCTGCAGCTCAGCACCCAACTCTGTAAACATTTTTGGTATTTTTAAAGGACGTTGCCCTCCCTCTCTTAGTTTCAGAAAGACTGGTGCTTCCTCAAGAGGAGAATGTGCCAAAAGGAATCTGAAGGGAGGAGGAAAGCAGACCTGGATACAGAAGAGACTTCCCATGGGGGGCAGGCTGCCCACCTCGCCATCTATGGCTGAGGGCCGCTGGGAGAGCCCCAGGGGACTATTGCTGTTGTCCTTGGCATGGCTGGCGGCTGGACAGGCAGGTGGGGAGCGAGGAGCCGAGGAGCCGTGGGGGAGCTGCCCCCTAGGGAGAGGCTGAGCCCACTGCCCACAGGGCCTCCCGGCCTTTATTGCAGGAGGGCCCGAGACTCTTCCAGGTGCTTCTCTGGATGGCTGGTCACCGAGGCAGCAGGCAAGACAAGATGAGGTGGGGCCGAGAGTGGAGGAGGCACTGGCCACAGGGCCCCTGACCGGGGCTGTGATTGTCGGGCCAAGCGACTTCCCGCTGGGAGCAGGGGTGTCAGATATTGCACTTTCACTGCAACAGTTACATGAAAACTTGGTCCATAAAATAATCGTTGCTTTATACATAATGCCTGAAACAACAACAAAAAGCTACATCTTAAATATGAATAAACCCTGAAGGTTCCATCCCTCCAGACATTTTTCTCTGCACAAAATAAATAGCTTTCACTCTGTATAGACCCACTTTTGCAGAACATTTACACAACCCTTTGGCTGTACATATCTACACACAAGAAAAAGTTAACATCACTCTGTGCACCTCCCCAGCCCCGTCCACACGGCCCAACACCAGGCCCAGGTCGGCCGTAGCTTCTTGGGGACGTAGCCTGTTCGCTGGACAAAGGCCGAGGCCAGGCAGGCTCTCCCACCTCAGGGAAAGCCGAGGAGCAGCAGAGGGGCCACTGGAGCTGGCCATTGAGCGCCACAGCCAAGGTACGCTTGGTGCTGGGGAGAGAGGGCAGACGGTCAGACCCAGCGTGCAGGACAGCATGGTCCTTGTTCAGGTGAGAAATGAAGTCATGGCTGCCTGCCCTGAAGCTGACAAAGCAAGTTGTGGCTTCTTAGATTCGGCATGAAAACGGAATTGGCGTTAAAAAAACCGAAGTGTGTGCCCCACCCACCCCAGAGTAGAAATTCAGTGGGATTGCCGGGGGCCGGGTGAGGCAAGGAGCCCATGCCTCGCTGAGTGGGCAGGAGCAGGGCCCACGGGACCCAGAACCAGGCTGGACTCCGTCACAGTGCTGGGTGTTTTCAGTGTGGAGGGGCTGCTCTTAGTACTGAAAGAGTTAAGAAAAGGAAGCAGCCAAGGATTGCTCATTTAAAAAAACCTCATAGAAATCAGATTGAGAAGTAGAAAGGCGTAGAAACGTGGGCGAGCGGCCTTGACTGATGGCAGGGAGCGGAAGAGGCGGCCAGGCCCATCCAGCCTGTGGCCTGAGGCTGGAAACAACACTGGCCTGGGCTCCAGGCAGGGCAGGCGGACAGGTGGGCAGGGTCCGGGGCGCAGAAATTAAGATACGGCCTCTCTCTCCTGCTTGCACGAGGCTCTGCCGCACTGGAGCCTTCAGTGTGGTTGTAGGTCCTGGGTCAGCAGGTACTGAGTTTCATGCATGTCAGCGGGTCTGTAGCCATAGAAGGTGGTAATGGGTCTCCGCTCTCAAAAATCAGTGCAAAACCAGTGAGGTTGAACAGTTGAGAAACTCGAGTTAACAAGATGCAGGCTGGACCCCTGTTGGAGCTGCTACCAAATGGGAGGGGACCTGGGAGTGAGGGTGGCCAGTGAATGGGGAGGTGGCAGGCTGGGCTTGGGCCCACACCTGGCACCAGGACACTTAGAGATCCACGCAGGGCAAAATGTCTGGGAGAGCCTCCCAGGCCAGTCTGAGTGGGGAGTCCTGGTCCCTCTGCCATCCTGGGGCTGGTGGTCCCTGCCAGCTTCCATGACAAGCTGGACCCGTCAGGCCCGAGGACGTGAGGCAGGGCAGGGAGCACTGTGGGGTGTGGCCCGCGTCCTCTGCAAGGCCCTGGGACAAGCTCCCGGGCCCGCGTCTCTGCATGTACCCAGGCCAGGCCTCCTAGCACCATGGAGACCTCGTACTGCACTCACGGTGCCCTACTTGGGGCCCGTGGCCGCCCCCGGCTCCAGGCGGCCAGTCATGGCGCGGCCCCAGCAGCCGGCCGCCATGCTCAGGCTGCGCTGGCCCCGCTGCTCGCCATCTGCCTGGCTCTGTGTCCGCTCGTGCCGGTGGCTGGGCCCGCTGGGCTGGGCCGAGATGGTGCGAAGCAGGTGGTTGCGAGAACGCAGGAAGTCGCCCTGGCCAGGCAGGCCGAAGCTGCCCTTGCGCAGCGCCATGCGGGTGGCTGTGTTGCGAGCAGGCCGCGCCCGGTGGCTGTACTTCAGCTGTGCCAGGTGGGCTGCGTAGCCGTCCGTGATGAACTGCGGGGGCAGTGAGGACGGCTGTCACAGGCCGGGGCTCCCTGAGCTGCCCGCCTGCACCCGCCTTACAATGCACCTGCTCACCTGGCACTGCTGCTGCAGCTTCTTGGTGGGCCGGCCCACAATGTAGATCTGCATGGGGGACAGGCTGATGGCGCTGTAGACCGCCACGTCCTTGGTGGAGCCGTAGGCCGCGTGCACGCGCAGGTGCAGCTGTGGGGAGACTGGCATGGGCACAGGCACCATGGTCCCTCTGCCGCCACCCCTGTCCTGCCCCATCCTCCCGGGCCCCACCTCGGAGATGAGCAGCTTCAGGAAGTTGGCCTTGTGCCGCAGCGGGTCATGCACCAGGCCGTCACAGAAGGACACCACGCCGTGGGGGAAGTTGTGCTGGGCCAGCCACGCCACCACCCGCTGCTTCTGCATGTCGGGCCGGCCCGTCACGTAGATGATGAGGTAGCCCAGGTCCTGCCAGTGCCTGGGGGTGAGGGGCAGGCCTGGGTGTCTCATGGCCACCCCTTCCTCGCTCCTGGGCCTCCCTGTCTCCTGCCCAGCCAGGGCCCACTTGGGCCACTGGAAAGCACATCTGATAGAGCTCAGACAGTGACCATGACAATGGTGACAATGACGGTGCCGCAGCAGGTCCTTGGGTGCTTGCACCGGGCGGCAGATGCCCCTGCTGTGGTGTCCCTGGCTTACCAGCCTCACTTTCCAGATGCGGGAATTGGAAGCCGACATTGAGACGTGACATCGCTTGCCCAAGGTGACAGAGCTGATAACTGGGGGTGCCGGGCTCTGAACTGAGGTCATCAAGGCCCAGTGCCTGAGCCAAGCGTCCCCCACAGAGGTTCCCCTGTCCTCGTCCACTTGGCTGGCAGGAGCCCCTGAGCCCACACACCTTGCTGCAGCCCTTTTGTGCCCCTCCGGGCCACTCACCGCACCACGTCCACGGCCCCGGCCCGCACCTTGGGGTCGCTGCCCATGATGGACACGCTAGCGGCAAAGGAACCGTCGATGCTGAAGACCACGAACTCCGTGCCCTTGGGCAGCACAGTGATGTAGCTGTCGGCAAACGTGTGGTCTCCCCTGGCAGGTGGTGGGGTGCTCATCAGAACCACCCAGAGCCTCGCCCTGCCCACCCCGCCCGCCCAGTGCAGGCATATACCTGACCACCATCTTGATGGGGTAGACGCCCACGCCCAGGCGGTGCGACTCCGGGATGGTGTAGGACACGCGCCCACTGTTGTTGGTCACCAGCGTGTCCAGGTAGAGCCACTCGCCCGAGGGTGGCTGGGTCATGATGTGCACATCCACCTGGGCCCAGCAGGCTGGTCACGGGCTGGCTGTGTCTGGCCTCCCCACCCCCTGCACCCCGGCCAGAAGGCAGCAGGGAGCTCCCCAAAGTCCCTCCATGTTACCCCTACCCGCCGTGTCCTTACCTTCTCCCCAGTCAGGGTGACCATGTCCAGGGGCCCATACATGAACCTGCCCGTCAGAACCTGGGGGCCGTCCTCATTGGCGAGGGCATCATTGATCCGGTGGTTGGCCGTCACGTTCTGTGGAGGGAGCAGCAAGCCCGGGTCAGGGGTCAGAGGGCACCCCAGGTGCCTGTGTTCTGCTCAAGCTCTGTGGGCCTGAGGGGCAGGCTTGAGCTGTGAGCTGCACAGCCCACGTCCAAGTCTGGATCAGACACGATGACGTGGCCTTGGAAAAAACTAGGAAGCCTTGCTGCCTTCCCTGTCTGTGAAGTGGGCTGACAGCTCCAGCCTCATGGCCCTGGAAGGTACATAAGACTGCAGGCTTCCCTGCAGCTCAGTTTCCTCATCTGGACACGGAGGCTGGTGACAGGGTGACAACGTGGGGGCCTGGGCGCCCGGGCGACCCTCACCCGCAGCTTCACGTGGGTCCGCTTGCGCTGCCACTTCTCTCTTGGCTTGGAGGGGGTGAACACCGACACTTCCTTGCCATCCAGCTCCAAGATGCTGGAGTTGTCATGCCTCATGACCTGGGAAGAGGGGACAGGGCAGGGCCATGGGGCAGATGGCACCCTGGGGCTTCCTGCCCTAGGAGGAGGAGGCCCAATGCCCGGGAGCAAGAGGAGCCTGTGGGTTGTAGGGTGCGTTCTTCAACCCACTACCATTTGCCCAGTAGTCGTCAGATCCCTGTTCGTTCACCTGACGAATGTGTAGATATGTTCCCTCCATCCCAATGTCCTTAAAAGCATGAACACACCCCAGCATAAAGGTGCCTTCCTCTTGCTTGCTCTGTGATCTGATGGGGTTGGAGGAGTGTCCTCACTGTCTCCTCGTCTGTGAAACGGGGCCCTGTCATGGGTGTTGTCACTCAGGGCCCTCCTGGGAGGCCCGGGGCCCCGGGTACCTGTCTCAGCAGGAAGGAGACCACGTCTGTTGACTCCCAGTAGCTGGCGTGGAAGAGGTGAGGCAGCGCCACAGTGGGGAAGGCCGTGAGGGCATCAGGGCAGTACAGGGCATAGTCGATCCGCTTCTGGCCCCACCACTTTGCAGCGACTGCCAGGAGGGGCCGTGATTGGGCTGGGGCTGTATAGCCCCAGACAGGGACCCCAAAGGGTCACTCAGCCCCTCTGGCCTGCTCAGCCCAGCCCAGACCCCCCACCAGCTATAGCCAAAGTGAATCTTCTCCCAGGCTGGGGGGAGTGAGGCAAGCGGGAGGGAGCGCAGGCAGAAGCACACAGACCCAGGCCAGTGGTAAGTGCCAGCCCTGCTGAGGGGCTCCCGCGGTTGCATGGGGGGACCAGTCGGAATCTGTGGGATGGTACCAGCTGTCCCTGGTCCCTTGCTGACTCTGGTGACCCTCTGCCCTGTGGCAACTCCATCGCTGCCCTCTCTGGGCCACTCCTGGTCTCCCATCTTCCCCCTAGGCCTCAAGACTGGGAAAGGCTGCACAGAGGTGGGGTAATAATTCCTGACCCCCAGGGCAAGGGTGCTGCCCTCCTCGCACCTGGGACACCCCATGAGCCCTGAGGCACAGCAGTGTGGGTGGGGAAGCCTGGGCCTCCAGATGGATGGTCCTGGTGCATCCGGCTCTGCCACTAGGGGCTTGGAGAGGGCAACCTTCCTGAACGAGACGAGCTTGTGAAGTGCCTCCTGGGCTGTCCGCAGGAGGGGCCCAGCAGCAGGGCCTGGTTTACAGGTCCGGGCTTCCCTAGGTTCTGCCCGCAGCTTTCCTCGGAGCTTCCTTGGTCCTCATCTGGCCTCATTCCAGCTCTGTCAG
Organism: Colobus angolensis palliatus; assembly: GCF_000951035.1. NCBI lineage: Eukaryota > Metazoa > Chordata > Mammalia > Primates > Cercopithecidae > Colobus > Colobus angolensis. The sequence goes on along the minus strand of NW_012116043.1, from coordinate 5,114,203 downwards.
GTCCCCGGTCCCCCCACCCCACTAGACAATGCCACCAGCTCCCACCTCCTCCCTGGATGGCCAAGTCCTCCCAGCCCAACCTCCAGCTCCCTGTCAGGCTGAAGCAGGGGTCCAGGTGGGCAGAGCCTGGTGGTGAGGGGTGCTCAGCAGCAGAGTGACCCCCCAGTGAGGGGAAAGCGTGTGGGGTGGTACCTTCTCTGATGTCCAGCTCAGGGAGGCCAGGGGCCCTCTCCAGGCTGGGGCTCGCCTGCCTGGCTGGAGGGTGGGGGCCAGGGGTGATAGGGCGGGGTGGGGGCAGGGCGAGCAGGGACAGACGCCTGACGCTGGGGGTATGGCTGAGCGCATTGGGGGCCTCTGAGAAGCAAGAGCAATGGATGGCTCAGCCACATGGGGCGCCACCACGCTGCCACGTCTATCAGGGGCCAGGCACGACACTGGGACAGTGCCAGGCCTGCGGCTGTCAAGGGTGGGCCCCTTGGCCCTCCTCACGGATGAACACAACTGCTAGAAACCCCCATCCCAGCCGCAGCCCCTGCATAGCCACGCTGACCGCAGCTGTGAGAATCCCTGCCCCAGCACGGGGGGCAGCCACCTGGCGGGGACTGAGAAGGGAACCCAGACTCTGCTTGAAGCACCAAGAGGCTTCATGCAGGAGCCAAGCATGAGGAAGGTGGGGCCCTTCCTAATGCGCCTTCTTCCAGAATCCTCCCGAGAAGGCGAAGCTTCTCAGCCTGGACACTGCAGAGTCTTGGACTTGACCAGTCTCTGCTGTGGGGCTGGTCCAGGCACTGCAGGTGCCCAGCAGCCTCCCTCCCTCTACCCACCAGATGCCAGCAGCATCCCTCCCCAGCTTCAGCAGCCAGAAATGCTCCGAGACCTGGCCATCAGCTGTCCCCTGTGGGCACGACGGCCCTGGCTGAGTGAGGAGGGTGAGGGGCCTGGTGCACTCACTCTGGGCAATGCTGGATGCCGTGTAGCTCTCGGCCATGCCTGACACCTGGCTGGCGATGCTGATCTCACTGGCTCGGCGGAAGCCACGACTGGCAGGGGCAGTGCTGGGCGAGGAGGGGGTGGCATGCTCTTGGAAGGCCACATTGTGGGTCTGGAGCACATCCGCTGCAGGTGGACAAGGACCAGAGGCCAGGTAAGAGAGGCCCTGCCCAGCCCCGGAGCAGTTGGGGAGCCAGTGTGTCAGGGTCCAGTGTGTGCCTAGGCTGGGGGCCGGGCAGCAGCTGTGCCAGAGCCACCTGCTCAGGGCCGTGAGAGGGAGGGGCCCAGAGCTTCAGCAGGTGAGGAGGAGGCTGGGGCAGGGTGGACTGAAGAATGGACACAGACACAGGGCGGGGAGGCGTGGCAGCTGGGCTCAACCTCAGTCACCCTCCTGCCCCACACACACCCCTCAGCTCGTGTCCAGCAGCCCCAGCGGCTCCAGGGCCTCCAGAGCTCAGCCTGGCCTGACCTGACCCACAGCCCACAGCAAAAGCAGCGGCTCCACCCAGGTTTGCAGGGTGCTGACAACAGGTGACAACAGGGTGGCTTCCTGGGGATGCCCTGCACATGCAGAGCACAGAGAGAGGCAAGCCCTGGGCGTCCCTTACACAGGCCACAGCCAGCAGTCCCTGATGGACGTTTGGGAACAAAGGCAGGTGCTGGGGCCTCCAGCCAGGCTCACCCAGGCCCAGGCTGAAGACTGGACAGAACGGGGAGGACGGGGATCAGTCAGACAAGCCACACCTGGACAGGGTACAGGAGGTGCCTGGGTGACCTCAGAGAGGTCCACAGGAGTGGGCCCTGGGGAATCCAACCCCTCACTGGGACCAGAAGCTTCCCCAGGTGAGGGGTGGGCCTGGCTGGCTCAAGGCTTCACCCCATCTCCCGTCTGCTTCTGGCAGAGCCCGGGAACTGTCACTGATGTGCTGTGTGGCCCTGAGATAGCCTCTGCTGTCTCTGAGCTGCTGTGCCCCTTTGCTTTGGGTCTGCCCTGCCTCTGGCCCACAATATGTGGGAGGAGGCAGCCATACCAGTTCCTCAGGGCCGTCCCGCCCAAGTCTCTGTTCCTCACCACCCAGGTCCCACCAACTCTTGAGTGGCATGGGTTGGGGGGTGTCCCTGAGGAATGGGTCAGCCAGCGAAGCAGATGTCACCACGAGCAGGGGAGGGTACACACACTCGGCAGAGCCCGGGCGGGGCCCGTCTTGCCAGGTGGGCGCGGGAACAGGCATACTGGTTTCCAGGAAGCTGTCCCCGTGGGGGAGAGGGGCCAGGGGGCCGCCCTCCAGGACCAGCTCGGGGTTTCTCTGCACGGTCTCGACTGGAGGCAGACGGGGAGAGAACAGAGGACAAGAACAGACACTTGCATGGGCCATCCAGACACGCTCCAACACAGAGACTCAGGGCTCTTTGAGGACCAGGACATGACAAGACGCTGGGACACACGCTGGGGCAGGGGTCGGGCCAAGCCCACCTGGACCTCGCCTGCCCCAACCCGTCTCCTGCATCCTGTCTCAGGGCCAGCCACCTGCTATGATGGGACCCAGCTGACCAGGCCCCCTACTCAGTGAGGGTCCCTGGTGGGTCCTTAGCTCTGTCTCTGCTGGGATGGAGGCTCAGCTGTGGAGAGGGGAGTCTGGTCTCGTTCTGCCCCTTCCCTGCTCCAGGGACCCTGGAACAAGGCCCTGACCTGTGCCCTCCGAAAGGTGGGAACCATCATTCCTGCCTCAGGGATCAGTGCGGAGGAATGCACCACCCCCCGCCTCCCACCCCCAGCAGCTGTCCACCTCCGAGAGGCATTCAGCACAGGCTGTCCCTCTCACCTGGGGAAGAACCACGTGGCATGGAGGACCTAGAGGCCAGGGAGCCACGCCTCCCCCACCTTCCCCTAGAGGAGCAGGGCGGAATGTGCCTCTCACCCAGCAGTGTGGAGCAGCCGTCCCCCAGCGGGTAGCGTTGGTAGCGGGGGACACTGAAAGGCGGCAGAGCGTGGAAGCGCCGTTCCAGCAGCGGCTCCAGGCGCGACGCTGACGGGTCCGCGGGGTGGAAGAGGTTGTAGACTTGTTGGCAGGCCGGCCGCAGCTGGAAAACTGGGGGTGGGGGTGTTGGCTGCAGAGCTGGGGCCGGCCCTGAGGAGCAGGGGTGGGGGTGGGAAATTTGGGAACTGGGTTGTCTGCCAAAAGTTAGGGAGAGACGGGGGTGTGTCTCTGTCAGTTTAGGACCTGTTTCGGTCATTGTCACTTTTTTTTCAGACAGGGTCTTGCTCTGGCACCCAGTCTGGAGGGCAGTGGTGCGATCTTGGTTCACTGTAGCCCCAGTCTCCTGGGCTCAAGTGATCCTTCCCCCTCAGCCTCCTGAGTAGCTGGGACCACAGGTATACACCACCACACCTGGCTATTTTTTTTTTGTAGAGATGGGGTCTCAGTATGTTACCCAGGCTGGTCTCAAACTCCTGGACTCAAGGCATCCTCCCACCTGGGCCTCCCAAAGCGCTGGGATTATAGGCGTGAGCCCCCACGTCCAACCTCTTAATTTTTTTTCATTGCAAAAGTTATGATGATTGTGGTAAAAAGTGGTTTGCAGTACGGAAGAGCACATGATGAAGGGCACATGGTGGAAACCCCTTCCACCCCAGGTCCCCCTGCAGCTCCAGCTCATCTTGCAGGAGCCCCACCGAGTGCTGGCTAAGGCAGCCCTGCCCTGCCTGTATGGGAAAATGTTTCTTCATCTGTCAAATGGGGCGGCAGTTCCAACTACATCATGGAGTTAAGGAGATCACGTGAATGTAAGGATGTGTTAATTATCAATACTGTATCTCACTTTTAGAGGGACATAAACCGGAACATATGCTACGCCCTCTGAACTTTGTCTTTTCTTCCTGCTTAACACAACAAATGCTGGTGTCTTTCATGTGAGCATGCATAGTTTCTCCTTGCTCTTTTTCAGGGGAGGCAGGTACTCCACTGTGTGACTGTGCCAGAATTGATTTAACCAGTCCCCTCCAAATAGATGGACATTTAAGTTGGTTCTGGTTCTTCACAGTGACACATAATGTGGCCACAACGGCACTGTCCCTAAGTCTCCATGCACCTGTGTGGGACTCTGTGGGGCTGTTCAGAGCCTGCAGTGGACGGGGCACAGGGATGCCCTCCATGGGGCTGCACCCCTTTACACCAAGTGGGAGCTGCCTTGGTTGTTGGGGTCCCTTTAAAGCTACCCATTTCTCTTCCTGGCAGTGCTGGTCACCAGTTTGTGGACGGGGAAGGGGCCTGGGTGCTGAGTCCAGAGATCTGCTTTTTTTTTTTTTGAGACCGAGTTTCGCTTTTGTTGCCCAGGCTGGAGTGTAATGGCACGATCTTGGCTCACCGCAACTTCTACCTCCCGGGTTCAACTGATTCTCCTGCGTCAGCCTCCTGAGTAGCTGGGATTACAGATACGCGCCACCACACCCAGCTAATTTTGTAATTTTAGTAGAGATGGGGTTTCTCCACGTTGGTCAGGCTGGTCTCGAACTCCCGACCTCAGGTGATCCGCCTGCCTCGGCCTCCCAAAGTGCTGGAACTACAGGTATGAGCCACTGCGCCCAGCCAGGTCTGCATTTTTTTTTTTTTTTTGAGACGGAGTCTCGCTCTGTCGCCCAGGCTGGAGTGCGGTGGCCAGATCTCAGCTCACTGCAAGCTCCGCCTCCTGGGTTTACGCCATTCTCCTGCCTCAGCCTCCCGAGTAGCTGGGACTACAGGCGCCCGCCACCTCGCCCGGCTAGTTTTTCTATTTTTAGTAGAGATGGGGTTTCACCGTGTTAGCCAGGATGGTCTCGATCTCCTGACCTCGTGATCCACCCGTCTCAGCCTCCCACAGTGCTGGGATTACAGGCTTGAGCCACCGCGCCCGGCCCAGGTCTGCATTTTTAACCTAGCACTTGGCAAGCATCTAAACCTCTCTGAGCCTCAGTTTCCCCCTCTGTCATCTGGGGGTGTAACTTGGGCCTTGTGTGGCTACTCTCAGGATTGTGTGGCTCCTGGGGCTTTGCAGGCTGATCCCAGGGCACAGGGCAGGGACTGCTGCTTCAGTGATGCCCAGCCACCGGCCTGCCTGCCTTGGGTAGACAAACGCACAGCTGTGGCCCCTCCAGGGCTGGGAGCCCACTATACCCAGGAGGCTTTGGGGATGCCCTGCCTCTGCATCTCTCCCTATGGGAGGACCTTGGACTTGGGAGGCTGGGTCTGTCTCCATCTGACTCTGGGGTGGCGCCTTTTCTCCCTGGACCTCAGCTTTCCCATCTAGGGGATGACCCTCAGCTCCCACAGGCATCCTGGAGATGAAATGAAACAGCAGGTGTCACGGACAGCCAGTGACTGAGCTGCTGAAGCAGGAGCAGAGGATAGCAAGGGGCCCTTGGTGGGGAAGACAGGAAGGAGGGCAGAAACAGGCCTGGGATGTGGCCATGATCTCGTCACAGGGGTCCACTGAGACCCCCCACACCCACCCAGCGCATGTACCTCCCCTGCTGGGCTCTCACCATCCAGGGCTGGGATGACAGTCTTCCTCAAGGCCAGGACCAGCCCCAGCGGGCACCCGAAGAGGAAAAGGTCCGTGATCTCAAAGTCAAACCTGCCCAGGGCACCTGTGCCGTCCAGCATGGTGGAGCTGCTGGAACGGCGTGAGCAGGGCTCAGTCCTCAGCACGCTGGCATGGAGGCTGCATTGGGGGACGCACGAGGTCACACCACGGCCCCTCTCAGAGCTGGCCTTCCCCTAGCCTCACGAGGGACAGGGTGGGTCCCACAGCCCCCAGGAGTCATCAGACCTAACCTAAATAAGACTTAGCTGTCATGTGAGTGCAGCTGCCATCATCTGCCAAGACACTGCTGGTGGCAGCAGGTCCCAACCTCTCTCGGGGGCCCACTGGCTTCAGGACAGCCCTGACCTGGACCACCTGCCCCTGGTCCATTCTGCCCCCAACTCTGCCATTCCCCACCCTCACCCTCAAGACAAATTGCTCCCTCAGGCCCGAGATGGCTCTTAGTGTATATGAGACAAGGCACCCAATAAGCCACTTTCTCCTGGGCCCAGACTGGGATCCCAGGTCTCAGGCTGGGGGAACCTCAGGCAGAGACCCCGGGCCTCCCATTGGCCATCATGGGGGATGCTCCTCCCTCTTGGAGCCTCTTGCTGCACCCAGAGGCGAGCCCCAGCCCCCCAGCCCCGCCCACCTGGACAGGAAGGCCTGGTGCTGCTGGATGGTGTCTAGCTCATAGGTGGACGAGTCGCTCCTCTTGCGGGGCAGCTGCCTTTTGGGGTCCTCGGGGCCATTGCTGCGGGGGATGTCGACGTTGCTTCGGCTCAGGTGCCGACTGCTCTCCAGGCTGGAGCCACCACTACTGCCACCACCAACACTGTTGCCACCACCGGAGCAGTGTGCTGCATTCACCAGAATGCCCGGGGACAGCATGTCGTTGTCCTGGAATGGCCCATGGAGGCTCACTGCCCGGTGGCCGCTGGCCTAACCCCTTCTCCAGCATCCTGGGAGCTGCCTCCTCCCTCCTAACCCCAGGCCCAGTGGCCACAGTCCAGCCGGCCTCTCGCCAAACCAGAGGGGAGGGCCCCTGTTCCCTTCCATCCCCCCACCCACAAGCCACCCTGGACCTCACTGGTCTACAGGCCATTTGCCACTGTGCAGCAGAGGCAGGAAGCAGAAAGGGGTCACCCATGCCACCTCCTAGGAACCAGACCCCATGCCCACAGCGCCGACCCTGGTTCAGGCTTGTGAAACCACCCGCATTCCTAGGCTTGGCCACGTGGCAGCTGTTCCCCTGCCCCCATGCACCTGCCCTGCTGCCTCTGGGCACCTGCGCTGCCAACCTCTGCCCTTCCCATCCTTTTTTGGAGGGGTGAGGGGAGAGAGATTGTGAGAAAAACTGCTACAGCTCTTTCAGGCCCCGGGCACTTTCCCCGACTCTTCGGCCAGAATGGGCTGGGCTTCCTCAGCTCACCTGCACCCCCAGCCCCCCCATAGCCCCTGCCCTGGAGGTGAGCTCTGGCAGCAGGGCTGGGGTTCAGGGGCTTGGAAAATGTTTGTTGAATGAACAGAGCTTAATTGGGTAGAGTCTGAGCCAGCTGGACTCAGGAAGTGCTGCCAGCATTCTGCTTGGTGGGCACAGCCTGGGGCCAGGTGCAAGCACAGGCAGGGCAGCGACCCTGGGGGCACGCAGGAGGCTTCAGGCCTTGGGGAATGTCTGGGCCCCATTTGGGTACCTGCATGCTGACCACACTGCCCCGGCGGCTGCTGCTTTGACTCTCAGACACCGGCTGGTTGCTGTAGCATAGGGCATCAAATGCCAGGATGCCCCCGACGCAGTCCCCAATCAGGCAGACCTTGGGGGAGAGGGGCCAGAGGCCTGAGCCATTCACCCACTCGCTGGAGTACAGGCTGGGGAGGCCATCACCTTCCCCTTCAGGCCAGCCCACCCTACAGAGTCTTCCATCCTCCTCCCCTCCCCAACCTCCCTGGGACTCACCTGCCCATTGAAGGTCATGCCCTCCTGGGACTTGATGAAGTCCCCATAGGCAAGGTTGGCTCGCTGAATCACTGTGGCAACCGCCTCCTGGTACTGGGGGGAGGAGGTGGCCAGCAGGGGGAGGGCAGCCAGGGGAATGTGGTCCTGACTGCTGGACAGACAGCCTTCGTCATGGCTGTAGGGGCTGAGGCTGGGGAGAGGGGCCAGTCAAGAGAGGGCAGGCGGCTCCAGCTCAGCCCAAAGGGCCCCTCTCCCCTGACCTGAGTCTCAGCCATGGACTCAGCTCACGCTAGTGATAACCGTTCCTGGCCAGGCCCTGGGTAGGCCTGGGGGACCACGGTGAGTAAGACCCCATGTCTCAGAGGCAGGCCAATATCCCCACATTACACATTTGGAAACGAAGGCTCAGCCATGGGCCCAGCCCTCCTGGGACTTGAGGCTTAGCCTGCATGTATATGTTTGGGCACCTCCAGGTAGAAGGGGCTGGCTGGTGGGTCTGGACATTGGGGCAGGAGTCCTGAAACTGGGGAGCCACCTGAGGCCCAGGGGTGGGAGGAGGACAGTGCACAGCCGGAGGCTGCAGTCAAGGGCAGATGCCACTCACTTGGAGACTAGGGCAAAGGCGTCAGAGCAGACGGGCGGGCAGGGCACCAGGCGGATGGCAAGGCGGCCCAGGGTGCTGGGGTAGTGCACGCGCATGACGGTGTCGAACACGTTGGCGATGGTGTTGGCATCACCCTTCTTGGAACTGGGGTCCCCGGCGCCCGTGTCCAGGATGGTGCCTCCGTGCAGCACCAGTAGCAGCACGTGGATCTTGGAGGGCGGTGCAGCCAGTGGCTGGCTAACCTCGTCCTGCATGGGTTGGGGGGGCAGTGTCAGCTCCCCAGGGAACCCAGCTCCTTGCTGAGGCCCCTCTGTCACCCTTGGTGGGGGTGTGCCTGTTGCACACAGCCCAACTGTTCCCTCTGAGAACCCCAGTTGGTTATTCAGTCCTGGGGTCTGGGGTTTGGCTGCCTTAACCCCTCCCCTGGAACCCTTGCTGGGACTGGAGCCTGGAGGAGGAGTCAGGGAGGTGGGCCTGTCCACTCCTCCTCCTGCAGCCCTGCCCCTGTCTGCCACCCTGACCAGGGGTGCAGAGGCCATGGAGGGAGTCCATTCCTTTGAGAGCATGAGCTCTACTTCCTTCAGGGAGCCCAGGCAGTGGCTTCTGGGGCTTCCAGCTTTAAGGGGAGGCAGAGGCTCAGCCTGGTCTTGGCCTTGGGGGCTGCCTGCCCTGTATATGTCTGTCTTGGCGTGAGCAGACAGGGCCACCACCAGCTCAAAGTTACAGAGATCACCTGAGAATGGCCGGGGTCAGGGCATCCACAGCCTGGGTGGGTGGCAACCCTAGCCCCTCTGTCTGCAGCTCTGACCTCTCCCCCAAGCTACACAGGGCCTCCTCCCCAGGCCCCCACCCTAAGGCCCTGCCATTCCTGGCCTCTCTCTAAGACCAGGGTCTCCAAAAGGAGAGGCGTCCTGGTGGGGATGGAGCCCCAGCACCTTAGAGAGGAGGCCGATCAGATTTCGAGAGGTAATGACACCACCTTCCTGGAGGCCAGGCCTGCCTGTGAGGTCAAGGTGAGACCCTAGACCTGCACACCTGTGTAAGGGCTACAGACTGCTCCAGGCTAGGGGACTGGGCTAATATCACACGGCGTGTCAGTGCTAGGCCGGACTGGAACCTGAAGCCTCTGCCACAACTCAGCACTCTCCTGCCAGGCCAGGCTGTGGCCTTGTCCCCAGAGGTCACCCTCCCCTGCCCCAAGCTTCTGGTATGTGACCGGAGGATAGCAGCAGGGCCAGGGCCCGAGAGGGGCCACTGATAAGTACTTGCTGTGTCCATATGATGTCTGGGGTGTGGGGGCAGGGAAGGGAGCTGAAGGGAGAGTCCTGCCTCCAAGAACCCGAGGAGACAGACCAAGGAGCCAAAGCCATCTAGAGGGCCTATGGTGGGGACAGCTGGCCCTGAACTGGCCATGGGGTAGGGGTAGCACCAGGACCCAGGTGCCAACACAGAGGTTGGGTGGGTGGGGAGGGTAGGGGCTGGACCCAGGACTTAAGAGGCTACCAGGTGGCTGGGAGCAGTGGCTTGAGCCTGTAATCCCAGCACTTTGGGAGGTCGAGGCAGGCAGATCACTTGAGGCCAGGAGTTTGAGACCAGCCTGACCAACATAGCAAAACCCCGTTTCTACCAAAAATACAAAAATTAGCCAGGCATGGTTGTGCACATCTGTAATCCCAGCTACTCGGAAGGCTGAGGCAGGAAAATCATTTGTACCCAGGAGGCAGAGGTTGCAGTGAGCCAAGATCGCGCCACTGCACTGCAAACTGGGTGACAGAGTGAGTCCTGTCTCAAAAAAAAAAAAAAAAGAAAAAAAAGTGGCCACCAGGAAGGGCAAGGGAATGGATGGGCTGGGCCAGGAGCCACTGAGCAGCAGGAAGCCTGGTGGGTGCTGCTGAGCTGGAGGAGGAAGGCTGGGCTGCCCTCACCCCAGGAGGAGCCACGGGGCTTCCCTCTTCTTCCCAGGGGCCAGCGCAGGACCGACACTTGTCCTCACATGGGGACTAGCCACCACTGGTTGGCCTGGACACAAACACACTCAGCCCAGGGCAGAGGGGGCCACCAACTGCCCAGAACACAGGGCAGGAGGGAACAACATAAGCCCTATCGGGCTTTGACAAGGGTTTTATTTGCAGTCCATTGAGGCAAAGGGTTTATGGAAGAAATGTCTTATGCAGCCTCCAGGACAAGGAGGTGATGTCCAGTGGTACTGAGTCACCAGGGGACGGGCAGGGCTTGGCACTGGGGGCTAAGAGAATCCTGCATAGGCCTATCTGACTGGGCTCAGTCCTGGAGACGACCCAGGGGCTCCCAGAGGCCCCTGGAACAGTCTCCCTACCACACTCAGCCTGCTTTCTCCAAGGGGACATCATACCTCAGCCCGAGACAGGGATTCACCCTGCCCCGGGCTCTAGTGGGGGCTGAGCCCCCTGCAGCTATAGAGGCATCCCCCTACTAGTGTCTCCGCAAGGCCAGGAGCAAGGGCTCCGGTTTGGGGGTTCTTGCAAGCAAATGGATTTGGCTTTGGATGGCGGTGCCCCAGAATCAGTGCTGGGTTCTGAACACACACCCCAAGGCAGATCCAGAGCCCCAGGCCCCTTCTGCCCCTCCCCTGGGGGGGCGTCAGAGCTGTGTGTGCTGCAGGTGGGGAGGGGGCTCCGTTTGCTTATCTAGACATTAAGCAGCAATTGGAATCAACTCCCCTTATTCCATGACCCCTTCTAGAAAGCCCACCTTAGCGTCAGACTGCAAAGCAGAAAACCACAGGAGGGGGAGGCTGTGTAGATGTCCCTCCTCCTCCCCCAGACCCCCGGGGGCCCGAGTTCCCCACAGAAGTGGTGCTGCCTCCACCTTAGGCAGCTTGAGGCCAGAGCAGTGCGGTGACCGCAGGTGATGGTGGGACAGCCCAGCTCAGCCCTGGCTCCTGTCCCAGTGCAAACAGCTCTGACGGCCCGCAGGTGGAGGAGGATGGGGCGTGAACTCCCACAGAGAACCCCCGAAGCGGACACAGGTGCTCTACCAAGACAGCTTTATTGGACACACTGAGCTCCGCCTGCCTCCCGCGGGGCCATCTTGTCGGCCACGGCCACATCACTTCTGCCTAGACGACTGTCGCTTCCTCCCTTTTCGTCTTTTTATCTTCAGGGACAGCAGACAGGCTGGGCACAAGGTGAAGATCTTATTTTTGATCTGGAATTTACAAGTTTCTCATTTTACTTTCCCATGGGTGGAGCTTGGATAAGGTTTTCTCAGGGGTTGTCTGTAGTCCCTGGTTCTTGGGGACCTCAGAGACAGAGGGCGGCAGGCGCCTTCCTAGCAGGGCAGCAAAAAAGGAGGCCCAGGCCTCTCCCCGGACAGTACCCAGGCAGGTGTGGAGGTGAGGCTGCCAGGCCCAGAGTTCCACCTCTGTAGCCCCTCAGACTATTCCTCTGTGCCCTGCCCCTCCCTTGGCGGCCGTGCCCCTGTCCCTCTGACACCCGGGCACCCACCTCTATGATGTTCAGCTGCTCCACACTGGAGGCCACCCTGAACTCAGGGGTGCTCTGGCGGTACAGACCATCTGCAATAACACAGAAGCCGTGCTGTGAGCTAAGGGGCAGCCCAGCCTGGCCGACCGGACGGAGGCTGCAACCGTGACGAGGGGAGCTTGGGGGCCCCCAATCCCCATGTATGCCCAGCACTGTGCAGGAGCTGGGTCAGAAAGGAGGGGACTGAAGCCCTGCAGCTGCCCTCCCCAGGCTCTGCAGCACCCCCAGACCTGCTGACCTTGTGTGTCTTCCGGCTCTGGGCTCTCGATCTTGTCCATGAGGTCATTGGAACTCCACTTGGTGATGTCCTCGGGGAACATTTCCTCTGTGTCAGACAGGTCCTCTGGAGAGGAGAGAGGGAAACCCAGGTGGGACTGGGAACAGTGGGGAGGCCTGGCTTCCCGAGGTGGGGATGCCCCTGTGTACCCCTGTGTTTGGCTCTGCTCTGACCCTTCCTCAACAGGACGGCCGCACAGCCCCACACCTTAGGCTTCTTCCTGACCATTAAAAAAATAGTGGTAACATTCACATAAAAAAATTCACCATTTATAGAGTGGCATTTAGTATATTCACAATGCCGTGCAACCATCACCACTATCCAATTCCAGAACATCTTACTTCCCTAAATGGAAGCCCCATATCCGGGAGCAGTGAGTCCTCAGTCTTGCCTTCCTTAGTCCCTGGCCACCCCCAATCAATTTTCTGTCTCTACAGATTTGTCTATTACGGACATTTCCTATAAATGGAACCATACACTTGTGTCTGGCTTCTTGCACTCAGCATAGGGTTTCTGGGGTTCCTCTATGTTGTAGTGTGTGTCAGATGCTTCATTCCTTTTTATGGCTGAACCATAGTCCATTGCATGGACACACCAATTCTGTTTATCCACTCATCAGTTGATGTTCCTGTTTTTTTTTTTTTAAAAAAATGCTATATTGGCCGGGTGCAGTGGCTCATGCCTGTAATCCCAGGACTCTAGGAGGCTGAGGCAGGTGGACTGCTTGAGGTCAGGAGTACAAGATCAGCCTGACCAACATGGTGAAACCGCATGTCTACTAAAAATACAAAAATTAGCCAGGCATGGTGGTGTGCACCTGTAGTCCCAGCTACTCAGGAGGCTGAGGCAGGAGAATCACTTGAACCTGGGAGCCGGAGGTTGCAGTGAGCTGAGATTGTGCCGTTGCATTCCAGCCTGGGTAACAGAGCAAAACCCTTGTCTCAAAAAAAAAAAAGCTACATTTAGGCTGGGGGTGGTGGTTCACATCTGTAATCCCAACACTTTGGAAGGCCGAGTCAGGTGGATCACCTAAGGTCAGGAGTTCAAGACCAGCCTAGCCAACATGGTAAAACCCTGTCTCTACTAAAGATACAAAACTTAGCCAGTCATGGTGGCATGTTCCTGCAGTCCCAGCTTCTCAGGGGGCTGAGGCATGAGAATCACTTGAATCTGGGAGTCAGAGATTGCAGTGAGCCAAGATCACACCACTGCACGTCAGCCTGGGCAACAGAGCGAGACTCCATTTCAACAATAAATAAATAAATAAATAAAAATAAAAAATGCTACATTTACTTTATTCCATCTTCACCATTTTTTAAATTTCTTATATATTTTATTTTTTGAGGTCTTGCTTTGATGCCAAGGCTGTAGTGTAGTGGCACAGTCATAGCTTACTGTAGCCTCGACCTCCTGGGCTCAAGTCATCCTCCCATCTCAGCCTCCCGAGTACTTGGAACTACAGGCATGCACACTACACTTGGCTAATTTTTTTATTTTTATTTTTGTAGAGACAAGGTCTCTCTATGTTACCCTAGCTGGTCTTGAACTCCTGGGCTTAAGCGATCTCAAAGTGTCAGGATAACAGGCTTGAGCCACCGTATCCAGTTCCTGTTTTGTTAAATTGGCAAATAATCATAACTGTACATATTCATGGGGTACACAGTGATGTTTCTTTTTTTTTTTTTTTTGAGACGGAGTCTTGCTCTGCCGCCCAGGCTGGAGTGCAGTGGCCGGATCTCAGCTCACTGCAAGCTCCGCCTCCCAGGTTCACGCCATTCTCCTGCCTCAGCCTCCCGAGTAGCTGAGACTACAGGCGCCCACCGCCACGCCCGGCTAGATTTTTGTATTTTTAGTAGAGATGGGGTTTCACCGTGTTAGCCAGGATGGTCTCGATCTCCTGACCTCGTGATCCGCCCGTCTCAGCCTCCCAAAGTGCTGGGATTACAGGCTTGAGCCACCGCGCCCGGCCCACAGTGATGTTTCAATACACCAGTGTATGGTGATCAGATTAGGGTAATTAGCACATCCATCATGTCAAATATTTATCATTTCTTTGTGTTGGGAATGTTCAATTTCTATCTTCCAGCGATTTGAAACTATATATTACTGTGGTTTAAAAAAAATTTTTCTATGTTTGGTATTGACAGGGTTTCGCCATGTTGCCCAGGCTGGTCTCCAACTCCTGTGCTCAAGTGATCTACCTGCCTCAGCCTCCCAAAGTGCTGGGATTACGGTGTGAGCCACCCCGCCTGGCCTAATACATTACTGTTAACTCTAGTCATCCTGCAGTGTCACAGAACTAGAACTCACTCCTCCCATCTAGATATAATTTCATATCCTCTAACAGGTCTCTCCCTGTCCCTCCACAAAAGCACAGCTTCGGAAGTGCTGCTATGAACACCACCTCCAAGACTCCTGCTTCTGCTCCTCTGAGAACTTCTGCCCAGGACCACGAGGCTCGTGGCTACTGTCTGACTCTGGCACTCACTGGCCCTCCTCCAGCTCTGGATGGGCTCCTGGGCCCATTACCCCAGAACACTGCTGCCCTGGCACTTCCTGCTTTGCTGTCTCTTTTATAGCATTTTCTACGTTAAATATGTATTTTCCTCTCATCAGCGTCAGAGAGCCACCTGGGAGGGGTGAGATGCCAAGAGGCCCCTTCTCCATCCTGGGCAAGGCCCCTGGTGCAGAGGCCAGCTCAGGAGTCCCCAGCCACCATTCTAGGTCCTCCAGTCCCAGGGCCAAACCAGGCACCTTTCTTCTGCCTGGACACTGACTCCCCAGGTTCCTTCCCTTGATGGCAGCTGGCCAGTTAACCAAAATGCCACCTTATTTGGCTCCTGTGCCCCTCCAAGCCACAGTGGTGATATGAGATATGGTGCTGCCTGTGTCTGCTGAGTGCCTACGGGCTTGCCCCCGTCCCTTTCTGAGCCTCTGACTTGCTGTGTGAACTTCGGGCTGGCTCAGCCACTGGCTTGCAGAGGGACCTAAGCCCCCAACCCCTACACCTGCTGGCCCCTCCGGCTTCCTGGAGCGGAATGGCTGGGGCATGAAGTAGGCGAGCGCTGTATGCATGCCTCTTCTTGGCACAGGTGGTGCATCTGCTGTGTGGTCATGCACTTATTTTGGGACAAGTGGGAAAATGGGCACTTCACATGTTTTCTGCTTATTGCATTTCCTAAAGTGCCTACATTAGATGTGGTATTAATTTAATCAAGAAAAAATAAGGTAAGTACAAAAAATTAGAAAATTAAAAGAAGTTATGCTTCCATGGAAATAAATTCACATACGGAATAAAGCTGTAGTCTGATGGCGTATCCTTATTTGGGGTTTCAAGAGCGCAGTCCCCATTTGCCAGGCCCACAGCACATCCTGATATCAGGTTAGGGTAAGCCTGAGACCCCAGACTCAAGGGAACGAGATGACTTCATCTCATCCTCTGTGCACCGCCCCAAACACCATGGGAGTGCAGGAGTAGGGACCGGATATAGAACAGTAACAGGCAACACCCGTATCAGTCCACACCCACACCCTAAGCCCTTTCAGACCCCTCCACACCTCGCCCAGGAAGGCCCCAAGGACTGCAGGGTGCAGCCTGCCTACCGTGCGCATCGAAGAACTCGTCATCTGAGCTCTCGTCCGAGTCCCTGGCGATACTCTGCATCCTCCACTCCGAGATGCTGTGGCGGGAAGGACTCGCTGGAAGGCAAAACCTCAGAATGACTGCCAACTGGAGAGAAAGGGCCCAGAGGCTGCCCCAAGCTGGCAGGAGGCAGGGAGGGCAACCCACAGGCCTGACAGGCATCGCAGAGGCTGCCACAGGAGCCAGGAAGATTCCAAAGAGAATGAAGTGGGTAAATGAGTGAGGAGTGGCCTAGGCTCATCTCCTGTCTGCCTAGCACAAGGCAGTCGTGTCCTGGGGAGCATGTGTGGGGAAGAGCATGACCGACATAATCCCAGGACATGGGGTCAGACAGGCCTGGGTCCACTCCTGGGCCTCTGACCTGAGTCTGACCAAGAGCAAACTCCTGAAATTCGGCCACAGCAGGGCCCAGGCAGGAGATGAGTGAGCCAGGCCTGCCTGCTGGAGAAGCTGGCTGCACCCAGGATGCCTGGGTTGATCCTTTCTCTCAGGGTCTGAAGTCTCCCAGGGTCCCCATCAGGAGGGGTGGCCCCTCCACAGCGCTGGAGGAGCCCAGCCACCTCCACTGGCTCCTATGGGTAGCACTGTCTTCCCTGGGCATGGAGGGGAAGTGCTGGGCAGCCTGCTGGGGCAGGGCCCAGGCTTCCCCGTGTGGGAGGACTAGCCCAGGGCTCTGACTCCCTCTGGGCTTGGTGCCTCAATGTCCATGGGAAAGGACTCTGAGGAGGTGCAGTGATCCAGCAGTAGGTGGGGCTGCCTTGCGGTGAGGGACCTTGAGTGTGGATGGCAGGTGGCGCAGGGGCTCACCTCCCCGCTTGGATGACCGAGACGACTTGGAGGATGTGGACCACTGTTTCTTGAGGCCCCGCCCCACCAGGGGCTCCCCGTTGCTGCTGCTGGGCTCCGGAGGCTCCCCAGAGGCCTGGTCCGAGGCGGCTTCATGCTTGACGAGCTCAGTGGCCTCCTCACCATCCTCATTGAACTGGGCCATCTTACGGGAAAGCATGAGCTGCGCCTCCTTCTCCAGCTCCCGGATGTTCTCCATGCTCAGCCCATACCACTCGTCCTGCCAGCACCAGGCCTGCCGGTGAGCCCGCACCATCACCCTCCGTAGTCCTGTGCCCCACAGGGATTGGAGAGGGAGAGAGACGAGGGAAGGAGGTCAGTGCAGGAGCCTGCACGGAGGTGTGGGCCCAGGCAGGGGCTTTGGGAGGCTGCACCCATGTTGCAGGTCAGACTAAAGTCACTGCCTGTCTGTGCCTCACTTTCCCCATTTGTAAAATAAGGGGACTGGCTCACAGATGTTCTCACAAGCTCATAGTGGTTCTAATAATTAGAGTGGAGGGGCCTCCCAAAGCCATGTGTCCGGTCAGAAGCCATAGTTGGAAGGGTGCAGTGGCTCATGCCTGTAATCCCAACACTTTGAGAGGATGAGGTGGGAGGACAGCTTGAGCCCAAGAGTTCAAGATCAGCCTGGGCAATGAAGCAAGACCCTGTCTCTATAAAAAAAAAATTTTTTAAATTAGCCAGGCGTGCTGGTGTGTGCTTGTAGTCCCAGCTACTCTAGAGGCCGAGGTGGGAGGATCACTTGAGCCCAGGAGTTTAAGCCTGCAGTAAGCTATGATTGTGCCACTGCATTCCAGCCTGGATAACAGAGTGGGACCCTATCTCTAAATAGATAAATAAATAAGAAGCCACAGTTAATTTTCTGGGAGTTTCCTGCCACAGGGGAGGTAGAATAGGACTTCCTGAGAGTCTCCTGTCTCAGTGTCTGGTATATTTTTCCTGTTGAATTTCCCATGGAAAATCCAGTTCGAGTTCAAACTGGGTTGGTTCTCCTTTTCTTTTGTTTTTTAAAACATGCTTTTGGTAGAATATATTATGCGCGTGAGATATATAAGAATATATTATACATATAAATTAAGATGTAGAATAACGTAAAAAATATATACCTTTTAAAGTGTAAACAACAATTAAAGGGCCAGGCATGGTAGCTCACACCTGTAATCCCAGCACTTTGGGAGGCTGAGGTGAGAGCATGACTTGAGGCCAGGAGTTTCAGACCAGCCTGGGCAACATAGGGAGATCCCCCATCTCTACCAAAAAAGACAACAACAACAACAAAATAGCCAGGCATGGTGTTGTGCGTCTGTGGTCCCAGCTACTTGAGAGGTAGAGGTGGGGGGATGGCTTGAGCCCAGGAGTTTAAGGCTGCAGTGAGCCATGATCATGCCACTGCACTCCAGCCTGGGTGACAGAGTAAGACCCTGTTTCAAAATAGTAATAATAATAATAATAGAATTATAAAGATTAAAAGCAGACTGGGGATTGCCTTGGGCCAGGGTGGGATGGGGATGACGTGAAATGGGAACAAAGGATCTTCTGGGGTGATGAATGCTCTGAAGTTGTGCCCAGCTGTGAATATATTAAAACTTACCAAACTGTTATCTTACAATGAGTGAATCATATGGTATCTAAAATTATGCCTCAATAAAGCTGTTTAAAAAACATTAAAAAGCAATGAGACATCCACATCCACAGCCCCGGCGAAGGAACACACCATCAGCAGCGACGGAGCCCTCCACTCTCCCGGTCCCTGACAGTCGGGCCCGAAGTTTGCTTGTCATGTGCTTTGCCTTCTGGTCTCAGCACACAGATGTGTTTTCCTGCACACTGTATCAGGCTGGTGTGGCTGTTGCTGAATTTCGCAGCTATGTGTCACGCTGTATTTTTCTGCCACTTGCTTCCCTGGGTGAGTTTTGTCCATGGATGTGCGCGTGGGGGCTTTGGCTCATCAAGCTGGGACCGTGTGGCATCCGTGTGTGTGTGAAATGCCACATTTCATTGATTCCTTTTCCTGCCAATGGGCTTTTGGCTAATTTGCATTGTTTCTCCATTTTGCTTTCACAAACCTGCTGCTCTGAACATTCCAGAACAGGCATGGGGATTTCTCCAGGGGACAAACCCGGGAGAAGCAATCTCAGGGCATGTACCCCTGCCTCCCCTAGAGCATGCTGAGCGGCTTTGCGAGCAGTTGGGCCACACCAGCCTCCCAGGCTGGTCTCCTGTGCACCCTCTTTTCCTGCCTCCTCACTTCCCACCTCTGGCTTTGCTGAGTCTTCCTTTCTAAATCTCATCCATTCTTAAAGACATCTCTGTGGGATGGAGTCCTGTGTCCCCTGCCAAGTCCCAGGGGGGCCTCAGGCGTGGCACACTGAAGAGCCTTGGTTTCCTTTTCTGGCACTGTCTGCTGGCCTCACAGGGCTGCCGGGAAGGGCCGCATCCCTTGCTCTACCCTATATAGGGAAATGCCTCCTCCTGGGATGAACGGAAGGGCTGGGACATGCACGACATCTGGGGCCAGGCAGTAATGAGGACAGCTGAGAGCTGTCCCAACTCCCAGGAGTCACCTCCTCAAGGTCCCCAAGAAGCTCAGCTCAGCTCACATGAGTTCATGAGATCATCCCCGTGATATTATAGGACTAGTGCTCACAGTTGTCATCAAGCCCCACCTATGTGCCACACCCCATCTTCGGTTCTGAACTCACGGTCTCAGCCCACAACAGTCCGATAGAATTGGTGTCATTACACCCATTTTACAGAAGATAAAAGCAAAGCTCAGTGAGGCTGAGAGACCACAGAACCACTACGTGTGAGTCAGGCCTGGACTCTAAAGTTGTCTTCTTTCTTCCCACCAGCCACAAGTTCCTGCTTTCTGAGGGGAGAACTGACTTTCAGGGAGCAGGGGAGTCTCTGCAGCTTGGCCAGGATCTCAGCTGCTGCGTAGGGCTGGGGAGGGTCAACGGGACCCACAGAGCCGGAGTGCCAGGAGCTGCAGCCTTAGTAGGTCTGCTGGGTGTCCTGTGCAGGGCTGAACCTAGAGAAGCCTTGAGGAGAGAACCCTCAAGTCACCAGCCCTGATGTATTCAGGTTCCTGAGGTCGAGAAGGGCGGTAGGGGACGCCTTGCCCAGGATCGGTGAGCCCCTCCCAGTCCTGCCCATATGCTCCTCCACTCCTCATATTCCCTGGGAAGTGTGAACCACCATTCCCATTTTGGGACTTCAGCACTAGGGTTGCAGGTCCCAGTCTGTGAGCCCTGGGTAACGGAGAGAGGCAGGTTTGGGCCAATCTAAGCTCCCAAGGGGTTAGAGAGATGGATTGCAGGAATGCATCCCTCTCAATGGATGAGATAGCTTCTTTCTCTTCCTGCCACCTCTCCCAGCTGCTGACGGACACTGCGGTAGCCCTTCTGGAAAAAGAATGGTGGACAATGTGTCTGAGGGTTTTGCCCTGGGGATGGAGGTGGTGACATCATCACACCCGTCGAGGCCCTGTCCACGTCTCTGTTTCTCCAAATGGAAGACCGTGTCCTCAGACCCCAACCCTTTTGGGTACACACCCAACCTTCCCTTGGGGTCGCAGCCTCAACACTGAACATGGCTGTCTAGTGAGATACCCTCCTTGCTGATGCTAAGAACAGGAGGGTGTTAATTCAGGACGAGGGTGGCTGGGATGGGAGGCAGATCTCGTTCAGCCCGTGTTGGGTCTCTGCTTCCTCCTGCATAAGTGGGGTGACAATGCCTACCCTCATGGGTCATCATGAGCCTGTGTCACAAGCGTGATGTGTACTGTCAACAGTGTGGCTCTGTTCATTCTTAAATTAAGTCACCCTTGCTCATGGCATCACAAGGTGTCTGGCTGGGGTGCCTTTTGAATCATGGGCCTCAGGGACTGGAACCAGCCCTTGGACTGACGTCATGTTATAACCTCGGCAGAGTGGGGCTGAGGGCTCTAGGTGAGGAAATGGCACTTACTGCACCAGGACACCCAGGCCATCTGCTGTCTACCTGTTCCATGGGCACCTACTCTGGCTAGGCTGGTGTGGGTGTGAAGGCCCCTAGGAAGTCTGAGACACCCTGCTCCTGGGAGCTTCCAGCCCAAAGAGGGAGGCTGAGCTGTGGCCCTGGGTTCTGGGCCTCCTCAAGTAGAGGAAACAAAGGCCTGGGAGCCCAGAGGCCCAGGTGAGCAGCAAGGAAGCTGTCCCCAGGGGCTTCTCAGACCTGTGGAGTGTGGGCTACACTTTATCAAATGCGAACCAGGTCAGGAATGTCTGGGGGCAGTGCCTACGGCTTCTTCATCCAGTAACACGTACTGCTTGTCTCTGCAGGTGCTCGTAGGTATTCATGGATGCCCAAGATAACACATGGTTGCGGAGCAGTGGGGAAGCTGGACATGGGCTTTGGTGTCACCTTCCCAGAACAACAGAAATGCAGACTCCCAGGCAGACATGCAGAGAGAGGAGGCAGACAGGCAGGTGACAGGAGACAGAGGGGTTGGGTAGCCCGGCCACTGCCCACCCGGAACGGGGTGTGCTCACCGGTGTCATGGATGAACCTCTCGATCTTGGACTGCATGCCCCAGTAGCGGAACTCCACCTTGCAGAGCTTGTATGCACACATGATGGGGAAGACCTGCTTCTTGTACTCCTCGATCCAGTTGTCTGACAGGGGCCCCCGCTGGGTCTTGGTTGACTGGAACAGTTTGGGGTCCTCTTCTGTCTTATACTCGTTGTGGGGCACAGGGTCTTTGACAATGTCGATGAAGTCTGTGGGAAAACCCTTAGAGTGGCCACTTCAGCCCTGACCTCAACCTCCACCCACATCTCCTCTCCGTGTTCCTCCACCCCCAAATCCTCCCAGGATTCTGGGCCTTGCCCTGCCAGAGGGACTCTGAGGAGTAAGGATCATGTTCTGGGCAGCTCTGACCTCAATATACTTGACAATGGGGCTTGCAGTTTCCTTGGTGCATTCATTCATTCAGACAGGGGTCTTGCTATGTTGCCCAGGCTCAAGCACTCCTCCCACCTCAGCCTCCCAAAGTGCTGAGATTACAGGTGTAAGCCAATGCACCTGGTCCCTTGTTGCCTTTTCAAGTCATTTCAGCAAAACCCATGTTCTGAGTGCACTACCTCTTGGCAAAGCAGATAAATAAGGCAGTGAGGAAACACTGGGGAGATGAATTTCCATGAAGAATATGGGGTGTGAGGAACAGAAGAGAAGGCTGGGAAAAGCTTCCCACGAAGATGGTGTTTCAGCCAGAGGGGTGGAATCGAGAGGTCAAGAATGTCCCAGTAGCACTGGCCCTTGAACAAGAGGTGGGGGGTTCTGGGGAAGGAACCACCAGGGTGTCTGCGTGGGGAGAAGGATGGCAGTGGTCACAGAGCAATGGGAATGCTCTGGACATGCTGGCCATTTCTCTCCAAGCTAGGAGCCCAGTTAGTGCCCTGAGGGCCAAGTGGACCCAGGTATAGGTCTGAGGCTGAGAGGGACGCAGGCAGGCCGACCTGTTGGAAAAGCCTTCCTGGACAGAGACCAGAAGAGATGTCTGAAGAAGCCTACAGGGGGTGTCTGGCCAAGCTTGCTCTGGGCTGGGCCTGAGAGCAGGGGCAGATGCCACAGAGGTAGGAGTGCAGAAAACAGGGTTAGGGGCTGACAGGACCTGGTGATGGTGACAAGAAGAGGGGTGATGGCTCTGGGCAGGACGTAGGCCAGGCCACTTATGATCACAGGCTTCCCCTCCACAGGGGCATCTCAGAGCCCTCCCATGGCCTCCTCCCACGGCGGAGGCAGAGCCCTCCTGTGTGCTCACTCCTGAGGCACATGTGTGTTGGACAGGACTGGAGCACTCACTGGGTGAGAAAGAGCTCTAGGAAAGGGTGTGTGGCTCACAGAGCCCTTTTTTATGGTTGGGTCAGCTCTAGCCAGGCCCTTGGCTACCTCATTTTCTCCAATGCACGGGCCCCTCTGTATCCAGGCTGCAGACTGCAGACACTGACATCAGCTCCACCAAAACCAGAAGGGTCAGGAGTGAGTCTGAGAACCATAGAATGCCAGGAGGGATGAGCGCTCTTCCCGGAGCAGACCACATGCCCTGCCCATGCGGGCTGGCACAGGAAATGTCACAGAGACTTAGGACCCATGGCAGCTGGCCTCAGAGGGAGCCTGCACAGCTCTGGCAGTGTCAGGGCTGCCTGCTATGGGAAGAGCTATGTACCCCCCCAACCCCAATTCCTATGCTGAAGTATTAAACCCAGTGCCTCAGAATGTGATCTTATCTAGAGATAAGGTTTTCAAAGAGGTAATCAAGTTAAAAGTAAGGCCATTAAGGTGGGTCCTAATCTAGTATGACTGGTGTTCTTACAAGAAAAGGAGACACAGAGGCAGACAGACACAGAGGGGAGTGACCATGTGGCGACCGAGGCAGAGATTGAGGGATGCTTCTACAAGTCAAGGAGCACCAAGGACTGCCGGCAAGCACAGACACTGAAGGGGCCTGAACAGAGTCTCCCCCAGGGGGAAAAGCCCACACGCTGTGATCTCAGACTTCTGGCCTCCAGAGCCCTAAGAGAATAACTGTGTGTTGTACAAGCCACTCGTGCTATGATGCTTTGTTCGGCAGACCCAGGAAATCCCAGCAGAGGTAGGGGGTTGGGCCTGGAGCAGCTCCTGGGGCATGGACACCCACCCCCAACCTGGCATGTCCTGCTGAGATGCCTCCACGGTGACTTGGGCCTTGCACTCAGAGGTTGCAGGAGGGTGGCTGCTGAGCTGCACTGCCCCACATATGTGTTTTGTTTGACTGGCATAAATTTATTTACAAAGATTTCTAATTGGTCGCTAACATTTAGTATTGGGAGATTTCTCATGAAAATCCTTATCACTGGCTTCTCTTGAAAGTGAAGATCTAACAAATGGGGCCTATTCCCTGCATGTCACTGTCATCTGGAGGCAGTGGGTAGGGCATCCACCATCAGGAGGTCATAGACCCCATCGTGTGCCGGGGGCACTTGTGCATGGCTGTCAGCTAGAGATGGATCCCCAAGTACACGTGTACTTCTGGGGAGTAGGGTTCCCTAAAAGGGATGGAGGGAAGTGACTGTGGGGGCTCTGGGTAGAAAAGGCACTTGGACTTGGTGTATACGTCAGGAGAATGGGGCTGAGGAGGCCTGTCCTGCCTCCCCCATGGGCCCCATGCTTGCTCCAACTCTGATCTGCCTGCCCAAGACAGGGCCAGGTCTGGAGTCTACCAGGTGTGGGGAAAAGGGGCAGGACAAGAGGGGCCTGTGGGTAGGAAATCCAGAGTACAGCCCTGTGGGGCTCTGCCCTTCCTGGTTACCGATTGTCAGCTGGTTCTTTTCCACAGGAGAGAGGTTGAACACGTCGGGGTTTTCTCCAGCATCAGTTTTATAAAAGGTTTCAATGTCGATGGAGAATTTCT
Source organism: Colobus angolensis palliatus (assembly GCF_000951035.1). Taxonomy (NCBI): domain Eukaryota; kingdom Metazoa; phylum Chordata; class Mammalia; order Primates; family Cercopithecidae; genus Colobus; species Colobus angolensis. The sequence goes on along the minus strand of NW_012116043.1, from coordinate 5,090,370 downwards.
CCACGAAAGGGCAGGTGAACCTGTGCGGGAAGGAAAGCATCCATCAGGACCTGTCCTTGGAGAGGCCCAGTGTCTGGTCAGGGCCTGTTGACCCACTGGGTAGGAGTGGAGCCAGTGAGCGGGCATAGAAGGAGGGTGGAGGGCAGCCAAGACTCGCCTGCCCTGTCCACCTCTTGGACCGCCACTTTGTCCCAAGAACAGCCAGGATGGGGGCAGGGAAGGATTTAGGGGGAGAGGAAGACAGTGCATCTTTGGTGGCTTCTAGAAGCCCCATGTCCAATGTCCACAGCATGGCAGGAACACAGGAACAGCTATGGCAGTGGAGGAAGCTGGGGTGCTCCATGGGGCATGCCACCCCTAGTTCCCAAGAAGCCAGCTCTGGCAATGGGGGAATAGCCTCTCTCTAGGCTGGAGATGAGCTTAGAGGGGAAAGTACTACTGGGAAGAGGAACAAGCTCTGTGGATCCCTAAGTAAGCTCCAGGTGCCTACCAGTGTGGGGAAGGGAGCCCCAGGAGATTTGTGGGGACCCTACCTGCTCAGCAGTAGGCAGCTGATGGGACCAGCCCCCATCTATCCAACTCAGCAGTGCTGAGCTACACACTGGGGGACACAGAGTGAAGAACCCTCTGCCGGGGGATCCCAAGGACAGCCCTGCTCAGCATGGGATGTGGGACAACACTGTCACAGCAGCTGAAGGTCTCCAAGTTGGAAGGGACCTCTGTGTCATCTGGTCTACCCTCAGTTTCTTTCCAGCAGGCTGTCTCGGCCTTCTTAGGGAGCCTGAAGTGGGTTTATATTCCCTGCATCTTCTGGGATGGCAAAGGAGTCTCCAACAGCCCTCACTTGACTCATGCCTTCATGGCCTCCACATGTGAGGAGTCAGGAGGCATTTAGGGGTGTATCCTTCCCTCTCTTGCCTGTGCCTGCTCTGGGTGACCTTCGGGGCACCTGTATGGAACAAAGCCTGGGCTCCCTGGGGTTATGGGGTGTTGAGCCTGCTTGAAGGCTGATCCCATCCCCTGGATCTATGCCACAAGGCTGCTTCCTGCCAGATGGCATGTGGAGATGGGAGGCACATGGAGGCCAAAGCAGGCGCACCTGGTTCGGGTGTAGGGGTAGGCATTCCAGGACTCCTCCACCACCCGCAGGGCTGCCTTGGGCAGGATGGAGCGGAACCAGCTGGGGATGTGCATGCCCACATGATACACCTTGTGTGTGTACTGCCCAGAGCCGCCTGGGCCATCTGTGTACGGCCGGTTCTCCAGGATCTCCACGCCGCTGCCTTCACCATATGTCTCGTTACGGCTCTTCTTCTGTGGGGACAAAAGCACCTGCAATGTGTGTGGGGCCAGAGCACTTTTCAGGAGGGAAGGGGCACAGGAGACTGGGCCCAGGGGTGTGGAAAAGGAGGAGGGGCTTTGGTCAACAAGGCTGGCTTCTCCTATGTCACTTCCAGACCCCCAAATCTATATGCCAGGGTTTGTGCAAGAGGCTGAAGGGGCCACAGACTCCCTCTCCCAGACCTAGTGCTGCACATACAAGTCCTATATTTTGACTCCCACCTGTCCCAGGACTAAAAACATTCCCAAGATCAGGAACAAGACAAGGATGCCCACTTACTTGCTTCTCCTCAACACTGTGCTATAAGTTCTAGCTAGAGCAATTAGACAAGAAAAAGAAATAATAAGAGGCGACTGGACACAGTGGCTCACGCCTGTAATCCCAGCACCTTGGGAGCCTGAGGTGGGCAGGCAGATCACTTGAGGTCAGGGGTTTGAGACCAGCCTGGGCAACATGGTGAAACCTCGTCTCTACTAAAAACAGAAGAATTGACCAGGCATGCTGGCACATGCCTGTAGCCCCAGCTACTCAAAGGCTGAGACAGGAGAATCGCTTGAACCTGGGAGGCAGAGGTTGCAGTGAGCTGAGATCATGCCTCTGCACTCCAGCCTTGGTGACAAAGTAAGACTCTGTCTCAAAAAAACCAACCAACCAACCAACCAACCAACCAACCAACAAACAAAAAACAAAACAAACAAAAAGAATAAGAGGCCGGGCGCGGTGGCTCAAGCCTGTAATCCCAGCACTTTGGGAGGCCGAGACGGGCGGATCACGAGGTCAGGAGATCGAGACCATCCTGGCTAACATGGTGAAACCCCGTCTCTACTAAAAATACAAAAAACTAGCCGGGCAAGGTGGCGGGCGCCTGTAGTCCCAGCTACTCCGGAGGCTGAGGCAGGAGAATGGCGTAAACCCGGGAGGCAGAGCTTGCAGTGAGCTGAGATCCCGCCACTGCACTCCAGCCCGGGCGACAGAGCGAGACTCCGTCTCAAAAAAAAAAAAAAAGAATAAGAGGCATCCAAATTGGAAAGATAGAAGTAAAACTATTTTGAATTCCTGATGCCATAATCTTATATATGGAAAATGCTAAACAATCTCCATCAAAGCCTGTTAGACCTAATAAATAAATTCAACAAAGTTGTAGAATACAAAATGACACACAGAAATGAACAATGTCAAAGAAAATTAAAAAACAATTCCTTTTATAGTAGCCTCTGAAAGAATAAATACCTAGGAATATATTTAACCAAAGAGGTGAAAGACCTGTGCACTTAAAACTACAAAATGTTGCTGAAAGAAATTAAAGTCCTAAATAAATGGAAAGACATTCCATGTTGATGGACTGGAAGATTTAATATTGTTAAGATGGCAACACTGCCCCAAACAACCTACAGATATAATGCGATCTTTATCAAAATCCCAGCAGCCTTATTTGCAGAAATGGAACAGCTGATCCTAAAATTCATATGGAATTACAGGAGACCCCAAAGAGCCAAAACAATTTTGAAAACAAAACAAAACCAAGTTGGAGGACTCACACTTCCCTATATCAAACCTTACTATAAAACTACCATAACCAAAAAAGTGTAGCACTGGCATAGGATAGATGAATAGATCAACAGACAGACAGATAGATAGAATATAATTGAGAGTCTAGAAATAAGCCATATATCTATGATCAATTAATTTTTGAGAAGAGTGCCAAGATTATCCAATGTGGAAATAATAGTCTTTAAAAAATGGTGCTGGGACAATTGAATAACAACATGTAAAAGAATGAAGCTGGACCCTATCTCACAGCAGATACAAAAACTCGATATGAATCAAAGATTTACAAATAAGAACTAAAACTATAAAAGTATAAGATGCTTGAGAAATGGTAGTTTAAAAAAAGAAATAAAATCACAAAATGATAAAACAGAAGAAAACTGGGGCAAACAAGGTCATCTTTATGACCTTAGATTTGGCAATGCTTTCTTAAATATGACACCAAAAGCACAAGCAACAAAAGAAAAAATAGATGAACTGGACTTAATCAAAATTAAAAACCTTAGTGTATCAAAGAGCACTATGAAGAGAGAAACAGACAACCCACCAAATGGGAGAAGACATTTGCATACCATGTATCTGACAAGGGACTTGTATCCAGAATATATAAAGAACTCCTACAACTCAACAATAAAACAAACAACACAATTCAAAAATGAGCAAAGGACTTGAATAGCCATTTCTCCAAAGAAGATATATGAATGGCCAATAAGCACATAAAAAGATGTTCAACATCACTATTCATTAGGAAATGCAAATCAAAACCACCATGAGGGCTGAGCGTGTTGGCTTATGCCTATAATCCCAGCAATTTGGGAGGCTGAGGCAGGCAGATCACTTGAGGCCAGGAGTTAGAGACCAGCCTAGCCGACATGGTAAAACCCCATCTCTACTGAAAATACAAAAAGTAGCTGGGTGTGGTGGCGTGCACCTGTAATCCCAGCTACTTGGGAGGCTCAGGTAGGAGAATCGCTTGAACCCAGGAGGCAGAGGTTGCAGTGAGCCGAGATCATGCCACTGCAGTCCAGCCTGGGTGACAGAGCGAGACTCTATCTCTCTCCTTTTTTTTTTTTTGATATAGAGTCTCATTCTGTCACCAGGCTGGAGTGCAGTGGTGTGATCTTGGCTCACTACAACCTCTGCCTCCTGGGTTCAAGTGATTCTCCTGCCTCAGCCTCCCAAATAGCTGGTACTATAGGTGCCCGCCACCACGTCCAGCTAATTTTTTGTATTTTTAGTAGAGATGGGGTTTCACCATGTTGGCCAGGATGGTCTTGATCTCTTGACCTCGTGATCCGCCCGCCTCGGCCTAAGACTCTGTCTCAAAAACAAACAAACAAAGCAAACAAACAAAAAACACAATGAGATAGCACCTCACACCCATTAAGGTGGCCAGTATTAAAAAAAAAAAAAAAAACCTGGAAAAAAGAATCAATGTTGGCTGGCATGTGGAGAAACTGGAACCCTACTGGTGGGAATATAAAATGGTGGGAATGTAAAACTGTTGAAAATAGTTTAGTAGGCCAGGTGTGGTGGCTCACACCTGTAATCTTAGCACTTTGGGAGGCCGAGGTGGCCGGATCACGAAGTAAGGAGTTCAAGACCAGCCTGGCCAGCATGGTGAAACCCCATCTCTACTAAAAAAATACAAAAACTAGCTGGACATGGTGGCACACACCTGTAGTCCCAGCTACTCAGGAGGATGAGGCAGGAGAATCGCCCGAACCTGGGAGGTGGAGGTTGCAGTGAGCTGAGATTGTGCCACTGCACTCCAGCCTGGGCAACAGAGTGAGACTCCATCTCAAAAAAAATAAAAAATAAAATAAAATAATAAAAAAAAAGAAAAGATAATAGTTTAGCAGGGCAGGCATGGTGGCTCACTCCTGTAATCCCAGCACTTTGGGAGGCTGAGGCGGGTGGATCACTTGAAGTCAGGAGTTCAATGCTAGCCTGGCCAAAATGGTGAAATACTGTCTCTATTAAAAAAATTCAAAAATTAGCCGTGTGTGGTGGCGCATGCCTGTAATCCCAGCTATTTGGGAGGCTGAGGCAGGAGAATTGCTTGAACCCAGGAGGCAGAGGCCACAGTGAGCTGAGATCGTGCCACTGTACTCTAGCCTGGGTGACAGTGAGACTCCATCTCAAAAAAAAAAAAAAAAGTTTATCACTTTCTCAAAAAGTTAAACATAGCATTACCATATGACCAGTAATTCCACTTCTGGGTATGCACACAAAATAACTGAAAACAGGGACTCGAACAGATAACTTGTACACCAAGCCTTCAGATGACTCCAGCCCTACCAGCTGCTGCCAAGTATTCACGGAAAAACCTGTACAACAATGTTTGTTGCAGTATTATTCACAATAGTCAAAAGGTGTAAACAACTCAAGCATCCATCAACAGATGAAAGAATAAAATGTGGTCTATCCATACAATAATAGAATATTATTCAGTCACAAAGAGGAATGAAGTACTGCTACATACCACAACATGGATGAACCTTGAAAAGATTATATTAAGTGAAACAAGCCAGACACAAAGGACCACATATCCTGTGATTCCATTTACATGGAAAGTACAGAAAAGGAAAATATATATAGACGGAAAGTGAATTAGTGGCGACCTACTGCTGGGGAACACGGGGGAAATGAGGAGTGACTGCTAATGGGCGCAGGTCCCTCCCTCCCTCCCTCCATCCCTTCCTCCCTCTCTCCTTCTTTCCTTTCCTTCATTTTCTTTTCTTTCTTCCCTTTCTCTTGCTTTTCCTTCCTTCCTCCCTCCCTCTCTTCCTCTTTTCCTCCCTCACTCCCTGCCTCTCTTCTCTTCCTCTCTTTTCCTTCCTTCCTCTCTTATCTTCCTCTCTCTCTTTTCTGTCCTTCCTCCCACTCTTCCTCCCTCCCTCTCTTCCTCTCTCTTTTCCTTCCTTCCTTCCTCCCTCCCTCTCTTCTCTCCCTCTCTCTCTTCCTTCCTTCCTCCCTCCCTCTCTTCTCTCCCTCTCTCTCGCTTCCTTCCTTCCTCCCTCTCTTTTCCTTCCATCCTTCTTTCCTTCCTCCCTCCCTCTCTTCTCTCCCTTTCTTTCTCTCCCTTCCCTCCTTCCTCCCTCCCTCTCACCCTCTCTTCTCTCCCTGTCTCTCTTTTCCTTCCTTCCTTCCTTCCTTCCTCCCTCCCTCCCTCCCTCTCTTCTCTCCCTCTTTCTTTCTTTCTCTCTTCCTTCCTGCTCTGTCACCCAGACTGGAGTGCACCGGCATGATCACAGCTTGTTGTAACCTGTAACTCTTGGGCTCTAGTGATCCTCCCACCTCAACCACCTGAGTAGCTGAGACTATAGGACCATTCCACCACACCTGGTTATTTTTTTTTATCGTTTTTCTTTTCTTTTCTTTCTTTCTTTCTTTTTTTTTTTTTTTTGAGACAGAGTCTCATTCTGTCACACAGGCTGGAGTGCAGTGGTGCGATCTAGGCTGACTGCAACCTCAGCCTCCCAGGCTCAACTGATTATCCTGCCTCAGCCTCCCAAGTAGCTGGGATTACAGGCATGCATCACCATGCCTGACTAATTTTTGTATTATTAGTAAAGACAGTGTTTTGCCATGTTGGCCAGGCTGGACTCAAACTCCTGACTCCAAGTGATCCGCCTGCCTCGGCCTCCTAAAGTGCTGGGATTGCAAGCATGAGCCACCATGCCCAGCCATGTTCGGCTAATTAAAAACTTTCTTTTCTAGAGAATGGAGTCTCACTATGTTGCCCAGGCTTGTCTCAAACTCTTGGCCTCAAGTAACCCTCCTGTCTCAACCTTCCAAAGCTTTGGCATCACAAGACACTGCACTCAGCTGGGACAGGTTTCTTTTTCTTTTCTTTTCTTTTTCTTTTTCTTTTTTCTTTTTTTGAGACAGAGTCTCACTCTGTCTCCCAGGCTGAAGTGCAGTGGCGAGATCTCAGCTCACTGCAACCTCCGCCTCCCAGGCTCAAGTGATTCTCCTGCCTCAGCTGCCCAAGTAGCTGGGATTACAGGTGTGCGCTACCAAGCCTGGCTAATTTTTATATTATTAGTAGAGAAAGAGTTTTGCCATGTCAGCCAGGCTGGTCTCAAACTCTTGACCCCAAGTGATCCATCTGCCTTGGCCTCCCAAAGTGCTGGGATTACAGGAATGAGCCACCGTGCCTGGCTGGTACAGGTTTCTTTTGAGGAGATGAAAGTGCTCTGGAATTAGGTAGTGGTGATGGTTGCACAACTCTGTGAATATACCAAGAACCTTTGAACTGTACACTTTAAGTGAGTGAATTATATGGTGTATGAATTATAGCTCAAGTAGCTGTCAAGTTACTTAAAAATCCCATGGGTCAAGGGGCCCTGAGGGGTTTGCTGAAGAATGTTCTGTTGCTTGGCCTGGTGCTGGCTACACAGTCATATTCACTTTTTGCAAGACCATCAGGATAGACACTTATGAATCATAAACTTTTCTGTATATATATAACACTTGAATAAAAAGTGAAAAAGAATTAGGAATGAAACTGGGAAAGAAAAGTCTGCAGGCTGCTCAGAGTACCCCACCTTCAGAACACCAGGCCGATGAGGGCCCTGTCACTCAGAGCCATCTCCCTGACAAACCTCTGGCACACCACTATGAGCTGACTTTTGCCAAGCAGCAGGGTCTCTGACAATGAGCAAGCGCTCCTCTCTCCCTCCAGGAAAGCCACAAGCCCCATCAGCCAAATAGTTAAAGCTGAAATAACCCCAGAGAGCAAAATCCCCCACCCAGTGGAGGGCCTGTGCAGGCCTCACCCAGAGGAGTTCACAGAAAGTAGAAGAAAGAGATGTCATTGTCCAGGCTGGTCCGCTTTGGGAAGAATCATCCTTGCTCCAGACTTGGGGTATGTGGAAGACATACCCCAAAGGGAACGACCATCATGTGATGAGGGATTAGAAGACACGTGGGGAGGCCTTCACTCAGCCTCAGGGGGGTCAGGGAAAGTAACCTGCAGGGGAGCTGGGAGGTGAGGAGGCACTCACTAGGCAGGGGTAGATAGGACAGATTTGCTGGGTAGGGAGGCAGGTGACAGAGCGAAAGGTGTGTGTCTGGAGGGAGCCCTGGAAGCATGTGGACTCAGTTGCCTGGGTGTAGGCTGCGAGGCAGGAAGTGGCAGGGAAGGGCCTGGGAGCTAGGCAGAAGCCAGATCACAAAAGTTTTTGTTTGTTTGTTTGTTTATTTTGAGACAGATGAGACAGAGTCTGGCTCTGTCACCCAGGCTGGAGTGCAATGGCACGATTTCGGCTCACTGCAACCTCTGCCTCCCAGGTTCAAGTGATTCTCCCACCTCAGCCTCTTGAATAGCTGGGATTACAGTCACGCGCCACCACACCCGGCTAATTTTTGTATTTTTAGTAGAGACGGGGTTTCACCATGTTGGCCAGGCTGGTCTCACACTACTGACCTCAAGTGATCTGCCCGCCTCCGCCTCCCAAAGTGCTGGGATTACAGGAGTGAGCAACCGTGCCTGGCCATAAAAGGAGCACAGTTTTGATGCTAAGGGAAGAAAAGGGTTTAAGCAGGAGAGGAGCACAATCGAATCTGGGTCCCAGGAAGAACGCCCTGGTACGTGTATGGAGAATGGAAGATCCCCTGACATGGGCAGCTGCCTGCAGGGGTGTTCTTTCCTGGGTTTAGGTAGGAGGTGAGGCCCCAGCTCTGGGAGCAGCAGGAGATGCCTCTGTGCTCAGCAGGTAGGCCAGGTACTTAGTGGCTTTATGAACATGAAATCTTGGTAGCTGAGGGCAAAGGGGAAAAGGGAGAGGCCAGGCTGCAGGTGAAAGTGGTCAGTGGGCCAGGCACAGTGGCTCAAGCCTGTAATCCCAGCACTTTGGGAGGCTGAGGCAGGCAGATCACCTGAGGTCAGGAGTTCGAGACTAGCTTGGCCAACATGGCAAAACCGTGTCTCTACTAAAAATAATTTAAAAAAAAAAACAGCCAGGCATGGTGGTGGGTGCCACTAATCCCAGCTACTTGGAAGGCTGAGGCAGGAGAATCACTTGAACCCAGGAGGCGGAGGTTGCAGTGAGCTGAGATTGTGCCATTGCACTCCAGCCTGGGTGACAAGAATGAAATTCCATCTCAAAAAAAAAAAAAAAAAAAAAGGGCCGGGCATGATGGCTCAGGCCTGTAATCCCGGCACTTTGGGAGGCCGAGGCGGGCAGATCATGAGGTCAGGAGATCGAGACCATCCTGGCTAATGCAGTGAAGCCTCGTCTCTACTAAAAATACAAAAAAAAATTAGCCGGGCGCGGTGGCCGGCGCCTGTAGTCCCAGCTACTCAGGAGGCTGAGGCAGGAGAATGGTGTGAATCCGGGAGGCGGAGCTTACAGTGAACTGAGATCGGGCCACTGCACTCCAGCCTGGGTGACAGAGCAAGACTCCGTCTCAGAAAAAAAAAGAAAGAAAGTGGTTAGTGAGCCCAGGTACACTCTACAGACTAGTGACTCAGCCTTTTCCTGCCTACCATGGTGGGACAGAGGCCCCATGCCCCTGAGCAGCCACCCACCCTGCCCATGGGCTGAGATCTGCTCCTTACCCTGTGTCCAGACCTGTCCTATGCTCAAACTGGGTAGAGGCCACAGGGTCCAGGCAAAAGGGAGCCACATATTTACCATCTGGGTTGCAGGGGCCCCAGCCCTGTTTACTGAGGACCCACCTGCTGCGAATTTCAGTTTATTTATTTATTTATGAGATAGGGTCTCACTCTGTCCCCCAGGCTGAAGTGCAATAGCATGATCATGGCTCACTGCAGCCTTGACCCCCCAGGCTCAAGCAATCCTTCTGACTCAGACTGTAGAGTAGCTGGGACTACAGGCGTGCACCCCACCACACCTGGCTAATTTTTTATTTTTTTGTTGAATGCCTTGGTCTCTCAAAATGCTGGGATTACAGGAGTAAGCCTTTGTGCTCAGCCTGGGAAACAGAGTTTCTAAATCAAGCTCCATTGTGGTGTCAGGTGAAGACCATGACCATTCTGCTTGAACAGCAAGCTGCCCTTTCCTGAGGATGTGGGGCATGGAGTTCACCTTCAGCTATCAGGGTCCAAGAGGGGCTCCCTCTCAGGGAGGTGGCAGAACATGCGGGCTCAGAGCATAGTTTCTGCAGTTCAAATGTCTGGGTGCAAACCTTCCTCTTTTTCTTTCTTTCTGTGTGGTCTCTGATAAGTTAACCTCTATATGTCATCATCTCCCCATCTGTAAGAGGAGGAGAAGCAATAGTACGGCTGGGTTGTTGAGAAAATTAGATGCGAGCACGTGTAGCTGACGTACTACAGGATGAGTTCAGGATGTGTGTGCTCAGCAACAGGGAACGTCATTCCAGGATGCCACGCCCTGGCTTTATCCCAGCAGGGAGATTGGCAGGGGAATCGCCCTGGCTCCAAAGGCAGATGTCTCCATGGCTTCCAAGTTCCCCTGAAGGATGGAGTGAAGAGCCAGGCCTGGAAAACCCTTCATTTCTGGTGCTCAGAGGCTCCCGGTACAGCCAAGAGGTGTGGGGAAGCGTGGTGAGGAGGGCCCAGGCAGCATGGCTCTCTGCTCAGCCTTTTTCTAGGCCTGGATCAGCCATTGATATCAGCACCTGGGCTACAGGGACAGGGCAGAGGAGTGCAGCCGGATTTCAGCTGTGTCTCTGAGCAGGATGCGGCTGGGGAGGAAGGCCCTTTTCATAGCTACAGGCACCATGCCCGCTTGGAAGACCCGCAGAGCATCAGACACCGGCACTCCTGGTGCATGCTGGGGCTGAGACTCAGATAGTGGCCTCAGCTGCTCAACTGTCATTATCGGGAGCCAATGCAGGCAGGGAGAGAGGGCTTCCTGGAAAAAGAGGCTACCAGGAGAGGCAAAGAGCATGAACGAGAGCCCCAAGCAGAGATTTCCAGACCCTGTCTCAATTTACAGCTTGCCTTTGCAACCGCCTATTCTACTCTGCACTTCAGAGCCCTGAGATATTGTGGGATCATGCTCCCTACTCCACAAGTGGCGAAAATGAGGCACAGAGTACTGGAGCCAACTCACCCCAGGTGACAGCCAAGTCTCCCAGGCCATGAGTGACTGTGGTAGTGCAGAGACAGAGAAGAAGCCACAGATTGCATTAAACTGCAGAAACCTGCATGTGCATCAGATCCCCCCAACCCCTACCTAACAGGGGCCAGGCATGGTGGGTGGCTGGTCTGGCAGGAATTGAGGGGAAGGGGAGGTCTGTTCCTGAAGGAGGGGCACTGGCCAGATGCCACATCTACACTCAGGGATCTGATGTGTCCTGCCTCTTCCCCTAGGGCCCTTCACCCAAGCCTCTCTCCCCAGAGCCCCACCAGGACCAAGCAAGGCAGGCTCTGCTCTGCTTGTTCTCCCAGCTCCCTGTCACAGGGGCATGGCCCTGTCTCCTGGCTAGGCCAGCAGCTTCTCCTGCTCATTAGCCTTGACATGGAATTTACTGCACAGCTGAATGAGGTAGGCAGCTTGAAGCACAGGCTGGGCTGGGGCCAGCTCACTGGAGGGAGGGGACAGCTAGGAGTGGCCCTTGCTGCCAAAGAGCCTGACCCCAGGGTAGAAATGTGTCTCCTGGACTTAGTGTATGGCTCAGGGGACTGAGGGCTATGCCCCCTGTGCTAGGCTCACTGAAGCTGCCACTCAGGATGTCAGTGCGCAGGCGTGCACGTGTGCACACACATGTGGCGTGTGTGTGGGTGCAGGAGCCAAGGCCCATGGATTCAGGGCTCTTCTGGGTGGAGCAGAAGGTATACGTGACCGGAGCCATCTCTAGAGAAGGCAAAGAATGGAACCAGGAGGACACTTACAAAGACATCCTCAAGATGACCTACTTGTGGTATACATGGGGAAACTGAGGGCCAGGGACTGGAAGCAACATGTTCGGGTCATACGGCTGGAGGGCCAGAGGTGGCTGGGGAGGCAGGAGGGATTCTGGTGGGACTCCTGGGCAATGCACAAGTCCACAGACTCCCCAGAGGATGCCACCTTCTCACTGGCTGCTGCCAACAGCTCATTAAAAACACGTTCTCCTAAATGTAAGGGCTCAAACTATAAAACTCTTAGGAGAAAACATAGGCATAAGTTCTATGACCTTGAATTAGGCAACGGTTTTGGAGCCATGACAACAAAAGCACAAGCAACAAAAGAAAAGATAGATACACTGGACCTCATCAAAATTAAGAGCTTTTATGCTTCAAAGGACACTAAAAAGAAAGTGAAAAAACAACCTACAGAATGGGAGAGAATTTTTATTAACAATATATCTTATAGTAACTTGTATCCAAAATATATAAAGAACTCCTCCAATGCAACAACAAAGAAACAACAACCCCATTCAAAAACTGGCAAAGGAGCTGGGCATGGTGTTGTACACCTGTAGACCCAGCTACTCCAGAGGTGAAGTTGGCAGGATGGCTGGAGCCCAGGCGTTCAAGGTCAGCCTAAGCGGCATAGCAAGACTCCATCTCTAAAACAATAATAAGAATAATAAAGGCAAAGAACTTGAACAGACATTTCTACAAAAAGATTATACAAATGGTCAATGAACAAATGAAAAGATGCTCAACATCATCTGTCATTAGGGAAATGCGAATCAAACCCATAATGAGACACCACTTCACACTCACTGGGGTGGTTAAAAAGACACACGGCAGCCAGTGTTGTTCAGGGTGTGGAGCAATGGAACCCTTGCGCATTGATGGTGGGAACGTGAAGTGGTGCAGCTGCTGTGGCAAACAGTTTGGCGGTTCCTCAGAAAGTTAAACATAGAGTTACCATATGACCCAGCAATTCCACTCGAGGTAAATATCCAAGAAGAGGAAAACATATGTCCACATAAAAACTTATACACGAATATTTATGGCAGCATTATTCACTGTAGCCAAAAAGTGGAAACAACCCAAATGTCCACCAACAGATGAACGGGTAAACAAACTGTGGCCTACCATGGAATGGAATATTATTCGGCCATAGAAAGTAATGGAGCACTGACACATGATACAACAGGGATGAAACCTGGAAATATTATGCTGAGTGAAAGAAGCCAGACACAAAAGGACACATACTGTATGATTCCATTTATATAAAATGCCCAGAATAGTGGAATCTATAGAGACAGAAAGCACATTATTGGTTGCCTGGGGCTGGGGTGAAAATAGTGATTTCCTTTTTGGGGTAATAGAAATGTTCTAAAATTGATTCTGGTGATGGCTGTACAATTCTGAATAGGCTAAAAATCACCGAACTGTGCACTTTAAATGGATGAGTCATGTGGTGTGTGACTTATATCTCAATAAAGCTGTTATAAAACAAAACGAACAGAAACCAATCCTGCCTCTTGCACTTACTAAGATCAAAAAAATCAAATATGGCAAGCAGGAAGGGGCCTCGCTGGCACTGTGAGAGAGAGATGGGTCACCTCTAAGCATCTCTCTGCCACGAATGTCCCTCCTAGTGTCCAAAAGCTCAGTTTTCTGCTTATGCAGGAAACCTCATGTTTGAGGCAGTGGCGACTTTAAGCCGACCATCTGTTTCCATGGTGACATGACGGGCTAGCCAAGGGCATCCGCGGTCAGCTTCCTGAACAGCAGGTGTGTGTGTGTGTGCGTGCATACACGTAGGCACACGGATGCACATGCATACACAGGCACAGGCCTCTCTAAGGCACAAAAATGTGCTATATCTCCATGGCCCAGAGCAACTAAGTCCCCTTCCAAAACAAAAAACAGACAAGACTCTGGGTGAGGCCACAGGTGAGGTCAGGGCAGGCATGTGCCATCTCTCCCTCTTTAAAAGAGCTCCTGGAATGTGGACCGGATTTTTCTTTTCTTTTCTTTTGAGACAAAGTTTCGCTTCTCTTGCCCAGGCTGGAGTGCAATGGCGCGATCTTGGCTCACCGCAACCTCTGCCTCCCGGGTTCAAGTGATTCCCCCCCTCAGCCTCCTGAGTAGCTGGGATTACAGGCATGAGCCACCACACCCGGCTAATGGGGTTTCACCATGTTGGTCAGGCTGGTTTCAAACTCCCAACCTCAGGTGATCTGCCCACCTCAGCCTCCCAAAGTGCTGGGATTACAGGTGTGAGCCACTGCACCCGGCCTATGCGGACCAGATTTGTAGTGAAAACAGCAAGCATTTCCTGGGTGCTCTAGGCTCCCACCTCTTCCAGTAGCATCATTTATTTGTGGCTATGTTAAGTGCTTTGCATGTAAGTTCTCCTTTGGTTACTGCAACATCCCCTTAGGAAAGGTGTATTAGTACTATTACCCCCAAGTCACAGATAAGATGATCAAGGCTATGAGAGGCTCAAACTTGTCCAAGGTCACACAGTTACTAAATGGCACAGCCAGGCTGTGAATTCAGACCTGTGTCATTCCAGAGCCTGCTCAGCCCATAGCACCAAGGTGCCTCAATGAAAAGACCTCAGCATAAGGTGGGTGCTCCGTAAATTCTTATTGAACAAATAAATGAACTCTAGTCCCAACCCTGACCAACTCCCTCTCCTGGACAAGTCGCTTCTCTCTGGTGTCAATTTCCAAACTATAAGTGAAGACAGGACTACCTATTGGCCCATGCCCTGGTGTAATGGGTGGAATGTCCCCACCAGGCCCTTGGAATGTGACCTTATTTGGAAATAGGATCTTTGCCGATGTAATTGGAGTGACGTGGCCACAAGCTAAGGAATGCTTGGAGCCACCAGAAGCTGGAAGAGACAAGGAAGGGTCTACCCGTAGAACCTTTGGAGGAAGTGCAGCCCTGCAGACACCTGCCTCTCCAGTTTCTGGCCTCCAGAACTGTGAAAGAATAAATGTCTATTCTTTCAAGCTATGCAGTTTGTGGTTCTTTGTTATGGTGGCACCAAGAAGTAAGATACTTGGGATGCTGGCAGACTCAGTGAGAAGGTGTGCAGGACAGGGGGTCCAGAGCTGCCTGCAGGAGTCTCTTTGGGCAGAGGCCTGGTGACCCACCTGCCAGCAGCTGAGGGTGGAGCCAGGACAGGGTCCAGGAGGGTCCCTTCCACCTTGGCCTTGCTGGGTGGCTGCGCAGAAGCCCCTGCCCACTCAGGCAGACTTCATGCCTTTCCCAGGACAGCAGGCTCACCCAGCAGCATCCTGTGCGGGCTCTGGGGAGGATACCTCCTGTCTCTTCCAGCTGCTGCTGGCTCCCGGTGCTCCTTGGCCCATGCTATATCTCTTCAATCTCTGCTTCATCTTTCCTGTGTCTCGGTCCTTTACTTTTCTTAGAGGGAAAATAGCCATTCATTCAGGGACCTCTCTAAATCCAGAATGATCTCATTTCAAGATCCTTAACAAATTACATCTTCGGAGACTCTATTTCAAAATAAGGTCACATTCTGAGATTACAGGTGGATGCAGATTCTGGGGGGCACACTGGTCACCAGTGGGGTGTGTGCCCACAATGGCCTCCTGTGAGTGAGCTTCAGCCTGCCTGCTGGAGAAACAAGCGCACTACCCTGATGGCCCCCCACCTGTCCCTCATCTCTCGGTGGGGCAGGTGGGGTCCTCACCACCTCCCACCCAGCCCTTGGCCACATACGTCTTCAGTCACCAGCACTTTCCCCAGTGTATGGCAACTCTTCATGATGACCCCAGCACCCCTGGCCTTGCTGCCCACAGGTGACCCTGGGCTATGTGTAGTTCTGAGTATTTGAGCACTGGAAGGCAGAGCTGTGAAAGGGAGAGCACTGGCTTCAGAGTCAGACAGGGTGGAGAGCATGTAACCTCCAATAGCTGGAACTTCAGAGAAGGGGTGGACTAGGAGACCTCAAAGTGCTCCACTAAAAGCAATGTGAAAAAGGCAGCCCACCACATCTCTGGGCAGACTGGTATCATTAGGGCAGCTATGTACCCTTGGGCAAGTTCCTTGACATCTCTGAGCCTCAAGCTGTCATCTGGGGATGGGGATGAGCGGGGATGAGTACCACCAACTGTGCAGGTTATCGTGAGGATTAAAGCAGGTTCTGATCACTTGCTGGACACTGATTCAGTGGGCTGTGGAGGGGTGTGAGGGCTGCAGTCAGTGGCAGAGCCGCTGGGACCCAGACGGGACCCCCTATACAGCACTTTGGTATTTTGTGAAATAGATGCTAGGTAAAGACTGGTCGAATGAAGAATGGATTCTAGTTCCAACTGTCAGCAGGAACTTCAAAGCTGGCATCACCAAGGGCAGCCAGTCCTCCCCAAGCTGACCTCTGGCTCCCCACCAGTGATGGCGTCTGAAGGGGGCAGGCCTCTCCTGGCACAGCTACTCAGTCATGCCACGTAGGAGCAAGCTCTTCTCGAGTCACTCTGATCTCTGCCACATGAGCAGCCACCCCCTTGTCCCTGCCGACCATTCCCCTAAACAGTGCTGCAGTGCTGTTTTCAGAGATGGTGGCAGTTGGACAGCAGAGACAGGCCTGGCTCCCCAGGGGCTGATGAAGGAGTTTGGGGGAAGATGCAAAGAAAAACCAAGACCTAGAAACCCCTGAAAGCAGCCACTCCCAGGGTCCTGGCCAGGCCACCTCTGGCCACTCCCTTGGCATCACACATTCGCTGAACACCTCGGACGGACGGCCCTCTCCCAGCCAGGCAGATGATTTTGTTTTCTCACCTTTAACACGGTGTATATTGAGTGCTGCTCCAGCAGGGTGCCAGGCACTTTGACACGCGAGCCCAGCCCATCTTTTCTACAACCTTCCAGTTGGGCAGCTCGCACAGAGGAAGGCCTATTCCTAGCTGCCACTGGCTGGCAAGCGGCACAAGTGGAAAATGATGAACTAAGGTCTTCTTATTATTCTTTCCACAAAAATGCAGCAGCCTTCTTGAAGGCCTGTCCATCTCAGGAGGCCAGTGCAGACTGTGCCCTTGAGCCTGTGCTGAAACGTATGTGAAATCTATCTTCCCGGAGAACAGGAAGCACTTTCTTTCATTCCCCTCTGCAACTCGGCCCTCGGCACAGGCAGGGCACAGGAAAGTCTGGTGACTTCAACTTACTTTTTAGCAGTGTTACTGAGGTATGACTGACATACAATAAGCTGTACACATGTAAAGGAGCAGCTGGTGATTCTGACGTATGTTCACACTTTTGAGTCCATCACCCTACGTTGACAAGAGCCCTAGGAACCGTGGGTTAGAAAAAGGCCAGAGCGGGGACAGACAGGCAGGTGGGGCTGAGAAGAATGAGTGCCCTCAGGACCCAAAGGGGCAAGGAAGCTGCCTGGAGGAGGGGCATCCACACCAGCCCTGCGGGAGGGGCAAAAGCTCTCAAGATGGAAATTGGGCTGAGACTAGGGGTCCTGGTGACAGGAAGGGCACAGGTCGTGCCTCCGGTCTCCAAGTCGGGGTGGCCTGAACCTCTCCCCTCCTGCCCACCTGCTCTGCCCTAAGGCCTGGGAGCCACAGCATAGGCTGGGGGTGAGAGGGGAGATCCCTCCCAATACTGCCTCCTCCCCAATCTAGATACTGGCACCTCCTGGTCCTCTCAGCCTGCCAGGGTGCCCTCACCTCTGAGATTGGCAGCAGCCTCCCTTGGCCTACTAGGGGTCCCAAAGAGGCCACCTAGGAGCCCAGAGATCTGAACTCCAACCCTGGCTGTGGGCCTCAATTTCCCCATATGTAAAATGGGAAACTATGCTCTCTGAGAGCCTAGCTTAAGTTACAGATAAAGAAACTGACCGGGCGTGGTGGCTCATGCCTATAATCCCAGCACTTTGGGAGACTGAGGTGGGCGGATCACCTGAGGTCAGGAGTTTGAGACCAGCCTGGCCAACACGGTGAAACCCCATCTCTACTAAAAATACAAAAATTAGACAGGCATGGAGGCGGGCGCCTGTAATTCTAGCTACTTGGAAGGCTGAGGCAGGAGAATTGCTTGAACCCAGGAGGCAAAGCTTGCAGTGAGCTGAGATTATACCACTGCACTTCAGCCTGGGGAACAGAGTGAGACTTTGTCTCAAAAAAAAAAAAAAGAAAAAGCAACCAACAGGAGCACTACCCCCTTGGGTCTAGTGGTGTGTGTGTGTGTGTGTGTGTGTGTGTATGTGTCTGAGTAGGTGCATGTATACATGTGCACATATGTGCACATGCTGTGTGCATGCACGTATCTGTGTAGGTGTGTGCATGTGTCTGCATATGTATTTGTGTACATACCTGTATGCATAGGTGGCTGTGCTTGCATGTACACATGTTGTGTGTGGACATACACGTGTGTGTGTGCACTAGAGCCATCGGTGAGGAAGGAAGGAGCAGCCCATGTACACCAAAGAGGATATGAGCCAGAAACTGGGAAAACAGACCCACAGACCTAAACCCTGCCAGGCGACACTCACTGTCCAGCAGTAAGCAGACAGACACCCACAAAGAGGTGGAAGGCACTAGGTGCCCAGGTGTGGGACTGACAGGAAACTGCGAGGATTCAGGGAAAGAAATCACTCATGCTGCCCGTGGAGATCAGACAAGCCTCTAAGAAGGACACAGCATGCGGGCTGGTCTGAAAGACGAGCAGAAGGACCCTTGAGATAACCTGGGGACTCTTCTGTTTCAAAACATACTCACTAGGGTAGCATCTATTTAAAAAGAGGACAGTAAGTGCTGGTGAGGATGTGAAGAAACTGGAAACTTTATACATTCCCAGTAGGAATGTAAAATAGTGCAGCCACTGTGGAAAACAGTCTGCTGGTTCCTCCAGACATCAAGCATAGCATCACCATGTGACCCAGAAATTCCCTTCCTAGGTGTAGACCAGGAAGAACTGAAAACAGATACTTGTATGCTAATGTCAACCCAAATATCCATCAATGGATGAATGGATAAGCAAAACGTGATCTGTTCATACAACGAAATATGATTCAGCCATAAAATGTAATGAGGCACTGATACATGCTCTGACATGGATGAACCCCAACAACATGATGCTGAGCGAAAGAAGCCAGACACAAAGAGCAACACAGTGAAGGATTCCATGTGTATGAAACACCCAGAACAGGCTAACCCAGGGAGACAGGTAGTACATTAGTGATTGCCAGGGGGTGGGGAGGGGGAATGAGGAATGACGGTTTAATGGACATGGGGTTTCTTTCTGGGGTGATGAAAGTGTTTTGGAACTAAAGTTAGTGGCTGCACAACATTGTGAGTATACTGAATGCCACTGAATTGTTCACTTAAAAATGGTTGTTTATGTTATGTGAATTTCACCTCAATAAAAGCAAAACAAGACAACACCCAATCAAATAAGCCTAAACCCCCTAGTCCCAAAAGAATTTCTTCCAAATGCTATAGAGAGCTGACAACCTGAGCCCCATCCATGCAGACAGTAAGCAGGCCAGCGCCTTGCCCCTCAGAGGGCACAGGACCCACAGGCTTGCAGTATCTTGGAGCTCATTTTGTTGGAGCTCGAACTGGGGGCTGTGGAGGCCAGAACCCAGCGATGCATCTTCCTAAGACCCAGCTGGGGCGGGGCTGGCCAGCAGGGGCCTTAAGTACATGGGAAACTTCCCAGTCAGTAGTTCTTGCAGGAACCTATGGCTTCCTGGTAACGACGTGAGGGCAGCAGCACCTCAGACACAGCAATTAGTCCTCAGGCCAGAGACAGCACACACCAAGAACACAGAGGACACAGGTGCAGGGCACTAGCACCTGCGATGTGCAGCAGACCCCCTGCCCCATCACTAAGCTGTCTATCCCACACTCCCAGCCTCAAGGCCTGCCCAGAGGAAAATTGCCCAGCCAGCCAGCCAGCCTGAGCAGGAACAGCAAAAACCTCGCCCCCAATCTCCCCTCCAAGCATGCTAGCGCCTGTCACAGAAGCACCTCTCCCGGCAATACCTGGCTTCTTTCACCTTTCTTTTTTAACAGGAAAGCAGATGTGTGCACACATGCTTGCTCACCCAGAAGGGGCACAGGGAAAGGCTCTGGAAGCTCAGAGCAGCAGCAATAACTCCAGCCAGCCCTTAGAGGCCACGGTGGCTCTCCCTAGCTGGGAAGGATGCCCATCTGTCCAACAGGCTCTCATGAGAGTGCTGATGCTCATGATGTGTGAGGTGGGAGATGTTTCCATCCTGCCACAATCCTAATCAATGGAGCTTCTCAAAAGACACTGCATGTGTCAGCTAGATGGATGGGGCCTGGGTGCACAGGTGCAGGGAGGTCTGAGCATCTAACAGGGAACTATATGATGCTTAACAATTACATTCATTGGAGGCATAAGGATAGGTGTTCAAAAAAACCCTGGAGTGGCCGGGCGTGGTGGCTCACGCCTGTAATCCCAGCACTTTGGGAGGCCAAGGTGAGTAGATCACAAGGTCGGGAGATCGAGACCATCCTGGCCAACACGGTGAAACCCCGTCTCTACTAAAAATACGAAAATTAGCTGGGTGTGGTAGCGTGCGCCTGTAATCCCAGCTACTTGGGAGGCTGAGGCATGAGAATTGCTTGAACCCAGGAGGCAGAGGTTGCAGTGAGCCAAGATCATGACACTACACTCCAGCCTGGTGACACAGCGAGACTCCGTCTCAAAAAAACCAAACCAAAACAAACAAACAAACAAACAACAACAACCAAAACCTGGAATAACAGGTGTTTTGAGGAGCCCAGAGGTGATTCTATGCCCAGAACAGCTTTGGGATCTCCTAGGGGCTGGAGGTCAGTCCTCCCAATCTTGATAGCCACCAGGAGGCCAGGTGGAGCTGAGGGGCTGCTGTGGTCTGGGCTCACCCTGGCTTGGGTGGGAACTGAGAAGCAGTGAGACAACAGCAGCACTGGCAGATCAGCCTGGTCCTTGAATAGGCTGAGCTATTTCCAGAGTGCTCAGAGATGGGGGGCTGATTTAAGCCTCTTCCTCTCTCTCCACTCTCTAGAAATAATTATGGGGTAAGTGGTTCAAGAGGGAATTGAGTGGCCCTTCTGAAGCAGCTCAGAGCAAACAGCCCCCCAGAGAGGCTGGGTTCACCTTCCGTTCTTTTCCCAGCCAAGGCTCCCACATAGGGGAGCCTGGACAAACCTATGCAACTTCCTCAAGCTCCTCCCAAAAGGTGGCTGGGGCTGTAGGCTCTGCTGGGAGCTCATAGCTACCTCCCCTGACCTGGGTGGAAGGCGGGAGCCCAACAGGTGAAGCCAGGGATGGGAGGTGGAGGCCCTGCCTGCCGAAGCCTCTCCCCAACACCAACGACTCAGTCTGATGCTGTAATTAAGGGGCTGTACAGCAAGAAGCTGGAGGAGGGCAAGCCCCACTGGGTCGCAGGGACTGGAGGCACTGATATGCCCAGAGGAGCCAGAACCAGGGCGACAGCAAGTTCATGATAAGTGTGGGAGGCCCAAAGACACCCAGGGACCCAGGGTGCAAGCCTGCAAACCTTGGCTAGGGAATGATCTGGAGGAAAGCTGCCGGGCTAGGCCATGCCAAGCACTGAGGGTGGACAGGAGGCCAGCAGGAGAGCTGGGATGGAACCTCTACATAGAAAGGACTGCAGCCGGGACCGCAACAAGTGGGATCAGTGGTCCCATCTGGGGTCAGCCAGAGGCAGCCAGGTCTTGTGTTCCAGGTTGGTCAGGCACTGAGTAGGGAGACTGGAGGTGTCTCCTAAGCAAGAGTCTCTGGCTCATCAAAGGAGCCTGTCATCCTCAAACTCCTGCGAGCGTCTGTAAGTGAGCCACATGTCTGACACTGCTGTTTTGCAAGCAGTCAGGGTGGTGAGGAAAGCATGGAGCTGGGAGCTAGGAGACAGCCCTGTGCTCCTTGGCAAGAATTTTACATCTCTGGGCCTCATGTGCCTTCCTGTCTGTAGAATGGGGTGTTATGGACTGAATGTCTGTGTCCCTCCAAAAGGCCTGACTCCCAGTGTGATGGTATTTGGAGACGGGGCCTTTGGGTGGTAATCAGGTCTAGATGAGATCATATGGGTGGGGCTCTCACAATGGGACTGGTGTTCTTAGAAGAAAAGGAAGGGTGGAAGATGAGGGATTACTTAATGAGTACGGTGTATTTGAGTGACAGATACCTTACAAGCACCATTTTCCAACCTGCGCGTGCAACAAAGTTACAGCTGTATCCTATACATTTACACAAATAAAAAACAGAAGAGAAAAAGAAAGAGAGAAGACACCAGAGGCTGCTCACTCCCTGCCATGTTAGGAAACAGGGAGAAGGTGCCCATGTGCAAGCAAGGAAGAGGGCCCTCACCAGAAACTGCACCTGCCAGGCCTTCATCTGGGACTTCCGGCCCCCAGAACTGTGAGGAAGTATGTTCCTCTACACCCCCACTTTGTGGTATTTAGTGATGGCAGCCCAGGCAAACCGAAACAGGGAAACACAGGGATAACGTCTGGGCCAGGGAGATAATGGTGCTGAATGCAAGGGCAAGTGTTCATGTTGTAGGTGGTAGAACACAGCGCCGGAAAGCAATCCAATGCCATGTGCCCATGGTGTGCCCTGTGTGCCTAGCACCGTGCCTAGAGGCCAGTGGTCCAGCACAATTCACACTTACCAGAAAGTTCTGGGGCAGGCACTGCGCTGTGAAGGCCACAACTCCACCTAACCCACATGTGGTGTCTGTGCGCTGGCGCGACCCACCCTCACCCCATGACCCACCCTTGCCCCACAACCCACCTGTATCATGTACAGCTGGGCAATGCGGTACTCCTCCACGGTCATTGGCAGAGGAATCCGATATTCCTTTATAATCATCTTGGAGTCCAAGCCTTCCCGTCAATGGGGAACTGCAAGTTGGGACTTCTAGGCAAAGTTCCTTAAATAACCATTACAAAATTCACCAAGGACCCCTGGGAGAGAGAGAGGACAGAACAGAAAGGTCACTTTTTGCAAAGGCTGGTGAATACCGTAGCACAGAGGAAAGGCCCGGTCTAGACCTGAGGCTAGAATTCTGGCCTCTGATCAGGCATGATCCAACGGTGCAACTTTGATTGAGCAGGTTCTCTCCTTTCCAACCTTTATTTTTCTTGTTTGCTAACAGCTACCAAAAGTACAAGTGAGAGGCTGCGTTTAAGCTCTCTGATCAATAAACAGCCACGGGGAAGTAAAGAATTGTCACTCCATTAGCAAGGGCCAGGGTAAGAACACTGTGCCCTTGTTTTACTCACAATCCTAACAAGCTACAACATCTATTTCCCCGGTACTGACACAGCGAGTAATGATAGCTGGTCATGGAAAAGCAGCCAGATCAAATAAAACTAAGAAGCACAGACATAAGACATTCACAAGTCAGCGGTCTGAGCCATGCCATTAGGGGCAGATGACATCACTGCATCCCAAGGGGAGACTCTGAGTGATTTAAAGTTTGGTTTCAGTTCAATCCAATAAGAAACATTCATTGGCATCTATTTTATTCCTTCCATTGGGCTATGTCTGGGAAGTAGATGAAACAAGATAAGCAGAGAGTGCACTCACAGCAACCTCTATTTAAGTGACAAAGAATATATTTGATGAAGATTTGCCCCTAAGCAATCACTTTTTTTTTTTTTTTTAAACTGGGCTGGGCGCAATTGCTCACACTTGTAATCCCAACGCTTTGGGAGGCCAAGGCAGGCAGATCACTTGAGGTTTGGAGTTCAAGATCAGCTGGCCAACATGGTGAAACCCCGTCTCTACTAAAAATACAAAAATTAGCCGTGGGTGGTTGCAGGAGCCTGTGGTCCCAACTATTTGGGAGGCTGAGGGAGAAGAATCGCTTGAACCCAGGAGGTGGAGGCTGCAGTGAGCTGAGATCGCGCCATTGCACTCCAGCCTGGGGGACAAGAGTGAAACTCCGTCTCAATAAAAAAAAAAAGAAAAGAAAACTTAGTGTTTGGAAGAGGGTCATATTCAGTTATCTGGAAAATGAAATCACGCCTTAAAACCCAAGCCCCAGATGGCTTAAGTTTTGCCATAAATATCATTTGGTCACCTCCAAAGGTCATATACTGTTAACATGAAGCCAAGGGAAGGTTTTCAGGATGGATGATAAATAAATTTTATATTTATTTATTGTTTAAAGACAAGGTCTCACTCTGCACCCAGGCCAGAGTACAATGGTGCAATCCCAGCTCACTGCAGCCTTGATCTCCTGGGCTCAGGCTATCCTTCCACCTCAGCCTCCAGAGTAGCTGGGACTACAGGTGCACACCACCCACACCCAGCTAAGGATAGTATTTCAGCAAGATTACTCCAAGGACCGCAGCCAGGGAGGATTCACAGTGACAACGGGCAAGACTCCTGCCAAGTGATAAAAGCAAGGGCCTGGCCAGTCAGGCGACTTCCCTGGGGTATGGCTCTCTATTGGACATTGGAGCGTCACCCAGGTGCTAAAGCATTACTGGGTAGCTAACAAGGTTGAGAAGAACATTTACGAGAACTCTCAGGAATACCAGTAGACAGGGTTGAAAGAAGTTCTTAAATAAGCCACTTAGGGAGAGAGAAAGAGAGGAAAAGTCTGATAAAGGGGCTCCATCCCTTGTGTTGGCCTGAAACAGTGGTCCCCAGTTGTTTAGTTCACAGCAGGTAGGAACATCAGCCTGAAGTCCATTCAAATTCTCACGCCCATCCTGGCATTATAGGAGGTCAAGGCAGGAGGACTGCTTGAGGCCAAGCAAGCTTAAGACCAGCCTGGGAAACATACCAAGACCCTCCTCTCTATTAAAAAAGAACCCAATTCTCATATCCAGTTGCTTTAAATATAGTCCAAGTGAAGCTCTTTTTTAGCCAATTAGAGCCTAGATACTTTATATACTCCAGAAACTGCACCCAACATCTGCTGGCTGTAGATAAGATAACCCTGGATCCCAGACCCTGACTTCCCCTTGGAGGTCTCTGACCCAGACTCCCCACGGTGCTGCTGAGCAACATCACCCGGACACAGAAATCCCCCTGGGAAGTTTCCTTGCCCTGTTCCCCTCCTTGGGGTGGCTCCAGACCCTGTTATATCCAGAAGGACTCTTGCTAGGAGGGGCTTCCCCTCTCCTGTAACCTGTCCACCAATCTTTCTGATCCCTGATCAACCCCAAAGCCCCCCAGAGGCTGTGCTCAAGTGAAAAGAGACCATTGCTGACCTTCTTCAAGGTCAGTGGGTCTAGTTAATAGCCCATGGGACCTGCAAGTTTAGGGCCTGAAGCCTTGTGGAGTTCTTCCCCATACTCCCAGACTCAGCTCCACCTGCCTAGGCCCACATGTCTATCCTCAAACCTGGCTGGAAGCTGAGGCCACAGGAGAGAGAAGCAATGGCCCTACAGTCCCCAGGCTGCACTTTATCCTGTGAGGTATGAAACAAGAGCTGGCTCAGCCAAAGTAGCAAGGGACCCAAGTCTGACACCTGGCACCTGGATGGACTTCCAGCTGGTTGGGAGGGTAGCACAGGCACCTGATCTGGGAAACTTACATACACAAAGGAGAGAGAGCTTTATGTTTGAGGGAAGTTGGAGAAAAATAGGGTTGGAGACAGGAAGGGAAAACTGAAGTTCAATGGGGGTTGTTTCTGAAGCTTCTTCACATGGTTCTTCACTGAAGTCCCAGAATCGCCCAACCAGGAAGGCACAGCAGGGGCTTGGTGTCAAGCAGCACACCTGTGTGATGTGCAGCACCCACCCCACCTCTGTGGGACCTCAGGTGGGCTCCTTTACTGTGGCGCAAATGCAGCGACTCAGAGTGTGCAAGTCTCACTTAGTCATCTAAATAACAACATGGTCAGACACAGACTCTAAATGTTCTTCAGAAACCTTAGGAGTCTAAGCACTCTGCCCTTTCAGAGTCTTAACCCCTCCAGGGTACATGACCTGCCCTGCTCATCCCCATGCAAATCAGTCCTTTCTCAATCCTCTCAGATTCCAGGCCCACCAGGCATTAGCAAGGCAGAACCCCCTGGGTTCATTCATCATGTTCCTTAAATGTCTCCATCTCCTCAAATAACAATCAGGGGTGAAATCTCACAGCCTGAGCCAGCACCTAGACACTGGCTTGGGTCTCTGATTTCAGAGGCTCTGTAAGCACGTGTCTGGAACAGATACCTAATGATGTTCCCCCACAGACAAGCTGTCAGGTGAGCTGTAATTGCACAGGTGCTGTCCACAGCTCCGCTGGGATATTTTTGTGTGCGGGCAGAGGGACAGACACAGAGAGGGAACACGCACCTGGAGGGCCCAGAGGCCTCTTGGAGGCTCCTGGCACCTGGGTGGAGCAGGGCAAAGCTTAGGACTGTGCAGGGGCAGCAGCCACATGGTGGAAGAGCATCAGAAAGTGCAAGTGCTCAGGATGCAATTCCATCAATGCTGGCTTAGGGAAAAGCAACCCTGTTTCTGCCCGCGAGGAACTAAAGAGCTGTAGAGGTAAGTAAGTAGGCAGATATATGGATAGGAAGAAGGAAAGAACAAATAAATGGTTCTATATCTTACAGTTAAGTGCACGGGTGACTAATAGGAGAGGACTCAGAACTCTAAGAGTGACACAGAATGTGAGGGGAGGTGACAGTTTGGAGCTCGCTCTGGGATCTGACTACAAAGCCTCACAATGCCTTTACCAGCTGTGTGACCTCCTGGAAAAGCCCTTGTACCTGCTGAGCCTCGGTCTCTCCATATATAAAGTGGGGATAATACTATCTGACTTCTGGAGTTACCATGAGTGTCATGAAAACAAGATAAGTCACTCAGTCCAGAGGGATCTCAGGAAAGGCTTCATGGAAGGTGGAGCCAGGCTCTCTGAGATCCATGGGATTCTGCTCGGCAGAGCTGAAGGCAGGTGTGAGAAGGACTCAATCCAGTAAGAAGGAACAGCGTGAGCAAAGATCCCTGGGCAGGAACGTGGGGCTCCATTGAGTGGCTTCCCACCATGTACGCCGGCATGGCTGGGCTGCATCCTGGGGAGATAAGGTGGGGCTCTCTGAAGCATGAGTTTAGGGGCTTATATATCCTTAAAGTCCTCTAAAAAATAATTACCTGGCTGGGCACAGTGGCTCACACTTATAATCCCAGCACTTTGGGAAACCAAGGCAGGATGATTGCCTGAGCCCAGGAGTTAAAGACCAGCCTGGGCAATACAGTGAGATCCTGTCTCTTCAAAAAATCATACACTTAAAAAAAATTAGCTGGGCATCGGCAGCAGATGCCTGTAATCCAGACTCTTAGGGAGGCTAAGGGCAGAGCTGAGGGTAGGTGTGAGAAAGACTCAATCCAGTAAGAAGGAACAGCGTGAGCAAAGGCCCCAGGGCAGGAACGTGGGGCTCCATCGAGTGGCCTCCCACCATGCACCTCTGGCATGGCCGGGCGGCATCCTGGGGAGATGAGGTGGGAGGATGGCTTGAGCACAGGAGGTCAGGGCTGCAGTGAGCCATGTTTGTGCTACTGCACTCCAGCCTGAATGACAGAGCAAGGCCCTGTCTCAAAAATAAATAAATAAAATTTTTTAAAAAAGAAAAAATTATCTGATGTTGAAATCCAACTAACCAAAAAGATAAGTCAAAATGAGGTCATAAATGGAGAAATCCTGATGAACATGGCATTGATATTTTTGAAATCATGGCAATTATGTGATTGAATTGAATATCAAAACCTCAACACTGTACACAAATGATAACACAACTAAGACAAATCTGGAGCAGAAGAACAAAGGTGGAAATACAGTTTCCTCAACTTTCATAGCATAGAAGTTGGTTCATTCAGTAGGTAGAAAAATTAGTGAGGATTTTTAGGGCAATAAAAGTACTCTGTGGGATACTACAATGGCGGATGCATGTCCTCACACGTTTGTCCAAACCTATATAAAGTACAACATCAAGAGTGAGCCCTCATGTAATCTATGGGCTCTGGGTGATACCATGTCACTGCAGGCTCATTCATTGTAACAAATAGGGCACACTGGTGTGGGATGCTGAGAGTGGGGGAAGGGGCATATGGGAACTCGGTACTTGCCACTCAATTTTGCTGTGAATCTAAAACGGCTCTTAAAAAAATAAAGTTTAGGTGGCTCACGCCTTAATCCCAGTACTTTGGGAGGCCAAGATAGGCAGATCACTTGAGGTCAGGAGTTTGAGACCAGCCTGGGCAACATGGTGAAACCTCATCTCCACAAAAAATACAATAGTTAGCCAGGTGTGGTGGAGTGCCTGTAGTCCCAGCTACTTGGGAGGCTGAGGTGGGAGGATCCCTTGAGCCTGGGAGGTGGAGGTTGCAGTGAGCCAAGATTGTGCCACTGCACTCCAGCCTGAGTGACAGAGTGAGACCCTGTCTCAAAAAATAAATAAAGTTTATTATTAAAAAAAAAATGACTTTAACCTTTTAAAAGTTGTTCTCTCAGAAAATAGATTAGAGGTCACCAGGGTCTGGGATTGGAGGAAGTGGGAGTAGCTGTTTAATAACTACAGAGTTTCTATTTGGGTGATAAAAAAGCTTTGGAAGTGGTAGTGGTGACGGTTGCTCAACATTGTGAATATACTCACTGTGATGAAATAGTACACTTAAAAAACTGTTAAAATGGCAAAGTTTATGTTATATATATATATACTTACCACAATTAAAAAAAATCAATAATATACCAAAACCATTGAATTGTATACTTTAAATGAGTATATGTATGGTATGTCATTATACTTCAATCAAGCTATTTTCAAAAGTTTTTCTCGGTCGGGCGCGGTGGCTCAAGCCTGTAATCCCAGCACTTTGGGAGGCTGAGACGGGCGGATCACAAGGTCAGGAGATCAAGACCATCCTGGCTAACACGGTGAAACCCCGTCTCTACTAAAAATACAAAAACTAGCCGGGCGAGGTGGCGGGCGCCTGTAGTCCCAGCTACTCGGGAGGCTGAGGCAGGAGAATGGCGTGAACCCGGGAGGCGGAGCTTGCAGTGAGCTGAGATCCGGCCACTGCACTCCAGTCCCGTCGACAGAGGGAGACTCCGCCTCAAAAAAAAAAAAAAAAAAAAAGTTTTTCTCTTACCTTTAATCTTTTAGGACTATTACCACTTACAATAAAGAAATCTTTTTCCTCAGGTTAGCAACTCCCATTTCACTTAAGATACATGAAAACTGATACATTTGTCTGGTTAAATTCAAATAACATTAAATTTAATTTTTACTTTAAAAATTCATGTAGAACATGATACTTTTTAAAAAAAGATTATTACTACTCTGTATATATCTGTTGGATGAAGAGTGTGGAATAAATGTTCACTGAATGCTGGAGAGGATTCCATCAGATGGATGGAATTTGTGGGCAACTTTTACCTGCACTTTATTACCTGATGTTTCAAAAGGCAGCAGCTGCAGCATTTGAGTGGTGTGTGTGTAAACAGACAGAGAAGGGCTGGTAGTGTTGTGATTAAAATAAAATAATCAGCTAGACCTTCTGCCACCTCCCAGCTGTGACTGTGGGCAAACTGCTTAATCCTTTGATCTTTAGTTTTATCTTCTGGGGGTAAGAACCACCCTGCCCACAGACACCCTGGGGTGTCTGTGGATTACATGAGATGATGCACATGAAGTGCTCAGCTCTTTTCCAACCAGCGTTCAACTACCAGGAGCGAGCAAAAAGGTGGCATGGCTGTCCCCAGCAGGGTCTGGAAGGCGGGTCCCTGAGACACAGGGCCTGTGGGCTTCTGGTAGGGCTGCTTACCCCCAGGTGCAGACAATAAACCCAGACCTGAAGGAGGAACAGCCCTGCTGTGGTGCTGGCTGGCCTTACAGCAAGACATGGGCCTGCTGGGGTGAGATCGAGTCCTCCTCACTTTCTCCCTGGTTGAGTTGAGGCCAGGGAGCACGGCAGACCCTCCCCGTATCAGAGCAGTGTGACTTGTGTGTCTGTCTCTCCCTGGAGCCCCCTTGGCCCGAAGCTGAACCCTCACTCAGACAATCTCATTACACCCAGTCTGGCTGCCTGGGTGCAAGTGAGACAGACACACATTTCATCTCGTCTCTGCTGGAGTCGTGATGGGTTAGACAGAATTATGTTTTACTGCTGTCTACAGGGCATCTTTTGGGGCCTGGCACAGCCAGAGGAAAAAAGACACATACAGGTCTCCAGAGGCCCTTCAGGGAAGAAGGCCAGGCAAGGGGTCTGGGTGGCCGCCCACACGCACAGCCCACATGGCTCTGCTCCAGGGATGACGGGACTCTTCCCTGGGCTTCAAATGTGGCACCTGGGCCCTGGCTCTTAGAAAAGTCTTCAGGTTCCAGACCCCAGCATTCACGACCCTAGAAAGAACCCCCAGCCCCATGTTCATTGATGTCTTTGAGGAAACACCTGGCCAGACCATGTCAGAGTGGGGCCACTCAGGGTGGCCATGGAGCAAGAGACCAGCTGTGGGCAAGGTGCGAGGTACAGGCTGCATCCAGACCAGGGTTCCAGGCACAGGCAGACAAACAAGAAGAGCTATGAGGGATGTCACCCAAAGATTCAAGGGCATGGCTTCCCACCAAGACACAGAGCACCAGCTGGGCCTCCCAGGCTGGAGCCCAGAGATCTTCCAGAACCACCCAGGCAGTAGAGGAGAAAAGCAACACAGAAAGAGCTTCAGGTTCATGAGGCAGGGGTGGCCAGGTTGGAGGCATGTGACGAAGATGAATAATGAAGTGGATTATTGGGGTTTGGCCCAGGATGAGGTGGGGTGGACCGAGCAGGGAGGTGGACAGCTCCTTTGAGCAGAGGCCACGAGACACCGTGACTGGGAGGGAAAGCACGAGAATTGAGTTTACAGAACTTAATCTGTTTTTCCATGATTAGCAGGGGTCTGACGTCACAGATGGAATTTAGGAGTGAGGCTGTGCAAAGTCAAGCGGGGATGGAATCCATCCAAATGCAGTTCAGCTGCATTCTGGCTATTAAATCTGGAAGCTACTCCAAGCCAGGCCAGTGGGAGCTCCGGCTTTTGCAGCAGTGGGAAGCAAGGGAGCCGCCAGCAGGTCTGGGGGCTTGGGACTCAGGACTGCGGGTATCCATAACCTCCTTCTGCCTCCCTTGAGTCCCTTGCCTCTTGCTCTAAGAGAGCTTCCTTCTTCTGCTCTCTGACAAGGCTCCCCAGGCTTCCCCCAACCATCTATGTGTATCCAGGGACCCAAAGCTCTGGATAAATGGGAGGCGGCACAGAGGGTAAGAGGCTGTTCTTTATGTCCAGCAACCAGCCCCTACGCCTGGGCTGGGGTAGAGGGAGTGTGTGGCTGCTCTGCAGGTGTGTGTTATGAGGTTAGCACTGATCAGCTGCCTCTCTGTGTCCTGAAGCTGAAAGCAGGAGAGGTCACACACCCACAGAATCGTCCAATCCCTGCCCTAGAGTAGTTCTACCTTTATGTGTTAGACACCAGGCTTCCAGCAGAGATTTCTTTTGAAGAAAGGATTTCTGGGCTAAGAAACAAGCAGAGGACCCTGCTGCAGGCCAACCCTCCCTTTACAAATGAGGAGACTAAGGCTCAGGAAACGGGCAGAGAGCTGGGTTGGGAATCAGGACCCTGACTCCCAGCTTCTTCCTCCACCCAGTCACATACCTCCAGGCATTAGAGGAGAAAAGCGACACAGAAAGAGCTTCAGGTTCATGAGGCAGGGGTGGCCAGGCTGAAGGGGCAAGGACCAAGGAGACTTTGAGCAGGAGGACACAGCTCCTACCCCCGCCCCCTACAGTTTCCTTGACACCTTTAAGCAGGACGTGACTCCTTCCTCTAACGCTGGCCTGGGCAGTGAAGGGTGAGTCCCAGAGAACCTTAATGCCCTGGGCACTGCTGCAGTTACCCCATATCCCACAGAAAGTCATGAATCTCACCATTGTATGCCTGGAGTGCCAAACTGGGGCAACTGCCAAGCCACTGCAGAAGTTGGCCACCAGACCCCACAGCACAGCAGCCACCTGGGGGCACCGTGGGGCTTGCAGTGCTCTGCAGCTCCAAGAGCAGGAGTGGGATGGTAGAGTTGTGAGGCATCTCTATGTAATGCCTCAACCCAAACAACAGCCCCAGGGAAGCAGTGGTGCAGACCACAGAGCAGGCTCCCAAAGGGCGCATCCTGCTTAAGGACTGGGGCAAGGCAAGGGAGCTCTGTTTTTATGACTCCTCCTCCCTGGCTGTGGCTGTCAGCATAGCACCCTCAGTTGGGTGGAAAAGGGCACAGATGTGCATGTGAGGAAATAAGCTTGAAACGCAGAGCCTCCAAGATGATGGGCATGGCACAAAGGAGAATTATCTGGAACTCACCTCCTACCTCGGTCCTCTGGGGACCCTGCTGGTCACGGAGCTACTACCACTACCATACTGGCCTCCAGGGTTGGTGCTCCCCTAATTTAACACTGAGTATGGCTGAAATAAGGCTGGGCCTTTAAACAAAATGCCACAGAAGGCTCAGATGTGACAGCAGAAACAAGCCCAGAGGAGACCTTGGCCCCAGCAGTTAGGGTCTAAGCTGTGGCTACAAAATCACAGGCTGGGGTTTGCTCAGAGGCCTTCCTTTCTCACTCCTAGTCACCTCCCTGAGGCCACCACCATTTCAGCAGCAGCACCCAGACCATCCTCCTACATAAGAAGTGCTGAGGTTTTTCAGGAGGCCATTGGCCTTAGAAATGCCCAGTCCTTTAGGGGTGAAAGCTCCCAGCTTCTGGGGCAGGCAGGAGGGAGGGCCCCCTGAGATGCTTAGAGGCTGGGAGCCCATTGGCAGAAAGCTGGCTGTGCTGCAGGTCCTGTCCCTAAGCAAAACTCAGCTCGATCAATTCTCCAGGGAAATCAGAGCTTTCTGGAACCATCCAAGACACCAGAGTTGATAAGACGCACTGCTGAGATTTTCACCCGGGTTACTCCTGAACTGGTGATAAGCCCTTGTGATGACAGAGAAGATACATAATGAGAATACAAAGCCCCTGAGTGCTTACTCCTCTGGGCCAGCCTTCAAAACTCTGACAGGACACCCCAGGAGGGCCCAGCTCCTACAGTCCTACTTCACCGATTCAGTTCCTTCACTATTTCCCACTCCTGATTTTATACCTTCTCTCCTCTTGAGTCTTCTTTACTTTTTTATTATTAATTTTTTTGGAGATGGAGTCTCACTCTTTGCCCAGGCTAGATAGAGCACAATGGTGCAATCCTAGCTAACTGCAGCCTCCAACTCCCGGGCTCAAGTGATTTTCCTGCCTCAGCCTCCTAAGTAGCTGGGACCACAGGCCTGTGTACCATGTCTGGCTCCACTCTTCTTTGTTTCCTCAAATTCCCATCATCAAATGGACTGACCCACTGCACCAATCCACTAGCTGCTGTTGCAATGCATGGACATCTCTACTCTCATTGAAGGCCAACTCTCTGTCACTGGGGTCCAAGCCCTTTTGTCATTTCTCCCAAAATGCTCCCCTCTCTTGTCTCCCTAATGGACCTCCCCATTCACCATCAGCATTCAAACATGCAAGTTATAGCTCCCATATCTGCAAAAACAAAACAAAACAAGACCCCACAGCTCCCCTCACTCTATCTCCTTGGCACCATCCCGCTTCCTTGATCCCCTTTATAGCAAATCCTCCTCAAGCTTAGCTATACTTGCTGTTTCCACTGTCTCACCTCCTGATCTCTTTCCAACCCACTTTGACCACCCCCACTCCACTGAAACCATATTGGTCAAGGTCACAAATGACCTCCACGTGGCTAAGTCGGCAGACAATTCTCATCAAATTCAGTCTTTCCTTAATTCTTGCATTTAACATAAATGGACTGAATGTTGGCTGCAGATGCCTCCCCATGGCTTGTGAGCAGGTGGGCACAGTCCCAGGATCGAGTTTTTCCCTGGATAAGGTTCTCCTCTTTACTCGGCCAGCATACCTCCCAATAAACTTCCAATTGGAGCCCACCATGTGCGAGATTCCAGCACTGAGGCTCTCAGCCAACTTATTCGGGTGCCTGTTAGTTATCAGCTGCAAATAATGAATTTTTGTTGTTCCAAAACAACAGCTGGTATTGTGCAGCCTGCAAGGAGCGCTGTGGGGCCAACCTCAAGTCCAGAGAGGCACAAATGCCATGCTGGAGTCTCAGCAGCCAGTGTCCCTAGTCCTGCCTCCTTAAGCCCACCCTACACATGGTACCAAAGGTGCACTAGCCCACTACTCTGAGCCCCCATGGCTCCTTCTGCAATAGCTACAGCTGAGCGGGGTGCAGACCCAGCCGTCCCTGGGTGTCACAGCGAGGGTGTCACGGTCCTTTAGCTCAGAAAAATTGCCCACAGCTCCCTGTGCTGCCTAAGACAGGGTTTCCCGAACTTGCCACATTACAACAGTCAACTGGAGTTGACTCCTTAAAGACACAGATGCCAGAGCAGCTGAACAGTCAGAGACTTAGTCCCCACCCTGACCCTGGCCCCCCATTCTTCATGCATCCTGTGAGGAGGAGGGTGTAGGAGAAAATACACAGTCTGCCCAGTCCTGCCTTTCCTGAAGGCATTCCCAATGAATGGTCCCCTCTTGTAAATGGTGCCAGGGTCTCATCAGACCCCACACCCCAACAGCCCCCACTCTCTAGTGGGCACATCTGGCAACCAGACTCTTCTGCTTGGTCCTTGGTTTATGAATCCGGCCCATGGTTTTACACACTTGGGCCCTATTAATACATTGTAAGTGATTTAATCCTCACAACTCCCCGGAGTTAGATGTAGTGACCCCACTTATTTAAGTATTTTATTGCAATATAATTCACATGCCATGTAATTCACCCCTTTAAAGTGGTTTTTAGTATACTCACAGAGTATACTTACAGAGGAAAATTCCAGAACATTTTCCTCACCCAAAGAGAAAGCCCATTTCTCATTAAGCTCATTAAGCAGTCACTTCCCATTACCCCAGCCCCTGGCACCAACTAAGCTGCTTTCTGTTTTGATGGATTTGCCTGTTCCGGACATTTCTTATTGGTGGAGTCATACAATATGTGCTTTCTGTGTCCGGGCTTTTTCACTTGGCATCATGTTTTTGAGGTTCATGTTGTAGCATTGCGAGAACTTCATTGCTTTTTATGACTGAATAATTCTGTGCTGCAAGGCCCCATTTTTATAACTAAGGAGACCCAGGGCTTTGTGTCATTACGGCACCTTGCCCCCATTACTCAGTAAGTGGTAGAGTCAGGTGTATCTTACTGTACAGCCAGGATAGTAAATAGCTTAAGAATTGAACCATCATCTTCTATACTTAAATCAATTTATATACATATACATCCCTAGCATTGATAGTAGCGTTTTATGACTTACAAATGCTTTTAGCCTTTTTATTCTTGCTTCTTCAGAATGATCTCCTGAGGTGGAAAAGGTAACGATGCTCCCATCTTTGGAAGAAATGAAAACCCCCACAATTTAAGTGATATATTCCAGGCTAGAGCTATGTATTGATGCGTGAACGGTGGCTGCACCTGACTCTGGATACAACACAAGCTAACAGAGCTGCTTTAATGCTTTTTTAATAAAGATGCATGATTTAGAGGAACAATTTTTGTTTTTTTCTTTCAGAATATTTTGTAGTAAGTACAAATCTTCTGGCTGAGGGAAAACCCCACTTAAACTTCATCGGAGAGTGGTCATTTGTTTTTATTCTAATATTCTTAAATGATCTAGGAAATAAAGGAAATAAATGATCTAGGAAATATCTCTTTCAAAGTACAGGCTTCTTGGTTCCAGCCCAAAACAGCTGCATTGCAAAGGGAAAGACCTGGGAATAAAAATTTTTAACAAGTCCCCTAGGTGGCTTGGATCAACAGAAACATTTGCCTAGAAGCCAAAGCTCCACAGTCTGGCAAATAAAGTCTTTAATATTGTCATCTCAACGCCAACCCCC
Organism: Colobus angolensis palliatus; assembly: GCF_000951035.1. Classification (NCBI taxonomy): domain Eukaryota; kingdom Metazoa; phylum Chordata; class Mammalia; order Primates; family Cercopithecidae; genus Colobus; species Colobus angolensis. Next base: position 5,054,719 of record NW_012116043.1, on the reverse strand, counting down.
TCTTTCAGTAAGAATTCTAGTCACTCTGAACTCTATGGACCTAACAAATGTTCATTAAGTGCCTCTTAGGGGCCAGGTTCTATGATGGGTGCTAAGGATACAGGGGACCAAGACAGAGGCCTCAGGGAGCCTCCAGGCTCCAAGGGAGATAGACATCACATGAGTTATCAAAACCTAATGAGAAAAAAAGGGTGGGGGGAACATGATGGGAAATACTATTCAGCCTCAAAAAGAGACAGAATTGGCCGGGTGCAATGGCTCATGCCTGTAATCCCAGCACTTTGGGAGGCCAAGGAGGGCAGATCACGAGGTCAGAAGATCGAGACCATCCTGGCCAACATGGTGAAACCCTGTATCTACTAAAAATACAAAAATTAGCCAGGCATTGTGGTGCGTGCTTGTAGTCCCAGCTACCCGGGAGGTGGAGGTTGCAGTGAGCCAAGATTGCACAAATGTACTCCAGCCTGGGTGACAGAGCAAGACTCTGTTTCAAAAAAAAAAAAAGACAGACAGACCAACATCACATGAGTCATCAAAACCTAACGAGAAAAAAAGGGTGGGAAGAACCCGATGGGAAATATTATTCAGCCTCAAAAAGGAAGGACATTCTGACACATGCTACAACATGGATGAACTCTGAAGACATTAAGCAAAGTGAAATAAACTAGACACAAAAGGACAAATACTGCATGATTTCACTTACAGGAGTCCCTAGAGTGTCAAATTCATAGAGACAGAAAGTAGAATGGTGGGTGCTAGGGACTTGGGGAAAGGAGAATGGGTAGTTGGTGTTTAATGAGGACAGAGTTTTAGTTTGGGAAGATGAAAGAGTCCTAAAGATGGATGGTGGTTATGGTTGTATACCAGTGTGAATGTCCTTAATGTCACAGAACTGTATGCTTAAAAATGGTCAACATGGGACCAGGCACAGTGGCTCATGCATATAATCCCACTGTTTTGGGAGACTGAGACAGGAGGATCACTGGAGGCCAGGAGTTTGAGGCCAACCTGGGCAACATAGTGAGACCCCATTTCTCCAAAAAAGAATAAAATTAGCCCAGCATGGTGGCATGTACCTGTAGTCCCAGCTACTCAGAAGGCTGAGGCTGGAGGATCTCTTGAGCCCAGGAGTTTGAGGCTACATTGAGCTATGATTGTGCCACTGCACTCCAGCCTGAGCAACAGAGCAAGACCCTGTCTCCGAAACACACACACACACACACACACCCCTCCTACAAAAGCTCTGACAGGAGCCACAGTGGAGAAGCCAGTGCTGCCTGAGGGTTCCATAACCAGAGAGACCCGACAACAGCTCCCAAGTGTGCTTGTCCAGGAGGGTTCCGTGCCTAGGCCGCCCTTCACCTTGCCTTGTCTCCTCCCGATCCTGTCTCTCACCCACAGGACTTTGTGCATCCCTCAGTTCCATTTACTTCCAGGTTCTAGGTCTGTAAGATCCCGTGTGCCCTGTCTGCCTGCTCATGAGCCACAGCTCCTCTACCACCACTCTCCAGTCACATGGATGCTTGCTTTGCTAGGAACCCACTGTGTTAGCTCTCCATTCCAGCTGCTGCCATGCCCGGGAAGCACCCATTCCTCAGGCCAGGGAACAGCTGCTCCCTCACTGTCTGGCATCAACCAGGTCTGGGTACAAATGCCATGCCCTCCCTTCTGCAGTGTAGCTTTCCTCTCCTGCCCAGTTCAGTCCCATTGCCATGCTTTGCAATGATCTGATTTGTGTACCTGAAGATTGCCTCCCTCCATCCCCGCACAGGTGACAGGAGGGTAGGGAACCTGTCTGTCTTATTTGTTGCCATAATCCCAGTAGCTAGAACGGTGCCTGGACAAAAGAAAAGGATAACACCTTTCATTTGTCTCTCCATTCACAAGAGGTGCTAGGCAGCCAGGGCCTGGCACTTAGTAGGTACTTAAGAAGGGTAATTGGTAAATGTTCACAAAAAAACCCTCTACAGGCAGATAACGCCGCCGCCAAGCAGCCAAAGTGCTAATTACAAACTGCTCTGTTAGCTGTTCCTTAGCACAGCTAAGATTCTCCAAGAATAGTGCACACTCCCTGCCATGTCCCTGTTTCTTGACAGCGTCTGTGACTCAGACTTTTCATGGAGCCAGACTTGCCCTCCTCAAGAGCATGTGCAGGGCATAAATGTCAAACAGGACAACTGGATGTTGCTGTCCACGGTGTGGGCTGGGGGTGGGGGTATCTGAAGTCATCTCAGCCCTTTCTGATGGGCAGGTCTGGGAGAGATAAGCTGGGCCCTGAATGAGACATGGCAATGCCAGGCGGCCCAAATGCCCTTAGTATAACTACCACCCCCTCTCAGACACACTCAGTGCAGCTCAGTTTACAAACACTCTGCCGCAACAATCTTGCTGGAAACTCAATGCTCAGAAGCAGTCAGGGCAAGATGGGAAGACAAAAGCCCAGAGGGACTGAGTCATTTGACAAGGCCACACAGTGAGTCAGGGCAGAACGGTCCCAGACTCTGTATCTCCTGGGCTGTGCCCCAGGCCTGATCTACTGCACTGTTAGGTGAGCAGAAATCCCAGGCGTCTTAGGTCACCAATAACCAGGTCCAAATGCTCGACTCAGAAGGGAGCAAGCAGGCAGAGCCAGAGGACCTAGAGGACAACGAAAGGCCCAGCCAGTGTCCTTAGGGGAGGTAGGGACAGGCACATTCACATGTCTGTACAACTTCACCCAGGCCTTGCTCCATAGCACTGTGAGAGGTGTGGCCTTTACAGTCCAGCCTCCCAGGGCTGCCAGAAACACAACATGCCTGGAAAGTTTCCCAGGTAACTGGCTCTTCTTTACAGAGCTATTAGCTTCCCTTTATCATGCCATAAACTCCTCCAGCCGATGACAGACCTCATCCTTCTCCAGGGAGGGAAACAGGGAGGAAACGAAACATATAGGAAAAAACCACTGGTCAAACTTGGAAAGTCCCATGGGCATAACTTGGGCAGAAAAGGCATCAGAGATAGCTGGGTTGCTGCGTTCAGCTGCACAGGCTATGCACTGTCCAACTCCAAGCGATGACATTCTCATGTACTACAGTACGAATGATATTCCCTTGAGTTAGGAAGTGCAGGGAAAGGACCTTGCATGATTTTGGGCAATGTCTTCAATATCCTCAAGGCCCACCCCTCACTGACACCTTGTCCTAGGCCTCTCAGTTCTCAGGAACTGCTCGTTGATACCCCTCTTGCAGGAAGAAATGACCAAGGTTGGGGAGGAGTCAAGGCAAAGGGTTTGGCATCTATTTCGTGAGCCACTTGACTGGCTGGGCTGAAATCAAGCACTAAGCCCAGGACTACAGAGAAGTATTAGCCATCTTTTAAGGGTTGAATCTCACTTACATAGACTTTGTTCTATTTCTCTCTTCTCTTTCTGGCTCTCTAATTAGATAAACGTTAGACTTTCTCCATGTATGTGTCTTATCCTCTCTGCAGCTTCCTTTTCTTCCCGTGTTGTATTCTGGATTTCTCCATGTTTGACTTAAAGTTCTGTTTCGTTGTTCAAATCTGCTTCATCATTCTTTAGAGCTTTTAATTCCCTGCACATATTCTCAACTTTGCCTTTTACTTATTTAAATGCACTGAACAGTTATTTTATTGGCTATGCTTAAATATTGTAGCATCTGAAGTCTCCAGAGTCTGTTTCTGCTGTAAATTGTTCATGCTGGCTCTGGCTCTTAGTGCTTTATCTCCTCTTGTACTCAGTTATTTTTGACTAAGAACTGCTCATTTTCTGGGGAAGATATTTGTAGAAATTCTTTTGAGGCTTAGGATGAGGGTCTGTTTTTCCAGAGAGGGCTTATATTTGCTCCAGCAAATGCCTGGGTTAATACCCATCTGCGATCACTCTAAATTCTCAGGTAGAGGTTCGTGTGAACCAGCAGGTCATATAAGTTCACCTTTCTCGTTTTTCCATTCTATTCTTTTTTTTTTTTTTTTGAGACAGAATCTCATTCTGTTGCCCATGCTAGAGTGCAGTGGTGCCATCTCAGCTCATTGCAACCTCTGCCTCCTGGATTCAAGCAAGTCTCCTGCCTGAGTCTCCTGAGTACCTGAGATTACAGGTGTATACCATCATGCCTGGTTAAATTTTTTTATTTTTTATTTTTAGTATTTTTAGTAGAGACCTGGTTTCACCATGTTGGCCAGGCTGGTCTTGAACTCCTGACCTCAAATGATCTGCCTGACTCGGCTTCCCAAAGTGCTGGAATTACAGTGTGAGCCATGGTGCCCAGTCTAGTTTTTCCATTCTATTCTTACCCTGGAATAGACAGTGGGTATGTTTGTTTCCTAGGGCAACCATCACAAAATGCCACAAACTGAGTGGCTTAACACAATAAATTTATTCTCTTACAGTTCTGGAGGCCAGAAGTCTGAAATGAAGGTGTCAGTAAGGCTGGTGGATTTCTTGAGGCCAAGAGTTTAAGAACAGCCTGAGCAAAATAGGGATACCTCATCTCTACAAAAAATTTTAAAAATTAGCTGGGCATGGTGTGCCTGTAATCCTAGCTACTTGGGAAGCTGAGGTTGGAAGCTCACTTGAACCCAGGTGATCAAGCTGCAGGAGCCATGATCACACAACTGCACCCCAGCTAGAGCGACAGAGCAAGAATCTTGTCTCAATCAATCAATAATAGTATAAAATAAAATTTTAAAACAGCCAATATAATAAATTAGACGAAAATTCTTTTCTACTCTTGAATCTCCCTTCCATTATTGGAATAAATCCTATTTGGTCATGCTGTAATAATACATTCAGTTGAATGAAATTTGCTAATATTTTATTTAAGTTTTTTTGTGTGTGCGTTTTTTGAGATGGAGTCTCACTCTGTCGCCCAGGCTGGAGTGCAGTGGCCAGATCTCAGCTCACTGCAAGCTCCACCTCCCGGGTTCACGCCATTCTCCTGCCTCAGCCTCCTGAGTAGCTGAGATTACAGGCGCTCGCCACCTCGCCTGGCTAGTTTTTTTTGTATTTTTTTAGTAGAGATGGGGTTTCACCGTGTTAGCCAGGATGGTCTCAATCTCCTGACCTCGTGATCCGCCCGCCTCGGCCTCCCAAAGTGCTGGGATTACAGGTGTGAGCCACCGCGCCCGGCCCTGTTTTTTTTTTTTTTTTTTAAGTGAAACCAGCCTGCAGTTTTGTGGAGTTACTGAATTCTCCTTCTTTGATTTTCGTAACAGGGTTCCTTGTAAAAGAGCTGTAACATTTATTTGTATATTATTTATTTTTTACTCTGCACCCCAGCTGGGGTGCAGTGGCACTATCACAGCTCACAGCAGCCTCAACCTCCTGAGTTCAAGCAACCCTCCCCCTTCAGCCTCCCAAGTAGCCAGGACTACAGGTGCGCACCACCACACCACACATGGCTAATTTTTTTATTTTTTGTAGTAGCTAGGACTACAGGTGCGAACCACCACCACACACCTGGCTAATTTTTTATTTTTTTGTAGAGACAGGGTCTATGTTGCCAGGGCTGGTCTCCAACTCCTAGACTCAAGGAATCCTCCTACCTCGGCCTCCCAAAGTGCTGGGATTACAGGTGTAAGCCACCTTGCCTGGCCCTTTTTAACCCCTTTGAATTTACTTATTTTTCTAGCTTCTTGAATTGAAAGCTGAGTTCAATAATTTTTAACTTGACTTGTCTCTGAATAAATGAATTTAGGGCTATATATTTTCCTTTGAGTACTGATTTGGCTTCATCCCATAGGTTTTTACATCCAGTGTTCTTACTGCCATTTAGTTCACACACTGCCGTTTAAAATTTTCATTTTGACATCCCCATTTAAACTAACAGTCATTTAGATTTTTATAACTAATCTGTTACTCCCAAGAGATTTTTCTATTGAAATTTTTATTGATAATTGTAAATTCACATGCAGCTGTAAGCAATAACACAAAGCGATCCCTTGTATACTTTGTCCAGTGTCCCCCAATGGTGACATCTTTTTTTTTTTTTTTTTAAACGGAATTTCACTCTTGTTGCCCAGGTTGGAGTGCAATGGCATGATCTCGGCTCACCACAACCTCCGCCTCCTGGGTTCAAGTGATTCTCCTGCCTCAGCCTCCTGAGTAGCTAGGATTACAGGCATGCGCCACCACGCCCGGACAATTTTGTATTTTTAGTAGAGATGGGGTTTCTGCATGTTGGTCAGGCTAGTCTTGAGCTCCCGACCGCAGGTGATCCACTCGCCTCAGCCTCCCAAAGTGCTGGGATTACAGGTGGTGACATCTTACAAAACTACAATATTACTATCAGGATATTGACACTGATACATTCTATAGACTTCAGTCAGATTTGCCAGTTTTACTTGTATTTATTTGTGTGTGCAGTGTGTGTATTAAGTTCTATATAATTTTATCACTTATGTAGGTTTGTATATATAATAAAATACCTATCCTGGATTTTAAAAACTCTACATTATTCACTCTATATCTGTCATTTTCTCACTTGCTATATCATCAATTTATTTATTTATAATTTTTTTATTTTTATTTTTTATCCTAGAGACAGGGTCTTACACTCTGTTGCCCAGACTGGAGTGTAGTGGCACAATCATAGCTCACTGCAGCCTCACACTCCTGGGCTCAAGCGATCCACACCTAGAAACCTCTCTACCTCCTGAGTACAATCTTGGCTATTGTTTCCTTTTTCAGTTGAATCCCATTTTCACTGCATCTTATCAGGATTCTGCATGATTTCTTAGCCCCTAAAGGCATTTCTCTGCCTGCATGGATATGGGCTTTTAATAATATTTGTTCTATCAGATTTAGGGATTTGGAGCACGTCCTCAATCTGCAGCCATGATCTCACCCCTGCTTACACTTCCCAGGGATTTTCTTTTTTAAACTTGGGGTCAAAGAGAGAATGTGGGTCAATCCTTCACCGGTGGCAAAGGCAGGGAAGCTGTCAGCAGCTGTGTCCTCTTCCATGCAGTCCAAGAGAATCCTGGGCTCCAGCAGTTGCTGTCCTTCCACGGATGGTGAACATGAGCATTCCAATTAGGTCTCCTTTTTGCCTGAGTTCGAACTGGATTTCTGTTGCACTCAGGAAAGTCCTGACTAAGAGTAGGATGATACGTCTTCCTTTGACCTTCTGCATGTTATTCACTTGCGAAGCAAACCCTTTCCTCCTGAAGGGCAGAAGGATACATTTATGCTTAGGTATGGTGGCTCATGCCTGTAATCCTAGCACTTTGGGATGCCAAGGCAACAGGATCACCCGAGGTCAGGAGTTTAAGACCAGCCTGGACAACACAGTGAAAACCCATCTCTACTAAAAATACAAAAATTAGCCTGGCATAGTGGGGTACGCTTGTCGTCCCAGCTACTCAGGAGGCTGAGGCAGGAGAATCACTTGAATCCAGGAGGCAGAGGTTGAAGTGAGCTGAGATCACACCACAGCGCTCCAGCCTGGGTGAGAGAGCAAAACTCCGTCTCAAAAAAAAAGAAAAGAAAAGGTACATTTCACTTTACCCTAAGGTCAAAAAATGGTTGAAAACTCCAAATAAGTTAAGGTGTTTTTTTCTTTGTATGATGGTTCTGAAGTCTCAAAGTCTGTCCTCCGAGTCCACAGAAGACATGGTGTGAATCTGGTCAGGGGAAAGACATTGCAGCTGGTTGGGGTAAAGGGCAGATGCAACTCGACATAAAGTCCAGTGTTCCCAATGTGCCACCCTTTCATCATGTGCAGACTCTTTCTGCAAAATGACCACCCGTGAAATATGAGCTTTCTGTGAATCTGGGGAGTTGCTCTGGGCCCAGCACATGGGGCTTGGAACTACCTCAAAGGCTTCTCCTGTGTAGGAAGCAGTAAATGCCACTAGCTCAGCCTGCCCAGCGTGCACACGGCACCATGCTGACTGGGTGCTAAACAGATACAACACTTGGAACTAAAATAAAACCCAACTCAGTGACATCTTGATGCAGCTTTGTAGGAACAGCAGGCTCCTGTGTACACACCGTTCTGCTCTGCACGTCTATTTGTAAATTAATCACACATCAGTAGACTTGGCTCAGATTCACATGCTTCTGGACCACTGTGAGGGTAGCTCGGGCTATGGGATCTTCCATTCAGCTTCAAAACTAGATCCTTTCAACAGATTCTGGGTGAGAATTCTTCTTGCCAGACTCTTTTAAGCCACCCGCATCTTGCTCCCTTTGCCAGCAGAAGCATACAGGGTAGAGGGAACGGTGATTCCCCACAAGCCCCCTCCATAAAAGCATCCCCAATATACTAATATGATAGTCTGAAGACACACACACACACACACACACACACAAACACACACTTACAAGATGTTAGTGAAAGCACGATGAAAACAAATAGAGTGGCACCTTTTAAAGATGTGTTCACACTCCACCAGCCAATGTTCTGCCTCTGCCTCTCCCTGGGGTTCTTTCCTGTGGTGTTAATCTCACCTCTGCTTCACCTGGATCTTAGAATACTGCCCAGTCCCAAGCCCACCTGGGCTTCCTTGAGTTCACTCTGATGGGCCCTGCAGCTTGCGTTCCAGGCTCTGGCCCTGATGTCAAGGCAGTGGTGATGAGTCACAGCTGTGGGTCAGTGGAAAGTGGCTGCAGCATCAGGCCAAGCTTGGCCACTTACATGTCTGGCATGACAGTGGCCTCAGTGTACTCATCTGAGAAGAACAGCTATCACCTGAGCGCTCTGGAGAACTTAGCCGGAGCTTTTAGGAAGTCTGGGAGCCTACATAGAGGCGTGTAGGCTGATGTCTCATGTCCACGTTGCCTGGGAGACAAATTTCTATTTAGAGCTGCCCCAAAATGTTCTGCGCCAGCTTCTCACTGTGGCAGCTTCACCTGAGCATACAGGTATGTGGATGGCCACTGTGCTGGCTCGCCCTAGACGCTGCCTTCATGGGCCTGGGTCGGGTTCTCGGTCAGCAGCTCTTGCCAACTCCAGGAGGCCCAGAGCCAGAAGTGGCCTCCTGCTGCCAGACCCCAGGTGGGAAAGAGCTGAGCTGTCCAGCCCTCCTCTTCTAACAAGCCCTCCTGGGTTGACAAAGAAAGGCTGTCCCTGCACTGGGTGACACTGGACACTGTCCCTGTCCTCTCCCAGGAGGTCCCGGGCCAGGGGCTGGGATAGTGTCAGGGTCTGGCTCTCTCCATACCCAGCCCAATCAGGGGTCCTGTGCCCAAGATCCTATCAAGATGGGTGCTAAGAATCACAGAGAATGGGGACACCCTGCAGGTCTCTGCAGGACTTTGCAGACCCAGGAGATGGCAGTTCACTGAGGTCTAGCCCCTGGCCTTGAATGGGAACCAAGCAGGTGTGAACTGGTAGTAGAGGCCACTGATTTGCTACTCAGAAGCCTCAGATCCCAAATGTGAAAGAGAAAAAGTGCATCTGAACTTATGTGAGAATTCCTTCCTAACCGGGGAGATATCTTCAGGGCAACTTCGGGTTAAAAATCTAAATTCAGGCCAGGCGTGGTGGCTCACGCCTATAATCCCAGCATTTTGAGAGGCCGAGGCAGGTGGATCACCTGAGGTAGGGAGTTCAAGACCAGCCTGACCAACATGAAGAAACCCCATCTCTACTAAAAATACAAAATTAGCTGGGCATGGTGGCGCATGCCTGTAATCCCAGCTACTTGGGAGGCTGAGGGAGGAGAATCACTTGAACCTGGGAGGCAGAAGTTGTGGTGAGCTGAGATCATACCATTGTATTCCAGCCTGGGCAACAAGAGCAAAACTCCGTCTCAATAAATAAATACATAAATTAATAAATTAATTCAAACACAAAAAGAACTTCTTCCTAACAGGAACATTCAGAAGAGCTAAGGAAAGAATGTTCCTGAGAGTGCAAATGGTACCATTGGTCTCCTTACCCTGTAAGTATTTACAAAGTGCCCTAGACAAGACCCCATCTGAAATCAGAGCCGGGCAGGAGGCAGGACCTGTGGTTTCTCAGGGCTCTCTCCACTTCCCCAGGCAATGGGCCTATGGATTCTGAAGTTGGGGTGCCCGGCCAGAACCTGGAGCCCCAGGGCCCATAGAGGCTGTAGGCTCTGGTGGTGACGGCTCATCTGAGTTACAAGTGGCTGAGCCTCCTGGGCTCCCCACCCCCATGCCCACCCCTAGCTGAGGAACACGCCCTAGGAGGCTATGGGAGAGAAGGAAGGGGAAAGCAGAGCCATCTGGCTCATCCTGAATTATTAACCACAGAGGAGGAGGTAGAGCCAAGGCCCTGGGGGAATCAGGTGCAGCTGCTCTCAGAGTTGGAGAGGAGAACTGGGACCGTTTTGCAGACCCAAGGGATCCAGAAGTTGGAATGTGACCCTCCGTGCCAGTTGGGCCCCAAGTCCCGGGGACACCTCCTGTATACCTGACAGGTGCTCCCTCCTCTCTGGGCCACTAGGCAGCAAAAAACAAACTATGCCTTCATCCCCTGACCTTTTACTCTTCAAAGTACTTACAAACCCACGTTCTTTGCTTCTTCTTTTTGGGCATTTTGTCGGAAGGATAAACCAAGGAGAGATCAGACAATTCAGCCAAGGTTGTAGGGCTGCCAGGGAGGAGGTCATGATGTACACCAGGTCTCCGTCTCCAGTGCCACCATGGGGTCCCCTCCCTGAAAATTCCAAGTCACCCATGGCTGAGCCATGGGAAGAACACCTGCTATGTCTCTCTCTAATTTGCCCTCTGCCTCCATCCCTCTTGATTCTGGCCCTCACCAGCACTCCCTGGGTGTCAGAGACAGCCTTCTAATTGGTCTCCATGCTTCCAGTTTGGTTCCCCTGAAATCCTCCTTCTAGAAACCATTAGAGGACATCTTCCCAATGCAGATCCAACTGTGTTTGCCAGCTCCCCAGAATGTCACTGGGAGCCATTGTGCCCCACCCACAGCCTCTCCAGGTCCTCTCTCATTCTACCATTCTTGCTGTTCCCAACTACCTGCTGTTCCCTACTGTCATTCTTGCTGTTCCCTGTTTGCGGTCCTCAGCTCCAAAGCCCTCAAGAGCAGCACCTGCCTCTTACACTTTGGCCCCAAGCACTGCAGAAGCTGGTAACCATTGCCTGAGGCATTTGCTCAAGTGCTCAAGTTCACCCCTGCTGGTTCTTTTGTGGAAAAAGCTCTTTCCCACGGGGTCCACCTGGAAAATTTCCAAAGTGTCTATTAAGAATCAGCTTACACAGCACTCACTCTGAGAGGCTCTCCGAGACTACTCTGGGCAAAGCTGAGTATTCAGATGCACTGAGAGCACCTCAGCCCCAGCTCCCACCACACCCCATTCCCACTGTCTGTCCCCAAATCATGAAGCTCAGGGCAGCGCCCGCATCTGCATCATTTCTGCATCTTCAGGGCCAAGCCCACGGCTAGGTGTTCTACAGATCTCCATAAGTACTTAGGGGAGGCACAGCTGTGGGGGCAGAGGTCAGCATCTGGGCAGGGAGAGAACCAGGCAGGGAGAAGGCCAACCAAGGATATCACAGGCTGAAGAGCCCACGTGTTTCCAAACAGTCAGAGAGGAGGCGCTCACAAGCATGGGACCTTTTCTGGGGGCTCTTCCAAGGGTCACTGGAGAGCAGTGAGTCAACCAGCCACCTCCTGTGTGGCTCAGCCCCTGCCCTTTTCCATAGCAGCACTGAGCCACTTAGCCTGAATTTGGTAAAAGGTCTCAGACGTGGGGCAGAGGGCCCAGAGAAGGTCAGGGAGGAACCTGCCTGGGAAGCCAGATGCCCACAAGGCTCTGTGACTTCACTTCCAGGGCTGGGTCTGCACTCTCTGCAGTCAGGGGCACTGTCCCAGCTTTACCACCTTCTGGCCCTTTAGCACCTGGCCACATACACCTACTAATGCCTCCAGAAGGATGGAGACCCGCTTCTCCCCCAGAACAAGCTTGCCTGATTCGTTTTCATATCATCTGAACTTCTCTCTTGGACAGTCAGAGGCTGGGAGCTCCACCCAGGCTACACACAGGACTGGACTGAGGGCCACAGAGCAGGAAATATATGGTGAGCTTGTAGCACAGTAGGGACAAGGCAGAGCCTAAGAAAGGGCCCAGTGTCGGCCGGGCGCGGTGGCTCAAGCCTGTAATCCCAGCACTTTGGGAGGCCGAGATGGGTGGATCATGAGGTCAGGAGATCGAGACCATCCTGAGCTACATGGTGAAACCCCGTCTCTACTAAAAAAAATACAAAAAACTAGCTGGGCGAGATGGCGGGCACCTGTAGTCCCAGCTACTCGGGAGGCTGAGGCAGGAGAATGGCGTAAACCTGGGAGGCGGAGCTTGCAGTGAGCCGAGATCGCGCCACTGCACTCCAGCCTGGGCGACAGAGCTAGACTCCGTCTCAAAAAAAAAAAAAGAAAGGGCCCAGTGTCCAGTGTATGCCTGATTCTGTGGCGGCTATGAAACATCCAGAATAGACAAATCCATAGAGCTAGGACACAGATAGATGGTGGCCAGGAGCTGTGGGGAGGGAGGAATGGGGAGTGACTGCTTAACAGGGACAGGGGTTCCTTTCAGGGTGATGGAAATGTTTTAGAACTAGATAGAGATGGTGGCTGCACAACCTTGTGAGCATACTATATGCCACTGAATTGTGCACTTTTAACATGTTTAAGCTTATTGAATTTCACCTAAAAAAAAATGAGGAAAGAAAGGTCAGGCAGAACTCCAAGTATCAGTTTCCTTTTTTTCTCCAAGTACTGGCAGCACTCCCTTTTCTGCAAGCTAGCATCCTGGCTCTTTTTATCAATCCCCAGGCCCCAAGGGCTCAGAGCGCAAATCAAGGGTGAGTTTTCCGTGTTGACCTTTATTTTTGTATTTTTAACCAAAGATGCTCCAGCATACTGCAGGAGAAGGAACTTGACTGGGTCACCTCCTGGTTAAAACCCTTCAAGAATTCACCTTCGTTCACTAAAGCACCCCTGAGCTCCTTGCCTTGGCACTGGAAGTCTTTGCACAGGCTGGCAAACTGACACCCTCACCTGTGGAGACCCAGCTCATCTGGGTGCCATCACCTGGGTCTCCTCCTCCACCAGGAAATCCTGACCTACTGAGTTGACCTGGCTCCTGACCTAACTCAAGAGCCACCTTTGCAGTAAAGTCGCCCTGGCCCTGTGACAGTCCTTCTGCCAAGCCCCCAGCGCATGACACTTCCACCCAGTGCTCACTCAGCAGCTCATCCTGCATGAATGCAGAGTGGCCTGGAGGGAAGTGACTGCACACAGGACATACAGACCCCCCCGCCAACACAAATAAACAAGTGATTCTGTCAACAAAAGAGCCAGAAGAAAACTGCACCCCTATTGGACAGGGATGAGGAGCGCAGAGACTCCAAGGAGGGTACCAGGTCAGAGCTGGGAAAGCCCAAGGCAGGGTGGAAGGTAGAACTCAGAGAGGGTTCCAGGGTCCCTGGGTATAGGCATGGTCCTCCTTATAGGTCACCACCTAAGGGGGCAGCAGTCCTTAAGAGTGCCAGGTTGACACAGATGGGGTCACAAACCTCAGAAACTGAAGAACTTGTAATCCAACCCTATCATTGGGTGGATGGAAAAATTAAGGCCCAGGAAAGGGCAGAGAGTTGATTTACTCATCCTTCTACCTATACATCCCTACTCGCATCTACCCATGCATCCCTCCACCCATGCATCCACCTATCCATCTACCCATGTAGCTACTGAGCCATTCATTCATGCATGCATCCACAGATCCATCCACCCATGCATCCATCCACCATCTACATAGGGCAGGGCTGGGACTAGAGCCCAGAGCCTCTGCCTCCAAACCCAAAGTTCTTCACAACAGGTCACAGTTGACTTCTTTATACTCATGGCAGCTCTGAGAAACTTTCTGACCCTTTAAGGGGTATACAGGAAGAAAGGCCTTGCTAGCGGAATGGGAATCAGGGCTCATGACAAGGCATGGTCTATGCAGGGTGCCTGTCCTAAGGCCAATCCTCATCAACAGCTCTGTGAGTGCAGCCAACCCTAAGCCCACTCTTCAGATGAGGAAACAGGAAACAAGCTCTGGAGAGGTCTGCTGATGTGCCTACCATCCAAGGATGGTTAACCACTACAGCCATAACCCTTTCCCAAATCTCTCCACTGTCCAAGAGCAGGCCCTCTCACTGCACTACAGCATGTCAGGCATGGCTTGGGCAGAGTGGATAGGAGGCTTCCCAGTGAGTAAAAGGCTTCTCAGACCAAAGGCTTCTGAGCCAGGGCCAATGTGGTGGATGGTGGGAGTCACTGGTCATCACAAGATGATGCGTCTCACAGGAAATGGGAAAGAACTTGTACACTGGAGAGTCAGAAGAAGGGGGAAGCCTGGGGCTTTCAGACCCTGACAAAGTTCCTGCGTCCAAGGGAGTTTCTGAAGGTTGTGGGGGAAGGTGGCTGCTAGCAGGGTCCCCAAGAACAGCTGCCAACAGAGTTTGGACAAAGTTATGCCATCTCCCTGTATGCCAGTGGCTTCAGAGAGTTCTGGAAGAAAGACCCGACAGCTGGAGCCCAGCTATGAGTGCCATGGGCTGCTGGCTGCTGGGAAGAGATGGAGTTGGGTGTGGAGGAAGGCACAAGTATTCTAACAAAGGGACTCTCTGAGAAGCAGGAACTATGGTGTAGAGATAGGCGGTAGGTTCCTAGGGAGGCCCTGCAGCAGCCAAGGGGCCCCTGCTCCTCCTCCTCCCTGCCAAGTGGAGCAGCCTGGCTTGCATCTGTCTGCTCCCCTCTGGTGCACCTGGGACCCTGTCGCTTGCTGCCTCCCATTTCAACAAATCCAGGGAGACAGATTGCTGAGTCCCCAGACTCCCTCCCAGACAGGCAGCTGGGTAGAAGGGAAAGTTTGGGGTCCAGTGCTGCACTTCTCATCTCTCCGTCCTTAGATCCGATACTTGCAACTGAGCCTTGGTTTACTCATCTGTAAAGGGAGGTGGTAATACATCGAGTGAGGCGGTTAGACCGCATGGAGAACACTATGCCTGGTAACCAAGATGTGTTCTATCGCCCACGGGAATACTAAAAATATCTAACGGCTGGGCACTGCTGCTGGTTGTGGGGCTGGGGGAATCCTGGAGGTGCCTGCGGACAGCATTGCCCACTTAGCTCCAGGAATCCCAGGGAAGGGACACTAAGGGGGATGGGGCAGGGGCAGAGGCTATTTACAACCAGCAAAAAAAAGTACAGCACTCTTGCTCTTGGGGCCAGATGTATCTAGGATTTCAGAATATCCTGAACTTTAGACAGGTAAAGCTGCATATCTCAGCAGCATCCAATAAATAAATACACTGAACTCTCTTCAGTGAAAGACGTGAATATAGAATACATAAAGGCTATAAACAGCCTCACTTGGACTATAAATAGCCTCACCTCAGTTCAGGCAAAATTTTGCTGCCAAATGAGTTACAAAAAAGTGTCTGGTTTTCAGAGTGTGCTGGATTTTGGAATTGAGGATAAGGAATTGTGGATCTGCACATCAATGTTTTTACCACATATCAGTGTGAACCAACTGCACATCACTTCTGCTTCATCCCACTACCAATGCAGGACAGATGAGGGATTACATATGCTCTGCCTCTAAAACTCACCAGGCCCTGTGACCTTGGGGAACACAGTACAAAGAGACGAGTCACATACGAAAGCAAATGTGCACACACACACACACAAACAGCAATGCCTATAAATATATTCATAACACAGGCCTGCGGGCACACAGGTCCACAAGGACGCAGAGCCCAGCTCTGCTGATGGAACCTGTGTTGCTCCAGGGCCTGCTGATCCCTGCTCAGGGCAAGGCTTGTGTTTCCAGGCCTATGCCTGGGCAAGCAAGGGTAGGCAGGAATGAGGAACAGGGCAGTGCTTGGTGGTTGAGAGCTTCCTCATCTCTGCAGTGTGGAGGAGGGGCAGGTAAGCCAGGCAGACCTGGCTCTAGTACCAGCACTGCCACTGCCCAGCCGGTGGCCTTAGATGGGTGGCCTTGGGCAGATGGCCTGCACCCCGGGCTGGGCTGCATTTCTTCACCTGCAAATTCTGAGTGATACAGGCCTCTTGGGTTTGGTGAGGGGCACACAGGAGCCCCCAGGGCTTGGCACACAGCTGGTGCTTAGGAAGTGCTTGCTGACTCTGTTCTGTGACATTGCTTAAATGCATAATATTTAAAAGAGGGGGCTAAAATGAGTGGCCTCTTCAGTCCCAGAAACATCTCCCTCTCCCCCAGGGCTCTCTTTTGAGGCAGAGCCGCTTGTGGATCTCTGTCCTATACCAGGGCTCTCTCTTCAGAATGCAGAGGGGACCTACTGTATGCTCCGGCTGCCAAGAGCAGCTCCCAAGAGACCAGGCTCCAGGCCTGGAAGAAAAAGCCTAGAGCAGGGACCCCTGGAGGAGGGGTCACAGCACTGCAGGCAAAACTCAGGCTTTGACATCAGAACGATGCTCTGATCACAACTCCTCCCTTGGTCACTTGGTCTTAAGGAAGTTACTTAAACTCTCTGAGCCTCAGTTCTTCATTCTATAAGACTAGGTCCAATACCACATAAACCTCATAGGGTAGTAGGGGGAATAAATTAAAAGACAATGAATGTAAAGCACACAGCACACAACACCCAAGCAACAGCAGCAGCCGCTATTATTACTATAATGATGATAGTGACGTGGTTGTGATGGTGATGCTGAGGATCAGCCCTGCTAAAGAACTGCGTCCCCATGCTCAAAACACTCAGGACTAGGAGAAATAACTCACTGATACCACTTTGTCACTATGCATTATCGCCAGCCTTCCCAGGGTTGGGACCGTTGCTCACTGTTTCGACCCTCCCAGCAACACTGCCAGCAGGCAGACAGAGGTACTCTCCCCATTCCAAATTGGAAAATGGAAGCCAAGAGAGCACCAGGGACTTGGTCAAGGTCATCGGGCAAGTCAGTAACAGGGAAGGGATGAGAACTCCTGATTCTGGGCCCAGGGTGACACCAAACCAATCCCAACCAGCACCCCAAGGCCTGCAGCCCACAGGAGCCTCTCAGCCACCATGGGGCACAGGTATGTGCAGGAGCGTCAAGACCTGGGCTGGGGGGTGGCACAGGGCAGGGGAGCTGTGGGGAGTAGGGAACTGAGTCATCTTTCAACTGGCCCAAGCCCATCGAGCACAGTCTGGCTCCTCTATCTTTGGCGGGGAGCCTGGGGCTATTTCGGGAAGCTCTGCACACAGCCCGCCACTTCCCTGCCAGGCTGACTGGGTCAAAAACAAAATGAGCCCAGCAACAGCCCTGTGTCAACAGGGTGGGAAGTGAGGAGGCACTGAACAGTCCCAAATCCAAGAGCAGGAATGGGAGAAACTCAGGGAAGGTTGTGGGGGTAAGCACATCACCCTCACCCTGCAAAAAAAAGCTAGTGAGAAACAAACACCACAATGAACCAGAAGCAGCAGGACACAGGGAGTGACTAGCTTTGGGACCAGACCACGTTCACATTCAAGCCTTATCTTTGAGCAAGTCCTTTACCTGCTCCAGGCCTCAGTGTACCCATTTGTGTACCACCACCCACCTTGGAGGGTTGAGTGGGATTAAATGAGGTGATAGTGAGGCACTGGGCACCTGAGATGTCTTCCGCCTGGGCCTGCCATGCCCTGCTCACCCTTCAGAGCCTTGCTTGGAGCCTCCCAGTGGAACAGCTGAGCTACAACCCCCATTCTGCAGGCACTTGCCACCCACAGCCGCTGGAAGCCCCTGGACGGCTGCACAAGGCCCTGTCCATCCTTGTGCAACTGCAGTGCTGAGCCTGGAGCAGCTGCCTCATCTGTCTGTGAGGTCAAGCCCAAGGGGCAACCCAGAAGGCTCTCCGAGAGCATCCAAAAAACCAGAGGAAAGGGTAAAGAGGTCCCCCATGGTATCCAGGGTTCCCCATAGCCCTCCAGTCACTGTCATGGGGCAGGCAGCAGGTCTCTCAGCTCATTCCTAGCTGCTGCTTTGCAGGGGCAGCGTGAGAGCCACATGGTGCCAGGAATGCAGCACAAGGCTCTGCCCAGAGCATGTGCACGGCAGACACTGGAGACAGAGTCAATGGGGAACCAATGGGGCTGGCAGGAGAGGCAGGAGGACGCAACACAGGAACAACCATTTATGGGGTATTTCCAAGGCACCAGGCTCTGTGGGAGCAGCTGACACACCTTGTCCCAGAAGATATGTCTTTTTGACAGGTAAAAGCAAGGGGCCCAGAAAATCGAAAGGATTTTGGCAAGTTGGTGTGAGACTTGCAGGAGGTCAGGAGGCTCAGAAGGGCTGTTCATTTTAAATGATTAATTGTATGTAAAGCCTGTGGGTGTGAGGGTAAGGAGGCAGCTCCCCAACAGGCACCCTGGGCCAGCCTGGGAGCCCTAGGGGACATCATCCCCAAGGTGGTCTGTTGGTTCTCAGAGCAGGAGGATGGGAAGGAATGGATGGTGGTCAGGCAGTCACAGGGGCACTGGTACTGGCAACACTCAGCACTTTCTGCATTCAGAGGCACCCTCTGTCATCCTGGACAGCAGAGACTTCTAGAAGTCAGATGCAGGAAGTGTTTCCCAGAGCAACACTGTCTTTCATTAACCGCTGGAGACATGGGACAGAGACTCGCCCAAGATCTGCAGCAGACCTAAGCCTTGTCCCTTGTCGTATCCAGCCCTGTATGCGCACGTGTGTGTGTGTGTGTGTGTGTAGACCAATGTCACCTTCACAGCTGAGGTGTCAGTGCATCTCATCTGTGATGGGCCAGCAGAAGGAGAAGAAAGCTCTTGCAGGTGCCAAGTGTTGAGATGGCCACTGGACCACGTGCCCAGTGATGTGTTCGAGAGGAGCTCAGGGAGCCAGGGCTGGACGCAGGCAGAGAAACTGGCTAGGAAGGAGGACAAGTGTCAAGACCGAGCGAGGGAAGGGCCTGATGAGGAGTAGAGAAGACCCAGCTGGGAAACAGATGGAGTGGGTTGGTGCAGGCAGGGGCAGAGGGTGAGGAGCCCTAAAGACTAAGCATTGTGGGTACTCCCCACAACTCACAAACCCATAAGCCAGCCAGGAGCAAGAGCAGGGGTCTGGCTATGTATGCCACCATCATCCCCACTGCCTTTGGGGAGTGAGTCCCTGACCTCACCCCACAGCTGTTGGGGCTGGGGGCATGAACCTCTGAGACAAGCACAGACTGACAGCTGGGAGAAAGATGGACTCCTCTCTGCAAAGCCCACCCTGTGAGAGGGGCTTAACCACCCCCTGGGATAGGCTACAAGGTATGGCTATTATAGAAATTTCCTATACTGAACAGAGTTTGCCCCCCTGGGACTCAACCTGGGGTCTTGATTGACTTTTTGGAGCCACATGCAGCCTTTCTCTTGCAGGACACCTTAAAATACGTGTCTGACTGGTACACCCTCTCCACAGTGGCTGCCCACTGGGCCCCCTCTGCTGCTCTGGGCTCTCTGATTCTATTCATGGAGGCAAAGTTGCCCCTGCTGATGACAGGGCCTGAGGCTGCTAAAAGCCATGGGTGTGTTTCCTGGGACCCGCTGCCAGGCCACACTCGCCGGCTGGTGTAGCAGGTTTGCCCTTTATCTGGTGACATTCGCCTGCTGGGTGCAAGGGGTTGAATAGTGCAGCCCCCTCCCCAAATTCACATCTAACTAGAGCCTCAGAACATGACCTTATTTGGAAATAGGGTCTTTGTGGATATGATTAGTGAAGGATTTCTAGATGAAATCATACTGGATTGAGGATGGGCTCAAAACTCAATGACTGGTGTTCTTATAAAAAGAGGAGAGAGTCTACAGCCATGGCCAGGTATGATGGCTCATGCCTGTAATCACAGCACTTTGGAAGGCCAAGGTGGCTGAACACCTGAGGTCAGGAGTTCGAGACCAGCATGGGCAATATGATGAAACCCCGTTTCTACCAAAAATACAAAAATTAGCTGGGCGTGGTTGCATGTGCCTGTAATCCCAACTACTCGGGAGGCTGAGGCAGGAGAATTGCTTGAACCCAGGAGGCGGAGGTTGTAATGAGCCGAGATAGTGCCACTGCACTGCACTCCAGCCTGGGTGACAAGAGAGAAACTCCGTCTCAAAAAAAAAAAAAAAAAAAAAGGAGGAGAGGACACAAGGCCATGTGAAGGCAGAGGCAGAGACTGCAGCGATGCAGCCACAAGTCAAAGAACACTTGGGGCCACCAGAAGCTGCAAGAGGCAAGGAAGGATTCTCCTTAGAGCCCTCAGAGGGCATGTGGCCCTGCTGACACCTTGATTTGAGACTTCTGGCCTCCAGAACTGTGAGAGAATAAATTTCTGCTGTTTAGACTATGCAGTTTGTGGTCATTTATGACGGCAGCCCCAGGAAACCAGTACATTGGGTTTGTGGCATTAGGAAATAGGACATACTCTGAGTTGACCACATATAGGTCAGCTAGTGTCCCTTGCTCCGGGCACCCTGCAGGAGAAGAACCAATGGGCCTTCTGGCTGGGAGGGTGATACTGGCGTCTGGGCAGGACTGAGCCAGCCTGTCACCAGGCTGTTAGCAGGGCTGCAGCCCAATTAGCTCAGGGCACGTGAGGAGTCAACGGTGAGAAGCCCGTCTGCATCCAGGCTCTTAAGACACTTGAGGGGAAGTAGTCATGTGGCCCAGAATGCACCGGCCTCCCCCTGCCCAGCCTCCCCGCTTTCTCCACCTCCCCCAAACAGCTTTTTCTAGGCCCCCACGTCAGGTCAGGCCAGCTCAGCTTTGCTAAAAATCCTCGGGCACAGCCGGGCACGGTAGCTCACGTCTGTAATCCCAGCACTTTGGGAGGCTGAGGTGGCTGAATCACTTGAGTTCAGGAGCTCGAAACCAGCCTGGCGAACATGGTAAAACCCTGTCTCTACTAAAAATTACAAAAATTAGCCAGGCATAGTGGCGCATGCCTGTAATCCCAGCTACTCAGGAAGCTGAGGCAGGAGAATCACTTGAACCTGGGAAGCGGAGGTTACAGTGAGCCAAGATTGCATCACTGCACTCCAGCCTGGGCAATAGAGTGAGACTCCGTCTCAAAAACTAACTAACTAACTAACTAACTAACTAACTAACTAACTAACTAACTAATAATCCTTGGGCACACCAGCCCTAAGCAGACAGCCTTAAGAACTAACCCAGGGATTGCAGGTATTTCTGATCAGAAATGCTTGAAGCGAGACCTGAGAAATACTTAACACCCCCTATCCCCAAGGGGCTCAGCATCTCCTACCTGTCTCCACTTTTGGAGACCCTCCCATAATGGGGAGCTGAGGGAGTTGGCCAAGACTTTTGGAAGCTTTAGGACTAAGACCAATGGTTTCTCTGAGATTCTGCAGAGTTTGGGATCTCAGAGAGCTCTAGCATTTGCAAACCCCAGGCACCTCCACCATCCCAACAGCATAGGCTCTGCCCACATCAAGGGACATGGTCGGGACCATTGTAGGACCGATAATGTCAGAGCCAAGATGGTTGAGTCCAGCTTTTCTCAAACTGAAGTACAGGAATGAGCTGCTTTAGAAACACCTAGTGAGATTGTTTAAAATGCAGATTCCAGGGCCAGGTATAGTGGCTCACACCTATAATCCCAGCACTTTGGGAGGCTGAGGTGGGAGGATCGCTTAAGACCAGGAGTTTGAGACCAGCCTGGGCAACATGGTGAGCCACCATCTATACAAAAAAATTAAAAATTAGCCAGAAGTGGTGGATCGTGCCTGTAGAAGTAGCTACTCAGGGGATTGAGGTAGGAGGATGGCTTGAGCCCAGGAGGCTGCAATGAGCTATGACTGCACCACCACACTCTAGCCTGGACAACAGAGTAAGACCCTCTCTCTAAAAAAAAAAAAAAAAAGGAAAAAAATGCAGATTCCTGTGCCCTGCTCCCAGACCTGCTAAATCTGAACCTCTGTGTGACAGGCCCCGGAACCTGCGTTTTAAACACATCTCCTGAGGTTATCAGGAAACCCTCCAGAGAATGAAAACACGTGGCCTGGTACAATCTCCCTTGCAGACAGACAGACAGACTGGAGACAGGACAGGGATTGCTGCAGGCCATGTAGCAAAGCCAAGGCCAGAGTCCACACCTCTTCTGGGCTTGCTGGGGTCCCCATAGGCCTGGAATCAGATGGCCAGAGTCCTCTGTGCTCAAACAGCCCTTCCCCCAGGTGAAGCTTCCTCGCCGTTCAGGCCCCCGGAAGCCTTCCCAAGCCCCATGGGCTGAGTTAGCCCCCCGGGCACCTTGCACCCACTTTCCTTTCGGTGTTTATCAAACTGTACTATAGCCGCATGTTTGCCTTGGCGCTCAGGGCCCGAGCCTTGTTCAAAGTTGTGTCCCTAGGGCTCGGCCACAGCAGTTGCTTAATAAAGGTAGGTACCCAGCAAATATTTGTGAGATAAAAGATTTTAATTCCAAACTCTGTCCCAGAACAGTTATCTGATCTTGGGCAGGTGATCCAACTTCCAGGCGCCTTCCTGGAACAGATTCTGGTCATCTGCCCTGACTGTTTACCAAAGCCACAGTGAAAAGCCAGATGCAACGCACTCGGGAAGCTGCCCAGCAGTGGGGCTCTGCATCTGGGGCTCACATGAGAAGCAGGGGCTCGCTGAGTACCTGGCAAGTAGCTAAGAGTCCCCAGGGTGGCAAGACCCAGCCAGGAGAGTCTGCTGATAGATAGAGTCCAGGGACAGGTGAGTCCAGAGGTTCTACTAGCCTTGAGCCTGGGGCGAGAGGTCACCATGCCCTGGTCCCTTGCCCAGCTCTGTTCACTGCTCTTGGGGCTTAAGTCATGCCCTAAGCCCATGTCCACTGTGGGGAGCAGGGACTGGGCCCTGAAAGCTATCAGGCTGCACACAGAAGCTCACATCAAGTAGTGGTAACAAGGGCCTGGGAGCTGGAGCAGGTCCCAGCTGGGCAGCCCAGAGGAATGTGACATGCGCTGAGTCTGGGAAGCAGGCATCGTGCCTCCTCCCAGCTCCACTGGCTGCCCTGAGGAGCAGAGCTGCCCACGGGATGGGCTCCCCATGGGACAGGACGCTCCTCGGTATGCCACTTCCTCAAGCCAGGCAGTCACAGTTTACACAGGCCAGGCCTCTTCCAAGGAGGAGCTTGGGAGCTTAGGCCTGCCCCCCATGCCTTCTAAATAACCCCACAGGACCAACCGGTTCTTCAGCCCAGGCTAGTTGTGGGGGCAGCCCTAAGGGCCCCGCATCAACATGCCCCTTCGTGCATCTGCCCAACCCAGAGAATGCCATGACGTGTGACTCATGTTGGGGCTGCATGGAAGGGATGTCACTGAGTCACTAGCTCAGCCCTTCCTAGCTGCAAATGGGGGGGATACAGGGGAGGAGGCCAGCAGAGACAGGGAGTTGAACTCTGTTCTGCCTCCAGGAGCCTGTCCAGCTGGCCCAGCTCAGTGTGATTCCAAGTGACTCAGGAAAGCTGCCCTGGGTCTGTCTGGGTCAGTGTCACCATCTGTCAGGTCTGACCTGGGATCCTCGAGTGTCCACTATTGCCTGAGAGGGAGCAACAGGCTGAACTCTTGAGTAGGGTGGGCAGAGGGATGCAGGCAGCAGAGGGGGACAGGCATGCCGGCTCTTCTCCTCTAAGTTGAAGCTGCCAGCTGGTGTCTTAGGCCTAACTTCCAGCCCCTGCTCTTTCTGGGTCCAGGGGAGGCCCCTCCTTGGCACTGTGGCCATACCCAAACTCCAGCCACGAAATACGGAGCTGCTCATCTTTTCCCTGTGCTCTCCATGAGCCACACTGCTGACCATGTGTTGTGCTTCCTGGGGTGGAGGACAGCCAGCGAGAGAACTGCAAGCTGGAGAACTCTGCTGCCCACCTTCCCCTGAAGGCAAGCTCAGTTCAGGGAGTGGCTCTGGGTTCAGGTGGCTGGCAGGGCACAAATGGCTCAATGATCACACCTCCTGACAGAAAGCTCTGCTGGCTGAGACACCGCACTGGTTCTCCAAACACTGGGAGCACGAAAAGCAGCGGTTGGCCTGGCCCCGATCCTAGGACAGCCTCTGGTACAGAGCAATCCGACACTGGAGGAGAGCCCTACAAGACAATCATCCACTTCACACACTCCTGCGACAGGGCAGGCAAGAAGCACAGACTCTTGAATTTTCGCACAATGCCCATGGGGGGACCATCACTCCCATTCCACACAATAGGAAACTGAGGTGCAATGGGGATTAAGCAGCTTCTGTGGGTCACACAGGCAGGGCTCAAACCCGAGCCTATATGACTACCAAGTTTTGCTCTTCCTACCAGCTGAGGAAGGTCCTAGAGCAGCCCAGTCCCAATCCTTCCCATCTCAGGAAACTAAAGTCCTGGAAAAGGGACTTCAGCCATGCAATTAGCACAGGCCCAGCAGGCAAATGAAGTCAGGCAGAAGGAGTGTTTTAACTTTACCCATTCCCCATTCCCTGTCTGCACAGGCTTGACAAAGACTGTTCACAGCCACAGGCTGTGATAATGGTGTGCCCACGCCTAGAAAGCTGTGAAGTGCTTTACAAGGGCACAGGGTGACGGGAAAAGTGAGGACGCTGGCATGAAACAAAGTGCTGGGCACACTTTGTCCTTCCCATTCTCCTGAGGGCACCCATTGCTAACCCTGCTGTGCACATCAGGAAACTGAGGCTCCGAGAGGCCAAAGGAATTCTCCAAGATCTTATAACCAGGCTGATGGCAGACAGAGGACAGGGACAAGGTCTTCTAACTTGCATTCTCCCCTCCCCTCCAACCCCTGAGCATAGTCTTGCTTAGAGAAAGGGGATGGGGACTTGATGAGGAAAATTCCTGTCACTAGGCAACAAGGTGGGGAAACTGAGGCACAAAGTAGACAGCAAGTTAAGGCTGGCAATTGTCTCCATCCTATCTTCTCCCAAGACACACCTACCATTTGCACAGTAACAGAGCATGTTCAAGTCCCTCGTTCATTCATTTCCACCAAACCTGGCTTTGTCAGGAAGACAGTCAGGGCTCAGAGAGGTACACTGGGGCAGAGATGGGACCCCAGACTCTCGGACTGCAGGTCTAGTGCTCCCTGTCAACAGGTGCTCAAGGGTTTGAGGTTAAACATTCATCTGAAAGGGGCTTTCAGGATGCCAGCGGCAGCAGAGAGGGGCACAAAGCTGACCTACTGGGTAAACCTGCAACTGCACGCTGGACCAAATAAAACCAGCACCGAGTCAGGAAATCATCATAAGATACAACTTTCCCTCACCTGGAGCTCTGGAAGAAGAGGCTCTGGCCACCTGGCAAGGGCCCTGGGGAAGTCATCCAAGCCAGAATCCGGAGCCCCAACAGGGATCAGGGAAGAAGCCTGATTTCTGAAGCCTGGTGTTTAGGGAGAGCCCTGCTTCTTGAGAGTTTGGCTGGAGTGATTCCATCGCCTGTCCCCCTCCCCAGAGCTCCCTGTCCCCTTCAGGGATGGCCAAATGTCTCCAGCTTCCATGAGGATGGAGCTTCCGTTTTATTCACTTGGCTTCTCGTGGGTCATTAAGGTACAAACCCTCTGCTGTTTGTTACATCAATATTCTGTCAACCTCTTAGGAAGAGTTCTTAAATGAATGAATCATTTTTTTCTATATTTCATTTTCCATATAGGCTCTAAGCTACGGAAAAATTGCAAAACTAACACAAGAACTCCCCTCTACACTCTGCCCAAAAGCAGCAATTGCTTCCTTTTCGTTTCTCCTGCCTTGCATCTGTGCCCCTCCTACTCTCTGTGTGCATCTCTGGGCATAAACACTCCTGACCCATTGAAGAGTAAGTTACGGGAATGCCTGGTCTCTAAACAGCCTACCATTTGCCACTGCCCACACAGGTGGTTCATCTCCAAGCACGTCACACCTGTTCTCTGGATTGAGATACGTGAAGTAGACAGTGTTATCTCCAGGTTACAGATGAGGAAACTGAGGCACGTATCTCCTCATGTGCAGTACTGTTCCTACTACCCTGAGCCACCAATGCTGAAATCCTCAGCCTAAAACACGTAGACCCCACGATGCAGACTATCTTTCTGATGATATATGATGTAGCAATTTTAAAAGGAAGGAAGACAGACACTCTGCTCCTATAGCAGGATAACAGTGGATCAGGATCAGAGTGACCCGGATTTCCACAGTGTAGAGTGGCCTCATGCACTCTGGGTGGAAGCCCTGGGGCAAGTGAATGGTAGGGCAGATGAGGGGGCTCTCCTCCGGCTCAGCCCCAGGCTGCCTGCTCCTTCCTCTCACTACTTCCTTCCTTTTCTCTTCTTAGACAACTAAGGTGGGTGGCCATGGAGTGCAGGGAGAGTGAGCATCCCCCAGCTCTCCTCACCCAACCTCCTGAGCCTCCTCCCATATGGGGCTCCCACTGAAAGACAAGGGCTGAATATAGTCTTCAGGCCAAGAGCTCAGCAGCCGTGCCTGGTGCAGAGCAGGTTGCATGTATAACTAATGAGTGAGGGAGAGGGAGGAGGGAGTGAAGGAGTGAAAAGAGCCAGGGATCCAAGTTCTGGTTCTGCCTTCACAGGTGGCAGGCTACTCAACCCTCTGAGACTCAGTTTGCTTTTCTGTAAAATGGGAACAACACCAAGGACTTCTAGGGTGGTTGCAAACTGTTAAATCAGATGAGACCTGGAAAAGTGTCTGTGATGTGGATTTAAGATCCCAGTGCAGATATGGGTTAAGGAGTTTGCTGAGCCCTGCTCTGGGAATTGAAGCAGAAAATGGGGAGAAACAGAATGAAAAGCTAAAGATGCCCAAATACAAATGCCACATTCACACTCACTGCACACACTCTCACATACCCCGCAGGCACACACAGGCATATATACATGCCACACACATGCACACACAACCTCACACACACAACATACCACACATGCACATATAAATACACACATGTCCATATGCACACACCACACACACTCACATATACACCCCCCCACATGCACACACCACACATGCATATGCAAACACATCACACACCTCACATGGACACACACATGCCTACACATACACCCACACCCCCCCACACACACACAGCCTTACAGCTCAGCACACCTTAAGCTTATCAGTCTCTGATGAATCCCTTCCCTTTGGGCTGGTGGTCCTCAGAAGCCCTGGACAGAAAGCCAGCACTCAGAGGCTCCCCTGCAGACACAAACATGCCAATCTCTATAACACCCCAGACCATGCAGCAGAGCACCAGGGAGGAAAAAAGGGAACAGAGGCAGCTCTTTCCAGAAGTGGACAGGGACTGTTGTCTTACTCAGGTAAGACACTGAGCTTTAAAGCGATGCATAAAAAGGACAGCTGTCTGATCTTACCAATCCTGGGAACCGTTTACATGGGATCACGTTAGCATGAGAAAAATGCCAAATGGTAGGTACACCCCTGCTAGCAGGCAGGGAAAACATATTTGTGTGTGTGTGCATGTGTGTGTGAGCTTGTGAGTTGCATGTGTGTGCCTGCATGGCATGTGCACATGTATTTGTGTGAGTGTGCATGTGGGGAGGCTGTGTATCTGCAAGCATATGTGCACTTGTGTATGTGCACAAGTGGGCAAGGGCGTATATGTGCATGTATAAGTATGTGTGTGTTCAGGAAACTCACAAGAGAGACCGGGGGAGAGTTTAATGTTCATGAGCTTCTCTCTTCCTGCACTTTAAGTTATCATGCAACACCACCAACAGACTTTTTCAAAGCTAGGCACAGGCTGGGTGGGGGCCAAGGCAGATGTTCTGAGTCCCAGAATCTCTGACCCACATCAGAGCTGCCTGTCCTGCCCAGCACAGCCTGGGTGGTGGACCCCACCATGCTGCGAGCCAGGCCAGGGGAAAATAAATCAGACTTTCTCCTGGGAGCTTCACTGGCTTCGTGAGGTCTGTCTGAACCACAGGGCTTCCCACCACGCCCTTCCCTGAATCCCAGAGCTCTTGTCAAATTAAAGAAAGAACCACTCACCGCCTGAAAGCCAGCCAATGCAGTGATTATTCCAATTTTCCTGGAATGAGCTTTCCACACTTTCACGGGCTGGAGCCATCGGCAGCCCAGGCTCCCACCTCTCCAAGCTGCTCTCATGCCCCCTGCGGCTCCTTTCAAGTTAAGTCACCACTACGTGAAATGACACTTCAGAGCAGCCGCTGAGAAAGCACACAGGAGGGCGAAGAGGCCGGGGCAGAGCACTCAGGATCTACCTCAGGCAAATGCAGCTAGGCTGGAGGAGCCGGGCTCTCTCCTCAAAAGCCCGCTTGCTCAGGCTGTTCTTTTGACTTTTGGGCTTGCCGACTGAACCCACACTTGCATTGCCCTGGGCTCACATGAAAGCCCCCAGGGCAGAGGAAGCCCAGCTGGAATAGCAGGGCCAGGTGCCTCCCATAGAGGCTGAGAGCAGAGATGAGGATCGGGTGCTGCCACTAGTGGGCTGGCCTTTAAGGTGTCACATCAGATTTTCCGCTCTCTAGCAAACCAAAACCAAACCAAACAAAACTAGCACATGGCCTCCCCACCCATCACATAACTCGTAAACCCATCAGAATCCCCAGCAACCAACCAGAGTCCAGACGCCCATTATGTCATTAAGAAGCCTACACACTGCCCAGATGCCAAGAGGGTCTGGGTGAGTCTCCAGCCCCAAAGCAGAGGAAGAAACAGCACAGACCTGTGCAGACACAAGAGCGTTCCTCTCATCCTGCCCAGTTGTAACCCATCTGATTGCTCAAAGAGAAGCACCAAGAATTCAGGGTCTCTGGGGGGCTCAAAGGCAGCTTTAAAGAAACAGGGCTTTGGGGAGATAAACATAGTTTAAAGATGCCCAACCACAGAACCACACAGGGAGTCCTGTCTCAGGCCACCTTTGAAGCTCCGATGCTGTTATTTGAAGCTCCGATGCTGTTATTAAAACAATCTGAGAGAGAAAATGCTGAAACAAAAAACAGAATCCAATCAGATGCTCATGAGGCTGAAGTCCTACATTCAACTATTCACTCTGTGAACCAACTCTGGTCCCACCCTGAATCCGCTGCACCCTGAGGCACAGACACATACCTGAACTTCTAGACTTCTCTGCAGTCAGCCCTCCAAGTTGGGTGCCTCTTTCAGAGTTGACTATGGGTTCCCTGGTACCTGAACTTTGAAGCTCCCTGGTGAGTCAGACGGGGCTACTTGGTGTACACTTTCTATTTAAAGATCAGACAGGGCTTACTCTCAGACACCATTCAAACCCATGACTTCTAAGAACTGAGTGCTAAATCCGGTTTCTTTGGCCCTCACTTTCCATCAACACGGGAGCTGTTCTCGTTGACAACCAGGGGTTCTTTTTTCCATTGCCTGCTGCACAGGAAGCAGAAGTCACGGTGGGAGCTGCCTATGCCGGGCATGGGTCGGAGTGTTTCTCCCGGGCTGCGCTGCTGAGGGGTTCGCCTCACAGATTCCCTCTGGGAAAGCCATTTAAGAGTCATTCTGAATGCATCTACTGGGGATGCGGAAGAAATGATGCAGAATGTTGACCCACTGGGTAGCAGGTTTGAAATCCTGCCTGAACCGAACTGTGCCGAGGGGCTGTCCCAAACAGATGGTGCTATCCAGACAGACACACTTGCAAGGCCACTCTGCCTGAAGTCAGCCGGCAAACGATCCTCCCTACACCACCTTCTTGGAAATCTTGATTATGGGGGATATTGGGGTGGGGAGGGACAACTCTTGGTATCGGGGTGGGGAGGGACAAAACATTTCCTCACTGAACTCTCATTTTCAGACAATGAAGGATTGTCTGGAGAGAGAGCCAATCTGTGGCCAACAATCACCACTCCAGAGCCCTGCCCCATCTAGGGCGCACGTGCATGCCTCTAAATTTCCTCCCCTCTCCTTGGTCCAACCACAGTCCAGGAAAGCAGATTTTCTATGCTCCATGGCAATCACAGTGGAAAATGGAAGTACAACGGAGCGCTGTACCTACCCGAGCACCAGGAGGCAGGAGCCGAGCTACTCACAGAATCCCTAGAGGAGAACCCCACGCACCCAAACTCTGCTGTGCCCCCTCTGAGCTCTGAACATGCCAGGCGAGGCCTCTCCCTCTCTCTCCCTCCATCCCAGCTCTTTGGAGAGAATGCAAGCAGCCCGCATGACCAGACAGAGCCTTCCTTGCTAATAAACCCCTCCTGAGGCTGTGACATGTTTCAGAAGGAGCAGAATATTACCTTTTAGGAAGCCAGTGTGAGGGAAGGGGTGGGGGGACAAAGTATCAGAGCCAGGAGGTGCGCACCACAGGAGCCGGGCTGGGGTCGCACAGCAGCCCCCCATCCCTGCAGAGGTCCGCTGAGCTCCCCATGCTGCCAGCCTCAGGGGGCCACCCCCAGCACACGGCTCTCCCAGCAGCCCATGCCTAGAGACAGAGGACGCTGAGGAGCATGCGTGTCCCCGGGACGGGTGGACGGAGGAGCTGCGAGCCTGGGCAGGGATGCTGGAGGAAGGGAGAAAGGCAGGCCGGAGAGGAAGGGGTGGGAAGTGGAGAGGGAGGGCGGGAAGGAGGGAGAATTGATTTTCTCTCCTCCACTGGGACCACTGAGCTGAGTTGCCATGGAGAAAGGGGAGCCGCTGGCAGAGCCCAAGGCGGGCGGAGGAGCCATATATCGGAGGGAAGGCATCAGCAGAGAGCCAATCCAACAGTTCTGCTGCTGCAGCCTCCCCCATACCAGGCCTCAGGGTCCAGGTGGCCAGGCGGGGAGGAGTACTGGCTGGACCAGCGGGCAAAAGCAGCAGCTGGTGGCCACCACACCAAGGAAAAGGGAGGAGATGGGGGCTTTCTCTCCTGGTCCGTGGTGCTCTGCTGCCCCAAGAGCCTGGGCCCTCCGTCTCATGCCACGCTGCCCGGTCAGAGCCTGAAGTCGGGACCCCAGAGAGTAAAGTGACCCTCTCCCGGGGCTTAGGTGTTACCTGGTGTTTGGGGAGGCATTGCAGAATTCCACCTGCCCAGCCTCCCTGTTTCTAAAACTCTGTTGCCAAATCCTGAGTCATATCTTCCCACCCTCAGGGATGAGGGGATACCCACCTCTGGAAGGGCTCTGATGGCCCAGTGCCACCCATGTGGGAAGCAGAGGAGAAGGGAGGCTGCTGGGCACAGCAGGGGGAGGGGGCTCTCCTGGACACACTGGCAGGTGGATGGGAACTCCCAGGCTCCCCACGCTGGGTGGCGTTTCCCATCACGCCTGTGCCAGCCTCACTGCTACAGCTGCCCACGTCCCAGCTTCGATACTGGCTTCAGCCACCTGGCCCCACTCATACTGGGAGAAGTGAAATGGGGCTGGGGAGAGAGCCACGAGACCTCGTCTCTCTCCTTGGAGATCACAGGACCAGGGGCAAGTCTGGTCACTTCCTTGAGCTTCTATCTCCTTATTACAGACAGAGATGATACCATGTTCTACCAACCGGCACTCCCAGGCACTCAGACATGGCAGGACTTGGGGAAGGCTCAGGGCAGGCACTAGTGCTGTCCTGGGTCCATCTCAGGAGCTGTGATCTCCTTAGGGCTGGGAGCACAGTAGCAGCATCCCCCAGCCTCCTATCTCTCCCTGATCACTTGGCAGATCCCTCAGGACTAAGACTCCAGCAGGCTTGCAGCCGGCACCAGAGCCTACCAGACCTGGCTGCCCTGACACAGAGACATCTCAGTTGGGGGGCAGCCCAATCCTGTTGCTTTCTCCCTCAGTGTTTTATTTCATTTCTTTTTCTTTTTTCTTTTCTTTTTTTTTTTTTTTTTTGAGACAGAGGCTGGAGTGCAGTGGTGTGATCACGGCTCACTGCAACCTCCATGTCCTGGGCTCAAAGCAATTCTCCTGCCTCAGCCCAAGTAGCTGGGATTATAGGCGCCCACCACCACGCCTGGCTAATTTTTTGTATTTTTAGTAGAGACAGGTTTCACCATGTTGGCCAGGCTGGTCTTGAACTCCTGACCTCCGGTGATTCGCCCATCTCGGCCTCCCAAAGTACTGGGATTACAGGCATGAGCCACCATGCCCGGCCTCTCTCTCAATGTTTTATGATGAAAGTGTTCAAGCATATGGCAAAGTTGAAAACATTTTATAATGAACATCCATATATTCACCATCTAGATTCTACCGCTTCTTCTCACTTTTTTTATTGCAGTAAAATACATATAACACAAAATTTACCATTTTAACCATTTTAAAGTGTTCACTTCAGTGGCATTGAGTATATTCACAATGTTGTACAACCACTACCTCTATCTAGTTCCAGAGTTTCAGCAACCCAAAAGGAGACCCATTAGCAGTCTCTCTCCAGTTCCCTCTCCCCCAGGCCCTGTCAACAAAAAATCTACTGTTTGTCTCTATGGATTTGCCTATTCTGGACATTTCATATAAATGGACTCATAAACTACATGGCCTTCTGTGTCTGGCTTCTTTCACTCAGTATCCTGTTTTCGAGGTCCATCCATGTTGTGGCGTGTGTCAGTTCTTCATTCTGTTTTATGACTGAATTGTACCCCAGTACATGGATGGACCACATTCAGCTTATACATTATCCATCAGCCAATGGACGTGTGAGCTGTTTCCACCTTTAGCTATTGTTGTCACATTTTTTTTAAGAGACAGGGTCTCGCTCTGTTGCCCAGGCTGGAGTGCAGTGGTGTGATTATACGTTACTGCAGCCTCAACCTCCTGGATTCAAGTGATCCTCCCGCCTCAGTCTCTTGAGTATCTGGGACTACAGGCCAGGGTCACGCCACTGTGCTCAGCTTCTCACTTTTAAAATGAAGTTTTCAGAGCCCAATGAAATGTCCTAGAGCCCCTCCTAAGGGATTTGTTCCCAAAGTTGCAGGCCCAGAGGCCCCAAAGTGAGTGCTCACCACACCCTGCCTTTCCACTAAAGCAATGCTCCCCATGGGTGACTAAGTAAGGGAGGCTCCGGCTGGCCCTGGGGCCCAATGCAGAAATCCTAAAAGCCTGTGTGTAGCCTGCAAGTTGGCCTCCAGCCTCCTCCGTCCTGTCCCAGGCATGCAGTCAGCTGGGCAGGGAGAAACATGCATGTGCCAACCCCACACTCATGCTTTGAGACCAAATGAACCCAGTGCCAGGACCACTGGCACTCACTGACTACGTGACTAGCCAGTCATCACCCCTCTCTGAGCTTCAGCTTGTTCAGCTGTGAAATGGGGCAACAATCTCTACCCCATGGGGTTGCTCTAGAGACGAGGCTGGCGCTGCCCAGTAGAACTTTCCCCAATGACGAACATGTTACACACCTGCGCTGTCCAGTGCAGCCACCATGACCCGCCACTGTCCCCAGGTGGCTACTGAGCACCTGAAATGTGATGAATGGGAGAGGGGAATAGAATTTTTCCATTTTATTTCACTTTAATTAACAATTGAACTTAAATAGTCACACAAGACTGGTGGTCAGTTCTAAGGCCTGAAGAGATGACAAGTGTGAAAGGACGCACAGTCCAGGCCCAGGCCTAGCTCCTGGTCTCTTCCCTCAACCCCTCCTCTCCTACTTACCCCACAGTGTCTGGGCAGGGGAGCAGGCTCTGTCCACAGCCCAGCTCCATAGGTACCTCTAAAAGGACAGAAGGTGGATGGTGGGTCTCTCAGGGAACAGCACAGACACCAACTGGGGAGTGGGCACCACAGACTCCATAATGACGTGGGTCTGGAACCGCAGGCCTCTCCTCTGCCCTGTTCTAGAACCCCCCAACTGCTGTTTCCCCTAGCAACTCTTGAGGTTATCCCTGGAATGTCTGGGCAAGGGCTGTAAAATTGGAACATGTCCCCCCCAGTCCCTCATGTGGTGGCAGAGACCCCTGAGGAGATGTACAGAGGGCCTTGGTTCTCGGCTAGGCTGTGGAGCTAGGCACTCAGGGAAAGCTTCGCATAGCCACGAAGCTGCTCTCTCAGGCTCCTCTGAAAGGGAGCGTCAGGACAAGAATCCAGACCTGACTGCCACCCGGCCCTCTCACTTTGCCGATGCAAAAATCCAGACTCAGAAAGGGAAGTAACGGCCGGGCATGGTGGCTCACACCTGTAATCCCAGCACTTTGGGAGGCCGAGGTGGGTGGATCACGGGGTCAGGAGATGGAGACCATCCTGGCTAACACGGTGAAACCCCGTCTCTACTAAAAAATACAAAACAAAATTAGCCAGGCGTGGTGGTGGGCGCCTGTAGTCCCAGCTACTTGGGAGGCTGAGGCAGGAGAATGGCATGAACCCTGGAGGCAGAGCTTGCAGTGAGCCGAAATCACGCCATTGCACTCCAGCCTGGACGACAGAGTGAGACTGCGTCTCAAAAAAAAAAAAAAAAAAAAGAAAGGGAAGTAACTTCTCCAACAGGGCAGGGTCTGAAACCCAGGGTCCCGACCCCACTGGGCTGGCCCTGCAGGAGCCTCCTGAGAGGTGTCTCGGGAGCAGACCCAGGGGCAAGGGGCACTGTGCACCCTTGCTGGGTAGGCGAAAGTCTGTCTCCTTCTCTATAGCTGTGTGGCTTCAAAGCCCAGACATCAGGGACTGAAGCCTGAGCAAGCCATCCCTCTCTTGTCCCAGACCCACCTGAACCCACCAAAGCTGGGAAAGGAGGGGTAGTGGAGACTCCAGAAAAACAGGAAAAATTTAAACACAACCACTAAGTAAAGCATTGTTAACTCCTGCTGTGCTGAGCCCACAAACAGGTAGGAGTCATGCAGAGGTGGGAGCTGCAGCTGAGGATGGGCCTGTACCCCCACCCTGCAAAGCCTTCTCCTGGCTCCCTCAACAGACCGGCCAGAAGGACCAGGACATGCTCAAAGCCCTGAATGGCCTCTCTCCACCCTCTCAAGAGTGAGGGCCTGAAGGCTCCGCCCTGCTACCTCTCCGCCCTGGCAAGGCCGTGGGCAAGTTCCCGCCTTGGGGCATCTGTACTTGCCACTCTCCCTCCCCTCTGCTCAAGGGCCTCTTCCCACTAAGGTCTTCCTTGACACCCTGATGTAAAACTTGCTTGGCCCTGACTCTAACCCTGGCATTCCTCTGACCCTTTCTAATTTTCTTCAGAGCGTTGATTGTTATCTGGTACCTGACTTAGTTTTCTTTCTTCTTTCCTTCTTATTTTAAAAATTGTGGTAAAATACATGTAACATAAAATTTATCATCTTAGCCACTTCTTTATTTTTGTTTTTTTGAGACAGAGTCTTGCCCAGGTTGGAGTGCAGTGGCACGATCTCAGCTCACTGCAACCTCTGCCTCGCGGTTCAAGCGATTCTCCTGCCTCAGCCTCCAAGTAGCTGGGATTACAGGCGCCCACCACCACGCCCGGGTAATTTTTATATTTTTAGTTAAGATGGGGTTTCACCATGTTGGTCAGGCTGGTCTCAAACTCCTGACCTGAACTGATCCGCCTGCCTTGGCCTCCCAAAGTGCTGGGATTATAGGCATGGCCACCATGCCTGACCCATCTTAGCCACTCCCAAGTGCACAGTTCCAGGGCATTAAGCACATTCACACTGTTGTGCAACATCCCCACCATCCTTCTCCAGAACCAAGTCACCTTCCTCAACTGAACTCTCTATGCATTCAACACTAACTCCCCATTCCCCCTTCACCAGTCTGTTCTACTGTCTGTCACTGTGCATTTGACAACTCTAGGGACCTCATCATATAATCATGGTAAGTGGAATCATACAGTATTTATCCTTTTGTGTCCGGTTTCTTTCACCAAGCATGTCTTATGGGTTCATTCACGTGTTGTAGCATGTTCTTTTTAAAATATTATCTGCCCAGGCACAGCAGCATATGCTTGTAGTCCCAGCTACTGGAGGCTGTGGTGGGAGGATCGTTTGACCCAGGAGTTTGAGTCCAGCCCCCCCTGGGCAACATAGCGAGACCCTATCTCTAAAAAAAAAAAACACAGAAAAAGTTTTTCACTGTCTGTCTCTCCCACTAGAATGGAGTCTCTGTGAGGGCAGCGATGTTGGTTGGCTGTATCCTTGGGCTGGAAGAATACCGGCAAGCAGCAGGCACTGAACAGAATTTCTAAATACACAAACAGATGAACCAATGGATGGATGGATGAATGAAGACCCTGTATAGGTCAGTGCCTCAAATGTCTGTGCCTGGCCTTGAGTTATGTCCCTCATCCCCACTGTAGACTAACTCCTGGTCCCACACTACAGCTTTGGAACTGAAGCTCCAGGCCTACCATCCCTGAGAGGCAGCTGTGCTCAGCATGGCAGGATGCGCCACTTGATGGCAGGCTTCTCCCAGATGGCTAACTGCTTCAAGTCTTTCCCCCAGTTGCATCCCCCAGATGTAGCATGTCTATGGGAGAATTATGACATGGGCAGAGGAGAGTCCCAGCCATGGAGGTGACAAGGTGCCTTGGAGCCTCACAGGGCAGCAGCCACCAGAAAGAGACATGGAGGCCAGGAAGGTCCTGGAACACCAGAATTCGGCCAACAGAGCCTGAGGCCAGCACGTTGTGGAGGGGAAGCAGCCTGGGGGCATTCGGGAGACCTGGAGATGTGGCAGCTGGCCAGGAGTTGGGCTACAACCTTGACAATCACTAACTTCTCACCTTCTCCTCATCCTACCGGGATATTTATAGCCTCCCTCTCTCTGAAAACTCCTTCACCCATTTTTCTGAGCTTAACAAGCTTGGTGGACCACCCCCTCAACCTCAGCAGTTAACCACCCCCTCAACCTCCGTCAGGTGGACCACCCCATCAACCTCAGCAAGCCTGCTGGGGTGACCGCACTCAGGCCAGGCTTGCTGACAGCTCCTGCTCCATGACAGGGACCCTTGAGGGCCTGCTGAGAATCACAGGGTTGGGGTGTCCCCGGAAAGATGGCATCTAAAGAAAGGGCAGCAGCTGGGCACCCAGGCATACCTCAGCCAGAGATGCTGGAGGATGGTGACCTCAGAAGGGCTCAGCTCACCCCAGGCCTCCTCCCTGCTTTAGGAAAAACAAACAGATTGCGACAGTGGAAAAACAGCTGTACCTTTAAATTATCTGGCCCACAGATACGAAAAACATTTGCATGTTGAAGCTGTTTGCATCTTCGGTTATTTTTAGGGTGAACCCAGTTGCCTCCCCTTGGAACCGGATGAAGCCCCAGAGGCACGTAGTCCTTTTTCCCAGGCGGGGGTCCTGGTCCTGTTTCCCTGGGAATGAGGCTTGAGCATGAGCTCTCTGGGACCCAGCCCCCGACCAGAACCAAGCGGTGCATTCAGGCTCCCGGGAGGAACTGGAGCACCAGGGAGCCAAGGCTGCAACTTTGAAGATTTGCCACTGCTGACATCATGGCCACCCACCTGGGGCCAGAAAGAGCCCCTCCGCTGCCCCCAGAGCATTGGTGAAGAGACGAACGCTTAGCCTACTGCCGCCTCTCATGCCAGGCCCAGCTGATGGGAATATTTTGCTGAGATATTTCTAGAGCCTGCAGCAATTAAAGCAGATTTTCTCTTCCACTCCCCTTCCCCAAAACAAGAATAAATCAGTTCTACCAATTTCCCAGCTAATGATTTCCTCCATTAAATTAAAAAGAAGAAGAAAATGTTTTCTTAAATGGATTACCAGCCCTGTGCTTTCAGAGACCATGTGACCTGTCAACTCCTTTTAAGGTCTGATACATCAAAGTCCCTGAATTAATTTTTAACAAATAAAAAAGTCATAGTCTAAGAAGCACCACCCCACATACCCCCCTTCCCCATCAAAGGTCAGCTCCGAGCTGACTCTGGGAAGCCAGCTTAATCAGGCCAAGTACGGCTCTTAAGAGAGCACCAGATCCATTCCACAGATGGGAGAAATGAGGCTGAGAGATGTCAGGTGCCCAAGCATAGAAATCAGGCCCTGAGATGAACCTAGAGTTGTGGCATGCACCGTGGAGTCCTACATGTGGAACTGAGTCCTTGATTTCGAGCGGCGCCTGTCTGGAGAGATGCAAACAGGTAGATCCAGGAGCTGAGGAGTAACTAAGTAGGTGTGAGCTAGCGTCATCTGTGTGACCCAGATGGAGGCTCCTGGGCAGGACCTGGGCTTCTCTTCCTCTTTTGCTCCCTGGCAACACCTGGTATAGGGTCAGCACACAGTGCTGACATCCCCTTTGCTTCAAAAAGTCCACCCCCTACAACACAGACAAACCTCAGAAACATGATGCTGAGCAAAAGAAGCCAGACACAAAAGGCCACATATTGCAAGACTCCATTCCAATGAAACATCGAGAAGACGCAAATCCATAGAGACAGAGAGTACGGCAGAGGCTAGGGGTGAGGAAAAGGGTTGGGAGTTGTTAGTTAATGGGTGCAGTTTCTGTTTGAGATGACAAAAAAAATTCTGGAAATGGATAGGGGTGATGGTTGCACCCATTGTAAAGGTACTTATGCCAATGAACTATACACATAAAAGTGGTTAACACAGTAAATTTTATGTTATGTATATCTTACCACAATAAAAAAAAAATACAAGGAGAAAAAAGCCCACTCTCCAGAATGCAACTTGAAGATACAGGATGGCCAACAACTCCATAGGGACGATGGTGGGACCCTCTGCAAATTGCACCCAGCCAGACTCAATGCTTAAAGCACAGCTCAGAGGCTCACAGGGCCTGTCTTGTCATGTAGGAACACTAGGG
The DNA here is from genome assembly GCF_000951035.1 of Colobus angolensis palliatus. Lineage (NCBI taxonomy): Eukaryota > Metazoa > Chordata > Mammalia > Primates > Cercopithecidae > Colobus > Colobus angolensis. The sequence continues at coordinate 5,016,114 of NW_012116043.1, read as the reverse complement.
ACCTTCAGAGAAGGGCTCTTTGTGTGAGCCAGCATGACTGAGCCAGGGTGCCCTGTCTCCCTGGCGGCCAGCCAGATGCCACAGGGCAAGCAGGGGCTGAGAAGTCTCCATGGACCCCTCCCTGGAAGGCACCTCCTGGTCTCTGCATTCGCTGCACCCTCTTCCTGAAATGCACTTCCCAGATATTCCGTAACTTGCTTCCTACGTTTATTTAGGTTTTCACAGGGAGGTCCTCTCTGACCATCTACAGTCGGAAAAATACAGCGTAGGTTGCTGGAGCCAGGCAAGGTAGCCGTGAGCAAGAAAAGGAAAGCCAGGGCCCCAACACTATGACATGCCAGCACCTTCATGCTCCTTGGCTCCAGAAAAGCAGCTTTCAGGGGGCATCAGGTTCGGGCTCCATCATTTACCAGCTACGGGGCCTTGGCCAGTTCCTTCAACCCCCAAACCTTGGTTTTCTCTTCTACAAAATGGGGGTGAAGACAGTGTTTGTCTCTTGGACTTTTCTGAGGACCACAATGAGATGATGTATAGTAAATGTTTAGCATATGGCTGGGACATGGTCAAAGGTTGGTAAATGGTAACGATACATGGATTATAATAGAAGTACAACATTAATCCCATAAGGCTGGCCAGGATGTGTGGGTCAGCGATCCTGAAGGCAGGGGAAGGGGCCAGTAGGGCCAGATCACAACCACAACTACACTTCTCAGCATGTGAATTAACTGATTGAATCATTTTGTCCCCATGTTGCATATGAGGAAACTGAAGCACAGAGAGGATAGTGACTTGCCCCAGGACACACAGCCAAGAGATGGTGGAGCCCAGATTCAAATTCTAGTCATCTGGCTACAGGCCTGAGCTGGCCACCACTGTTCCATAGGGTGTCTCAGGGAAGTGTGGAAGGAGGCTCAGAGAAGAGTCTCTGGCATGTAGAGGCAGAGCCACAGCCAGCTTGCACAGCTCTGACTTCCGGACACGAGTCTTTGGAGGTCCTAGGGAAAGGTTTCAGAGCAGGTCCCTCAGGGAAGCCCACAGAATGGTTGGACTGGCCTGGTTCTGCTCAAGGTTCTTCTCAGGCCCAAGACCTTGGTACTCAGTTCTGCTCAGCCCAGCCACTTTGATTAGCACTCAAGGATGCAATTAACTCCTTCAGAACCAAGGCTAGGGCACTAAAAGGAAGGAGTATCTCAATGTTCTGGCTTATGAGGCTTTCCTTAGACACCGTCAGAGAGACTGGAGACAACTAGAGACCCAAATCCTTCCAGGGACTAGAAATAGCGGGCCCTGTACACTCGCGGGAGACTCTGTGTGTCCTGCTGAAGGGTAAGCTGCTTCCAACTCCTTCTCAAAGGGAATGAATTTCCCTCAATGCAACTTTCTTTCTTTTTTTTTTTTTGAGAGGGTCTCACTCTGTTGCCCAGACTGCTGGAGTGCAGTGGCGCGATCTCGGCTCACCAGCAACCTCCACCTCCCAGGCTCAAGCAATTCTCCTGCCTCAGCCTCCCGAGTAGTGGGGATTACAGGCGCATGCCACCACCGTCCGGCTAATTTTTTTAGTAGAGACAGGGTTTCGCTATGCTGGCCAGGCTCCTGACCTCAAATGATCTACCAACTTTGGACTCCCAAAGTGCTGGGATTACAGGTGTGAGCCACTGCGCCTAGCCCTCAATGCAACTTTCTAAAAAATGCCTACTACAAACCTCTTAACTAATGACTCTCTTAGGCTACTGCAATACAGAATTTCTTTTTTTCTTTTTTTAGAGACAGGGTCTCGCTCTGTCACCCAGGCTGGAGCACAATGGCACAATCACAGCTCACTGGAGCCTCAAACTCCTGAACTCAGGCAATCCTCCCATCTCAGCTTCCCAGGTAGCTGGGATTACAAGTGTGCACCACCATCCCTGAGAAATTTTAAAATTTTTTGCAGAGACAGGGTCTTGCTATGTTGCCCAGGTCGGCCTCAAACTGCTAGACTCAAGCGATCCTCTAGCCTTGGCCTCCCACAGTGCTGGGAGCTACCATGCCCAGCCAGCAATACAGAATTTCTAACTAGTCTCCCACCTTTCCACTCCAGCCTCTACAAGGTGGCCCAAGTGAGCATGTTAAAATAAAAACACAAATGAGATTGTGTTACTCTCTACCTCAGAATCCTCCAAGAACTCTGTTCACACTTTGCATCAAGTCCAGCATCTTTACAATGACCTGCAAGTCCTCCAAGGTTGAGCCCCTGACTCTCTCTCCATCATTTCCAATCACCTTTCCTCTCTTGTTCTGTTCCAACCACACTGCCTTCCTTGCTTGCCTCAAACTTGCCAGGACACTTCAACCTCAGGGCCTTTGCACCTGCTGTTTCCTCTTTCCCAGATATTACATGACTTGCTTTCTAAATTTATTTAAGTTTCTACAAAGAGGTCCTTTCTGACTATCCAAGCTCTCATCCCCCACCACCCCACACCTCTCTCTTCCCTCCCTTTGCTTACTTTTCTTCCTGGCATTTAGCACCACCAAAGAGTATATTTTAGGAAGGAATTTCATTTGGTTCACTGATTAATCTGTGCTTAGAATAACACCAGACACATGAGTGGTGTTCAAAACCTCTGCTGATGGCTTTAGAAGTGAGAATGATTGGTGGAAGGTAGTGACTGGATGTGGAGGGGTGTAGGGGTGGCAGGAGGGTGGTGTGGGGCTTTTGAGAATTGGTGAAAGAAGAAAAACTTTGAATAAATGAACATGAAATAAGTTAAAATGGTAATCAAAGATCTTCCCTGCTCCCTCCAAAATATCCCCAGGCCCAGAGAGTTTTATAGGTGATGCTAGCAAACTTTCGAGAAGTTCAGAAGGAAAGGTCACTCTTTGTTGGGGGAAGGGGGACAAATAAAACAAAAAACAGGCACATCTTCATGATCAAGATGCCATCTGAGTAGGCCCTAAAGTAAGATTTGAAGCCACGACAGCAACAACTTGGAACCCCCCAGGGAACCATGTGTATGTCTCCTTTGCACTAATGTTGCCACCTCCAGAAATGCCCTTCTCCACCTTGCCTCTGGTCTGAACCCTCTGTTCTCCTTACTAAACCTGCTCTATTACTCTGAACATCCAAGCACACAGTGAGCACTGCATAAATGTTAGCTGCTGTTGGGCTTACTTGCTTACATGTCCGAGTTTCTGGCTAATTTGTATCCCCAGTGCCTGACACCATAGCAGGTATACAAAAAATGATAGAGGAAATGAACAAGGCACACAAAAAGCCTAGCAAAAGCGACATATTTACTCTAAAAAAAGCTTTCGGGCACAGCTGCTGTAGGCATGCAAACCAAGGCATCCAGGCTGCGCAGCCCTGAGCCCACCCTCAAACTCTTGGCCCCATGAAATGAGGCAATAGGGGCCCTAGGTGAGCCAGAGGGCACTGAACTTTGCCTCAAAATTAGCGCTTCCTGATATGAGCAAGGAGGTGACAGCAGCCAGAAATCGCTACCCTCTCTGCACCCAATGAAGCTGATAGAAAGTTCTGGGTGACTCAAGGCTCTAAAAATGTAACATTTGTCTGGCTGTTTACTTCCCCTTTATGCAGCTCAACTTCTTAGATCCTTCTTCCTACTAGTGGGAGATGGATCCCAGTGGCGAGAAAAGAGCAAACCAAGTCCTAGAGTCTCAGGGGTCTTTAAAGCTGAGCTGAAGGAAGACAGAGATGAAAAAAGATGGAGGAAGTAGAGAACAGAATTTTTCCTCCCATACGTACACAAAAAAGGATCTCGAACACCCCTGCTTCATCCCCAACTATCACCACTCATGCAAACAAAGTCAGAGAAACCCCTGGATTAGCTACTGCTCTAAGAACTGACTGTGTCTTTCTCCCTCACCCATCAATCCCCTACCAGCCTTCAAACTCAAATCAAAATTCCATGGAGCAGGAAAGCAGGTAAGACCTGGGTTCTGAGTGTGACAAACCACTATCCTCTGTGAAAAGGTCTTGCTGTGAGCCATCAAGACCACAAGCATGAGTCAGAGCCAACAAATGGACATCTTTTGCAGCCAGTGGAGAGACAGTGAGCTTTGCCCATGAACAAAGATGACTCAGTGGAGCCGCAGAAAGGAAATCAACATTTATGGAGTATTCTCGGAGTTATCAACAGCTGTATAACACATTAACCCAAAACTTAGCAGTCTAAAACAAGAAAAAGTTATTATTTCATGCTGTTTCTGTGGATTAGGAAGCTGAGTGTGGCTTGGCTGAGCGTTTCAGGGTCTTCCATGGGGTCACAGTCAAGATGTTGACCAGGGCTGCAGTCATCTAAAGGTTCGGCTGAGGCTGATAGAGTCACTTCTAAGTCAACTCATGTACGTGATTGATAAGTTAGTATATGGTTTTTGGCAAGAGATCTGTCTCAGTTCCTCACATTTCTGGACCTTTCCGGAGAGCTTGAGTGTCCTCACAAGATGGCGACTGGTTTCCCAGAGAAAGTGATCCAAGAGAAAGGACAGCAGAAATCACATTTTCTTTTTTTAGAGACAGAGTCTCACTCTGTTGCCCAGGCTGGAGTGCAGTGGCACAATCTCGGCTCACTGCAACCTCCACTTCTCAGGTTCAAGTGATTCTCCTGGCTCAGCCTCCTGAGTAGCTGGGACTACAAGCACAGGCACCAACACACCTGGCTAATTTTTTTTTTTTTTTTTTTTTTTGAGACGGTCTCACTCTGTTGC